>NW_008825410.1:9307026-9343339 GCF_000699105.1 Pygoscelis adeliae
AAGAATCCTAAATTATAATCTCCCCTTTCTGTCATTGCAACTTGTCTGCATTTCTGGTGGCACAGTTGGATACTAATAATGTTGGTTTATGCAGTGGTTTGTTTTGGGCTTCATCTGTCTGCCAATTTTGAGAATCAGGAGGGAATTTTTACTTCATAACAAACTGGTGGCTATTTTGCTTGGCAATCTTTCTCTTCCCAACCACCTGCCGTAAAGTCTGTGGGTGACACTTTGTTTTAAAATGTCCTAGACCCTATGGTTTTGCTTAATTCCCTGACTTGCATAAGACCTTAGGAGGTCAGCGCTATATCCCAGACCTCTGCTGGGTGGATGAGGCCAGAATATCCAAAAAATGCTTGTTGTGGTTGCTGTTGTATTGAGGTACACTCTGAGGTGTTTTGAATATTTTTGGAGACTGTTTCTCCAAGAAAGAACAATTACTGCAAGTTGAGTCAGAGCTGATTTGGGGGAGCAAGGGGTACCTGGAAACTCCACATGTTCTGGGAGTTAGAATGGCAAAAAGGTGATGATGTTCCTGGCAGCAATGGGGGTTTGGGCTGCCCAGATGAGAGGAGATGAGTTAAAATGAGTTGTTCAGTAAAATGAGACAGACATTTGATAAGTTGGGTAAACTGTTGTGCTGAATAGCTTTTATTACTGAAATTGCGCAACAGCAAATTTTCATTTTTTCCCTGAAAGTGCCTGGCTGGCTGGTTGCTAACATTTTAACTCTCTAGAGTTAGATGCAATTTGTGAACTTAAAAAAACCCTACAAGTGCTGAAAACCCTCAAACAACTCCCCAGGAATTTAAAGCATCCAAGGAGCCTGAAATTCAGTGCTGGTTTGCAGGAAAGAGAGAGGTAATAAAAGCGGGATCATCCTACTGTGTTCTTAAGGTACCTGTAATCATACATGCAGCTTCTTTGAGATGTTTAACTTCTTTTCATTGGATTATTTGTGATCTTAACATCAATAAACATAAAAGCTGCAAATGCTGCCAAAATTACATTTGTTCATTGCATACTATGGCTAAAAAAAATAACAGCTCCTTGAACTACGTAGAGGTATTTAGGACAAAAGTATTTATTGGAAAAGAATTCAAGCAATAAATTGCGTGAATGCATTTTAGTGCTAGGATGCCTATAGGACAGCATTTATATAAGTTGCCATGTGTTTGCCTTGCTGATCCTATTACTATAAAACTTTGTTTTCTTTTGGGAAGAAAAAGAAAAAAGAAAAAGCAAACGCTAATACTTCTATTATCTGATAGAGACCTTCCAAATGATACAAATCTCATCTTTCCTGCTGTTTTGCTGTCTGCTTTTTCTAATGCTCTTTTTGTCATTGAGAGGTTATGACAACATGAGCCATATTGTATTTATAAACATCACGTGTTTCCTTGATATGACTTGCAGTGTCTGCCAAACAGAACACATGGAAGAAACATTTCTCCTTAGCTCAGCATTGGTTTTGGTTATACTGATTTCCGGGACAGAAAAAATGCCTTCCTTACTGAGATTTAACTTTCATACAGTAGAAAGAAAGCCTCTGAGTGTCCATGAAATCGTTTGAACAGAGACGCTGCAGCTCTTTTAGCCCACATACTTTGTCTGAGAAAAAGAGAAAAAGTGGTTTATTTTGAAGAGAAGATGTAATGGCATGTATTGCTGAAACTAATTCTAAATTAAAATACCTGCCAAAGTCGTCTAGAAACGGAACTTACCAAGAGATGTAAGGTAAGAAGATGCTTAAAAATAATGAAAGATATCTAATTCCTTTTCTTGTGGGGTTTTTTTTTTCCAAACTAAAAGATATTTTCAGATTAAGTGGGAATTTAAATCAAAACAATGAAAACTGTTTCTTCTTCCTTGAGCCATATGAGAAAATAAATGTTTAATTGCTCTCTAAATCACCGAACTCTACTCTCAGATTTTATGTCGTTTCAAACCTACTTATTAAACATAAACAGTTATTTTCCAACTTGCCATTACAAATTTTGCTGAGATTTGAGCAAAATATATAAAAGAAGTCTCTGATGTTCTGGGGGGGGTTTTTTTGCTGATATGGATTTTACTACTTTTGCTTTGAGTGGGTTGTCAGTAGTTGCCAATTATTTATGCAACTACAGAGCTGCAGACACTGAGAAGTAGCTGCATCAAATCAGACTGTGATGAAAGACTGTAAATGTACCTGTTCTCTTTCATTCATATGTCCTTTGATATACAATACCTACTGCTGTATAAAGCCTAAGTTAGTGGGAAAGTGGATAGAATTTTAAGGGGAAAATCATGTTTTTATTTTAGCTACACATAAAACAATATATAAATTTCAAATGTTACCTGGCAAGAAGTTGGTCTGTTTAAAGATACAGATCCTGTGTTATAGCTGGATAGATACTGCATTGTGGCTTTTTTAATACGATGGCTATGTGCTTTGGTGTATTAGATTTATTTTGCAAACATCGTGTATAAGGAATATAACCGTGTAGATCCTATTACTATACCAACATTTTAAAAGATATCTTTTTTTTTTACATTTTCAAATAATGAGGATGGATTTTAAGTTTATATCAAGCTGGCTGATGAAAGAAAGTGTCATGTTCTTGATATTAAACTGTTCAAGGAACATGAGCTTGCCGCACCCATGCAGTAATCTTCCAGTTAGTCTAAGAGGAGTGTCATAGGGTAAATATCACAAACCAGTTACCTGGAAACTCCGAGAGAGTTTCGTCTGTGGAAACAAATGAACTTGCAACCACAATACAGTTGTTTTAGTGGAATTTTTAGGGAGAGAGTTCTTTATTTCCTACTAACAGGCCTGTATTCAAGTTAGCCTGCCTTTCATGTTGAGGTTTGCTTCCAGCTTGCCCTGGAGCTGATGAAGTTACTTAATGACAACATATGATCCATCTTGTGTGAAGTTCTTTTCAGCCCTTCATTAAAATGAGAAGTCTTATCTCTCACATAAGTCTGAGGTTCTCAGACAAAACTTTCACTGCCTTCACTGGGAGCTTGCCCTGAATAAAAACATAAGGATTACATTTGAGTCCATTTTTATTGTCTACTAGTTTCTGGTTTTATTCTTATTTCACCTCTTTTTACATAATGTTTCCTTGTTCCAATTCTTTAGATATTTTACTCTTTTTTTTTTTTATCACTGGCCTTGTTTTCAGTAAGAACAATTTGCGCTAATTTGGCTGTTTGTTTACTTGAAATTGCTAAGTAGCTGGCAGAGTCAGATGTTGCCAGAGCTCCCTAAACACATTGACAGATAATAAAAATGCTCATGGCTGTGACCTCCCTTATTAGGAGGGGCGGTCCTCCTTTACCTCCTTTGTAAACCAAGTGGTATCTGGTTTGCTGGAGTCCCACAAGCCAAAGTCCAACCGAGCTTTATGACTTCCAGTTAGCTTTCTGAATGAGCTGTTACTCGAACAGGGGTTAAAAATCACTTTGTGGAGGTGGATGTACTGCAGTTCCTAGAACCCAAGTAAAATTAGAAGCAATGTTTTTTTCTTCTTCAAACCTGCCATGCGCTTGTCATTTAGGACCTTAGCTTTCCCAAGAAGTTTTTCACAAATCCAGAATGTGATCCTTCATGATCATGACCCAAATTCTCTGCTTTCCACTGAGTCTTCACTTCAGTATATTATTAGTTACCTGCCTCCAGATAAGCCTAATGAATACTAAAAAGAATTCTGTCCCCATCTTCCTTTTAACAAAGAGGAGTTAACCAGTACCTGGTGTCTAGGAGAACACAGCTACATATCTGAGGACCTTGATTCTTCTCCATGTTGGATCATACTTTTTCTAATAAGGGCTCTGGAAAACTAATCAGACTTCTGAAAATATGAGCAGTAAAAATGTCTTTTCTTGGATACATGTGAGATCTGGGGTTAAAAAAAAGCCTCAGCTGGCAAAAGCAAGACAGTTGCAAATATCAGCAGGCAACAGGACTCCATGAGAAATGATGTGATGCTGAAATTATTTTTTGTGTGAATATATGCCTTTCTTACATCATTGCAAATTAGAACTCCATGTGACTAAGTGAAAAGACCGAAAAGGTGTGTTGGGTAAAGGGCTAGTCCCTCAGTCACTTACTATTTACTGTAGATAGCTTGACCTTAGGATAAACTAGGTTGTTTACTTCAGTCATGCTGACCAATTTGTATATTTTTTTGGATAGAAGGAAGTAAAGTGAAAAGAAAATGTAGGGCTCCAACAGTATAGGAAGAAGTTTGTGATCTAAGATGACTCTTAATTGAGGCACTGATAGCTCCTCTAATGTTGCAAAAGATGTATTTACAAATGCAAATACTGCTGGGCCATATAGGTATGAGATGCAGTGCAGCTTAGACACTTACATTGCAAAATCCAGGTGTATGTAAGGCTTCCATGACCATTTCTCCTGCCGATAGTGCTGACTCCAAAACTCAATGCAGCAACTTATTTCTTCTGATTTGCTGTGTCCTTATATTGGAAGAAACAGCTGGCTACAGGTGTAAATATGCTGCTTAGGTCTTTTAACTATCAGTCAGCTCTGTTTTATAACATTTTAATATTATTTACATCCTAACCTATTCCATATATCTGTAATAGAAATTGTGTTTTGACTCAGTTGTTTGCTAATGCCAGATGAGACCAAGGGTTATGCTTTCCTTTATGTTCGTTTAACAACTGCTGTTCAGTTTTATTTGGCTTCAGTGCAGTGAGAAGAGATACAAATATGGAACAAAAATAAGAGCTGAGTCGTTAGTACAGTGAGTCAGAAAGCCATGCATTTACTTTGATTTATGAGTACAGTTACTAACAGTATTTCTTTTTTTAAAGAGTAGAAATCTGATATACAACATATTTAAACCAAATAAAAATGCTGATCTGTACCAGAACTGTACGTGTTTGAAACTATTCCTTTTTTGGAAAAGAAAGGGCTGACCCCATCAGTTCAGTGGTGCCCTGAGGAAGTGCTGAAATTGAGACTGGTCTGAAGGGTTTGGCTCCCTGCGTTGGTGGTGGCTGTCTATGTTATGTACATGATGTGCTTGATCTCTTCAAGGAGAATGGGGAGGGGGGGAGGAAATGCTTGCTACATCTTCATGAATTACATGACTCCTGTTTGTTCTCAGAAAATTCTACCTAAAAAGCAGCTGTGGAAGAGCAAAAGAAACAAACAGTTGGTTTGAAAGCAAAAGAAACAGTTGGTTCGAATGCAGCACGAGTTATGAGGGGTGTCACAATGTTAACTTTAAAAAAAAATCAGTAACAGCTTTTATGTGTTCAGTCCAAACAGTCTAATAGCTTATGGGATGGGTGGGCCATGCTATACTGATGAGATAAATGTGGATATTGGCAGACCAATGATGTAATTATGTAAATCCGACCTTTTTAGGATTGAAATGTGTTATGTTTCAGTATGTTTATATTTTTGTCATTTGTGATAACACCCTGAAAAATCTTGGCTGAAATGCCAAGAGGTTTCTTAGTGTACTCACCATGCTATTCTGTCTGGAAAGTACGCGAAGGAAGCATAGGAAAATCAAGCATGAGAGATTTATTAACATCTCTCTGCTTAATTGGATAATTTTAACAATTTTTTTTAACTCTCACATTCCATTTGTTTGTAGGAAATGAAATACACTCGTAAATATGCAGAAATTAGTGCCTGCTAGGTTCACTGATCTGGATGTTTGTCTTGCCGATCAGGAAAAAAGTAATACAGTCTGGTAGCAGGGAGATAGCTCAAACAATGAAATGTTGCTGGGGGAATAAACCTCCACACAGAGGCACTGTGATTTCAGTCAGGCCAATGCAAAACATGCTGCATCTCATGCATCATTTTGCTCAGATTGCCTAAGCGTGGCTGGACTGGAAGCCCTCATGGGACTGCTCTGGGTCAGGCTCTACATGGCCTTGTGCTCCCTTCCCTTCCAAGCAGAGTTCACCCAGTGTGTCACCAAAGTTGTCTCATTGACAGCTAATCTGTGATCATGTCAACTAGGGAGCGTCAACAGGTTCAGTACAGGTGTGACCAGGCCAGTCCAAATACAGAGCCTGCTCCTCTAGCTAGATTTAAGCTGATGCACGTTGTAAGCTCAACATTTTATGGCAAGAAGTGTAATATTGCTTTCCTCTTATCTTTCTGTTGGATTCTTGTTTTACACCTGAAAAAAGGTAGTCTTAGTCTAGGAATGGGAAGGGCTGTTGGACATTATGATGGCCAAAGAGCTTTTGATGTGCAGGTGTGCTTGGGGTCATAAGTCTGTGTGGTCAGGGGGTTGATAACGCGATGGAACTGATACGGGAAAAAGTTTTCTGAGAAGTAAGAGCTGCACACACATGTGCGTGCACACACATACGACATGTCTCACTGCTTGTCAGAGCTTGGTAGTGATTTCATCAAACCAGAATTTCTGTTGTCCCCCACTAACGACCAGACATGTACAAAGGGCAACAGCCACCTCAGCGTTATCTCTCAGCACTCAGTCCCACTGCACGTCAAGTCTTGGAGATGCTGCACTAAGGCCTGACTTGTAGAGAGGTGTTATTTTCTGCAATGTCTGAAGAAGATGAAGCTGTTTTGAACCTTAACTACATCTTCAGTGGGAATGGATGAACTAAGTGCTAGGTTTCAAAAGCCATTTGTAGTTTTACAGTGAATCTCAAATACCTTTGCTTTGAATATGAGAGTGGATTGCAAAGGCAAGTGATGGTTGTAGCTTCTTTGCCCATGTCCTCAAGCATTCACGGGTCACTCCAGCCGGCATTTACCTGGAGTGCTCTGCTCACTTCTTTCCTAAAAAACAGCTTCCTGTTCTGACCACCCCTGCAAAAACGCCACAAAACCTCAGAATATTAACCCAAACTAAAGAAGCTTATGTTGCATGTGTTTTCTTCTTTCGCCTCCCTCTTCTCCTTCCTTTCTTCCTCTCTCCCTCTCCCTCCCATGCCTGCTATGCTAGGCTACAGCATTATAATAACAAGAACTAATGCAAAATCTTCTAGCCTTGAAGAAAATTTGCATTAGTTCATGTTTTTCCACTCTCATTCTGTTTTCTCATTCTGTCATTGATTTTTTTTAATTTTCCTTCATATGCTATAGTCTCTTTAACTCCTCTTTATCTCATCAGTTCCTCATCTCCTAGCTTAATTCTATTTTTGTTTCTTTGTTATTTATTATCCCTTTCTTGATTCCCTATTTAGTTCTCAGCACTCCATCTCCAATATTACCCTCTTTCATCTCTGACCTCTCTCACAAACTCCTATTACTGTCCTTTACCCTGTCTCATTCCCTTTTTGTTTTGTCTTTTTTCCTCTTTCTTCTGTAGTTTTACACTCATAATTCCCTATTATCTTCCCATATAATTCTTCTTTACCTACTCTCTCTTCCCAGTGTCATAGAATCATAGAATCCTTTAGGTTGGAAAAGACCTTTAAGATCATCGAGTGCAAATTATGAGTTATGTATTAGTTAAATATTTGCAACGTATGACTCTTGCTATTTTTTATTAGTATTTCTTATTATGTAATATTTTATTACATATGGACTAAGCAGGAAAAATTTCATGCTACAAACTCAGTCCTCTACATTTAGCCTTTAAAAAGTTTAGGCATAAGTAAACATGCTAATGGTAGAACAGAGGAAGAGGAAAATGAAAAGTGGAGGTGCTTCTATATTGGTCTGTTGATAAATAAATAATGTTTATTACCAGCTTCAGGCTAGAGACACTTAATTCTTAGCTCAATCAAACAGGAACCACAGGCCAGGTTGGATCCACCAAGGTGGATCACAGTGAAGTCCATTGCATGGACTAGCAAGCAGCAGCTGGAACAAAGCTGCCATTATCCCTTCTAGTTATAGTATCTCAGCTTGACTTATAAAGAAGAAAATAAAGGGAAAAAATAGGATGAAAACCAGAGCAGAGAGTGAGCTAAATGAAAAGACATATGGGCAGGCTCACTATAGAGAATTAGGAAAAAAGTCTAATCCTTATAAGCTTAGGGTAGAAATTGCTGCCCACTGCAGTCAGTGGCGAGAGGTTGGGAACGCCAAAGGGCAGCTCGTCCCACCCAGCTGTAGGGGGAATGAGCTGACTCTGGAGGGTGCCTGGCTGACTGTCTTTTAATGCAGCATTAGGTGAGACAAATCCTCAATACAAAGCAACTAATAGTGCCGTCTTAACTTTTGAGAGGTGCTTAACGCATATATGTCTGTGATACATACTGTGATACTTTCCTATAGCGAGGAAAATGTCTTTGTTTAAATCAGTACAGAAATGAGGGGGAAGCATGAGGTTTAAATTACAGGGTAGAGAGACAGACTGCAGACCTGACGTAATAGTTCAGTTTTGCAGAACCTTCTTCATGCGACTCCAGTGAGAGTTGGCTATATTTGCTCTAGTAAACTTAAAATAAATTTTGAGAGGCTTATAGAGTTTCCAGCACAGGATTTCCCACTTGTACTTGCTTGCCTTTAATTTTTTAAATCCCTAAAAATCTAGAATTCCTGATTATTTTGATCTGCCATCACCAAAGGATAGGCCAAAAATGTACTGCTGGTATGCAAAACATATATGTATGTATGTATACATAATGTTAATATACGTGTTACAATGAAGCACTGTTCTCTTGGAGCTCAGATGCTCACTTGTGTGCTGGTTCAAAGGCTTCGTGAACAGGTTGCTCCACACTGCAAGCACCAGCTGTTCTACCAAGTGTGCTTCTTTGCCAGCAGTGAAGCTGTAGAGCTGCCTGTCCCCTTTATAGTGGTTCATTCCAGCTAGTAGTTACGCGCTCTGTGTTGTGGGAGGGCCTTTTGTTTGTTCGTTTGCATGTTTTTTTAAGAACTAGGGAGTTTGGAATAAGCATAAGAGAACTTTATGGTACTCCTGTCTACCCCAAGGCATATCTATTTCACTGCATGCCTTCAGAATTAGTAAACAGAGGGAATAACAAACAATATGTATGTTTAGGAGAAGATAGTGTAGTCTGTACATAATCTCAAATCCAGTATGTCAGGCAGCCAGAACTGTTCTGTTCCCTCCCTGTTTGTTTAGCTTGGCCTCTCAAATTCAAAGGGCTTCTGCAGGATTTTCAGTCTTCAGGGAAACACCACATACATCCTTGTAGGAATAAATATGGGCAGTGGGCTGGAGAGCTGATGTGGGAAAGTTGAGGCCAATTTGACAGAGTTATTCAGGGTCATGGAGAGCAGTGTGGAGTGCAGGGTGGCACCGGCACAGCCTGGCTGGGTGCGAGGGTGTGTGTCACCTCGGTGCCTTTGTGAAGGACAGCAACTTGGTGTCTGCGTTCTGCTCCCCCATTTTTGCCATGGAGAAGCAGCTGAGGCTGAGATCAGGATTGGATATGACCACTTTTTTCTTCCTCTGCTGAAAGTTTGGAGGCAAAGCTAGGGGTCAATCTCTCTCCTTTCATTGCAGAAAGTGCATAACTACACAGAGGTTTCTGTCATGGTGCTTGCCTAAGGAGAGGGAAGAAAGATGCTGATGGTGGTTCTCCAGCTGCTTTCAAGAGTCTTGTGCATCAGAGGCTGCAGATTTAGGAGATCCTGCAGACAGCTCCATACATAGGTCTTTGTCCTCCTACACTGTTGGTTTCTTGGATCAGAATTAGAAGCTGGGTAGGCTATAGGACTGGTGAGGTGGCATGAGACTTTCCTTGGCAAAAAAACCACCCCCCAAAAACCCAAACCCAACCCCCCAAAAAACAGGAGAAAATACTTCTTTTATAATACAGATGTAAAAGCCGTCATCAGCAAACTCTCTTCCCATTTGGATTCTGCTGAACTGAACTAACTTGTTGCATTTAAGCAAAACCCTATTGACTCCATCACAAGCCTTGCTCCAGAGTGCCGAGAATGAAACCAAGTCCTGAGTTAGTGACAAGCAATCCAGCCTGTAAGTGCTTCCCTGTTTTCTGTCAAGGAAATGGTTGTTTCCAGCAGTACAAGGCATTAACTGCTTAATTATTTCCATCCATGAAAGTATTATTAAGTGAATAGGAACTAAAAGAGCTGTTATCAGGAACAGAAAGAACTTTGATCAGCAGTCAAGCAATAAGTTACATCTATGCCACACGTGTATACCCCACAGTAGGCTTCAAAATATTCTCTGGCTTTATAATTATGTCTCTAACATTTTTTCCACTTGAAAATGAGGGAAAGAAACAGAAAATAAATTAATGTGATGGGCAAATTGATGGAAAGGTCCAACGGACCAACAGTGTTAATAACATAGAAGAAGGTAGGGTGACTGGCAATTTAGCTCAGTGGTAACTTGGGCCTATCATTAGCATAGGCATTAACATTGATTTTAAAATAGTAAACTAACCTAAACTTCCAGGCTTGATCTTAGCAAAGCATAGGGTGTTGCACCTCTTAGGGGCATGGCCTTTGTTTATACAGGGGGGTAAACTGAAAAGGAACTCTAGTTCTGTACAGTACATTATAAACAAATATATGGCAAGTAATTAAACATGGGATAATACATGGCAAGTTAGACAAAGCTTGAGGGCTCTGATAAAGTAACTGAAATGGAAAGTGATGCTTGAATGGTTTGTATGCGTTGTTAGAACCTACAAATTAAATTACAGCCTTGGTAATGATATATCTGTGCAATATTTATGATGTTGTGCCTAGTGTATTTTAAAATTAAAAGAAGATTCATTCCTCTCATGAAAAACTTCTCGTATGCATCATATGTACTTGAAGACTCTTGCATATAGTGCCAGATGTATGGAGGACTAGTTATATTATGTCTGATGTTCTGGGATATACTTTATCATGCTAGAGTCCAATTACTGAAAATGTGCATCCTACCAGCTTTTTTATCCTGCATATTAGCATAATAATGTGATTTCTCACTGCAGGGTTGTTAGCCTGTAAGGAAGAACGTGGATGGAAGAATACACTCTGCAACTGTTGGAAAGCATGTGTGGCATAAAAGTGTACTAGGATAATTTGCTTGTACTTTTTACTCTTGATGTTTTTGAGTCTGGTTGGTCAGCAGACCTAAGCAGCTTTTTAACTAGGTCAAGTATATACATCCATTCATTAAAAGGAGATGCTTGACTGGTTAGTTAAACCTGCCAAATATAAACCAGATGCTTCAATGGTAAATACTGCTTTACTCCTATACTGCAAGAAACAAGCCTTGACTGATTAAATTTGAAATAAAAATAAATAGGTTTAACATTGTTTCTGTGCCATAATAATACTTGTTATAGTTCTAGTGCAAATATTTAATAAAAATAATATTTTAAAATATTTTATGGTGAAACTGAAAACTAAACATTTAAGACAAAATGAACATTTTTAACGTTTCTGAAAAGACTGTTTATATTACACTACATACAAATTTTGTGAAATTCTGGTCAAGGTGAATAACGGCATACAAATTTACAATGTACATTACAAATCAGAACACACAGCATCTGTCTACCAAGCTGGAGGACTGCTGTGCTGTTGGGCTGGGTGTAGTAAGGGGTGGAACACCTGGATTTTTAGTTTTGGCTACCAGATCTGCTCTGATCTTTGTCGTGTTACTTAAATGCTTTGTGTCAGATTGCCCTTTTGTAGCGGAAATAAATGATGCCTCCCTCACTAATGGCTGAGAGGCTGAGAGCAGTATGGTGAAATGGAAATGTTACTCCAGTAAGGTCCCATTATAACTGGTTCTTTACAGCGACATTACCTCATAGTCATGGGCTTAAATTGTATTTTGATTCTTTTGAATGCCAGTCATGATGTATAGGCAATTTTTTACTTGCATAAAAACAAAAACAAGCAAAAAACATCCCAAACCAACATCAAAAAAACCACCCCCCCTCCAACCGAGAAGATAACTGCAGGACTGGAAAGTGCTCGTGTCATGAGATTTTCCCCTATGATATTTAAGTGCCATCTCTTTTAGACTGTAAATACTGTATTTTTCAGAAGACATTTTCTATATTCTATGGACTTTTGGGGTGAGGGGATGGAAGGGAGGGAAGCACCTTTTCTGTTCTAAATTTTTTTTGACATTTGCCTTCTCTATTGTGCCTTTTTTTTAAAAAGAAAAAAAAAATTAATCATAATGGTTAGTGTGGTGTGCTGGAGAGATAATGAGATTGATTTATGGGGGCCCAAAGTTCAGGTTAGCCAAGCAGCTCAGGTGCCTGGTTAATGAGTAGACAGCCTTCTCCACGGAAGGGGCTTGTGCTTCCTTCTACCAAATGTCACTACCAATCTGAGTAGGTGAAAAGCTTCTAAGGTTTATAACTGCTGTATTTTTTTCTAGAATTGTATGTACTGGGTTTGCTAAATAATTGGAGGTCTTCACCTGTTGGGGAATTAATATGTATGTGTTTCATATTGCTGCCTTTGAAATGCACTCCTTACCTAAATGGAGGTTACTCACTATTTTGTTTATGGCTTTCCCCTTTGTAAGGCTCTCTTGTGCTTCATTCCATAATGTTAGTCTCTTTCTATACATCTTGTAGGCACACATTAAAAAATGGTTGAGCGATTGAATCACATAGTGTTGCACAGTTTGTGACTGGGTGACATGCCAAGGAGGTTATTTAGTGACTAATTTCGAAGGGGAGGAGAAATTGCAGGCTTGTCATGTGGAAAAGTACTTCAGTCTATTGAAGCAGCATTACTTAGATGAGCGGGTAAAGCAAGATGGCCTGCCCCTGTTGTGAGCAGAGAGAACAAGGAACATTTTTACTGTTTGAAAACCTTTTCCCAGAAGGCATGGATATACAAAATAATATACCGTAGACTGAGGATTTAGATTCAAGGCTGAAAACAAAAAGTGCTTTATTAGAAGAAGTGGAACCAAATGTTCATCTCACTGCTGTAGCCATACAGGTGATTTCCTTAAGTAACAGTAAGTGGCTTTAATTATTTCAGCACAAAAATCTTATCAAAGATTGTTTTATTTGCCCGTAGGTAACAATGTTGTCTAAGAGTGTAATAAGAGTGCTACTGTTTTTAATTGTAGAAAAAAATACTCAGAGTAGCATCAGGATAGCTGAAGAAATTATGCCTGAAAGAGCAGACCATGTAGGATTTAGTCTGAAACTCTCCTCTCTGCTTGTTTGCATGATCCATCTTCAGCATGCACATTGACTTAAAGGCAAGGTGAAGCAATCAAACATTATTTTTGATATTACCATTAAATTTGTTTTGTGGTTAGCTTAGAATTTTATGGATCTGTTTTACATTCAGTAAAAAGTGAACTAGGTATTCTTTGTTTTCCCCATGGGAGCTTTAGGATATGGTATGAATTAAGTTTATATGTAGTCAGGGATATAAAAGGACATACTGAGACATGTAAAATACCTTGAGGTAAAACATTTGGATCGCTGTAGGGACTGGGTAGATGCACAAGTGTGCATTAAAGATATAAGTATAAAATAAGGGACAATAATGTCAAGAATGTGTTTGATGCTCTATGGCATGGAAAGGGAAGTGATGCTGTGGCTGAGCTTCAAGCCAGTGTATGGGCAGTTACAATATGGTATCCTAAAAATTCTGCTCTTGAGGATGAAATAGTGCTTATGCCATAACCTTTGTGTACACCTGCACAACTGGCAGAAAGGTGTGGAGACTGGATGTCGCAGTGATACTGAGTAGTATGGTGATGACACCTGATTAAGGTTCACTCAGGATGCCTCCTTTCTGGAAGGTCATGTTTATGTGCTCTAAATTCCACGTCCTAGGACAGTGAACATCATCTTCTGGTTCTCCTATTTTATTCATGTCACCTTCTAGCCAGCTGAGCCTGGCAAAAAAAGTCTATGAATATAGAAACTGGAGGACTGGGTGGATTCACCATCACTTACCATCACAGGCTCATCCTAAGAAACATCTTATATTGGCTGATTGCAGCATTGTTGATCAAGGGAAAGAAAAAACATAGAATTAAGAGCAGAAATGGAAGAAGAAAAACCCAGCGATTCTATTGCCATATCCATATATGTCCAATTAAGTATTCGGATCTGGTGTAATCAGTCACTAGAATCAGAAAACTACAGTTTCGTAGATGTTCTGAGTTTTTAGCTCAACTCCTCTTTCATCATAATACAGAGATTTTACAGCTGGGCAAAAGGAGCTAAAGAACTGAAACCTAGATGCATGCTAAGAATGGGAAGTTAATTATAGTAAATGCTGAGATTTCTCAGGGGGTTCTGCAACTCCTTGTCTGGAAAGTTATCCAGGAAAAAACAATGGAAATATGTGGGACACGTTAAGAACAGCTAGCTGGGTCTTGGAGTTCCCCATTCATGGGAAGTTTGAACATTTGAAACCAGTTTTATTTTACCAGCATGTGGTTCCCATAATGAAAAACAATTGTGAACTCTGGCAGCTCCTAGAGCCTTGTACTGTGGGGCCAGACTCAGCTGAGGCCAGGTCTCCAACTTAGCCTAAGTCAGCTGTTTCATGGTCTGAACTCTCTCTTTTGGGCATCAAGGGGCCCATTCTTAGCCAAAATTGCCAAATAAACTTCTAGTCTGGAAGCACTGCTGAGGAGCAATGGACATTGAAACCCCTGACATGTCTTACTACTTGGTCTGGAAGATCACCCAAAACTACCAAGTACCCACTCTGCTGAAGAGACCATGGAAGAGCTAGGGTCCCTACCCCAGGGCAGACTCTGACCAAGTTGCCCCAGGTCTACGAATCTGGAAAGCCAAAGCTCTAGAACACTCCAGGGATGTCTGATAAGAAATAATGTCAGTGTTGGACTGAAGTCTGCTGGGTGGTTTTTTCCAACTTTTGTCTTTACTGATGATTTTACCAAATGTTTCAGCTCTTTTGGATTAGCATTGTCTGCTGAAAATATTTTTCATTGGAAAGTTCCTGACCAGAAAAAGCTAAAAATTATGCTAATGTGTTTGCAGTTTTCAAGTATGGCATTGGGCAGCTGGAGGAACCCGCAGCTGCAGCCAGCCTGGTTTTTTTCTGTAATGAGCCAATAGAATGGGGATATTTATGGGAATTAAAAGGCATACTATGAGAAGGCAAGAACAGACAAGTGTGATGACCTCTCAGTGATGTCTGAGAGCATAAGGATTTGGCTTTGTACAGATGGTCATGGTACAGATACTTAAAAAATTTTGTTTTCGGACTGTTTACCAATTCTGTAATTTTCAAGTGCACTATTTCTTATTGTAAATTATATTATATTAGAAATACTAAAACCGTATATGACAGGTTTTTTGCAAAAGCAGATTTGTGCTTTCAGCTGTCCAAACCCAATCTGAATGAAACGAGACCAAACCAAACCCAACCAGTCATGGCAGAAGTGGTATCATATAGTGCAACTACTGATTAAACTAAGGGTTTTGGGCAACTAGTACAGTAAAGCTGTCCATTTATTTTTATGAGGAAAGAGCAAACTAATGGATTGTATCGTTGTCGGATTTGGGTTCTTTAATTAAGTCTTTCCTGGTTAGAAAAGTGAAGGATTGCCTTACTTTCTAGAGGATTTTCTTCTGGCGAGCAATTTCTGTAAAAGGTCTTTTTACAGACATGAATTTATCAGTATTGTATCAGTACTTAGCATTTCTGTAGGTTTTTCATCAAAGATTCTCCAAGCTGTCAATAAAATTCTTTGCAGGTGTCCTCTGTTTACTGTTGGGTGAGCCAGCTTGAGGAGCATAGGTGCAGGTTCCTCAGAGAAACGCAGGGTGTCAACGGGAGAGTAAGAAAAGTAGTAGCTTTGCATGCCTGAGAGGTGATTAATGGAGTCTGCTGGGAACTCTGGGGTGTCTCTGAGAGGGTGCATGGATAAGCTCCATCTAGGAAACATGCTCCATGTAGGTATTTTGGCAGGCTGAAATCCTTGGGGCAAAGCCAGTTGCTGTGTTCTCTATTGACGTAGACGAGGTCTGGGAGAGCAATGGGAAGGGCTGCCAGGTCAGAAACTCTGGCCTGCTTTTCCCTTTGCCTGTGTTTTGCCATGAGATGTTAGCAGAAAATGGCATGAGTCAGGCTGTACCTTTGGTATCCAGCTGCGTGGTGAGGTGAAGGGTTGGTGTGGTGCTGATGAATAGGTAGGCTTAGTGCTTAGTGCTAGCTGGTGTTGCCCTGGTGTACATGCAGGCACAGCTCCGCATACCCTGTCTGGTGTGTGCCACAGGTGCAAATGATGTGTTGAAGGCAACTGGAGAGACAAAAGTAAGGATGGTTTCTTCATTGTAAGATACCCATGTTGGGACAGACCACAAGAATGACCTATGAGATAGGACAGCTGTAACAAATTTAGAATAAAGATCAGCACAGTGTTGTATTAGCCCTAATGATGGATGACAAGACAGACTGGATTGAACTGCAGAAATCACAAGCTGTTGAATCACTGAATAGCAGCTTGCTCTTTGCTATCCATAAGGCTTATGATACCACGACTCTGTCCTTCTTTCAGGGGAGCTGTGCTATTTGAGAGGCCAGGAGCTGCCACAAGCTTTATATTCTGCTGTATGCAGAGGCGCTGGGTCTGCTCGCCCTTTATGTGAGCTACCAGGAGCAAGATTCTTTGTAAGGTCATCCATTTGGGTGGATGGATAGCTGGTTTGCTGCCTTTCTGCATATAGTCATTTTCAAAATACAGCAAGTTGTTGAGTATGCCAACTAGTTTTGAAATAAAGAACATAACTGGTTTTATATGATGTTCACTCTCTATTGCTCTGTTTAAAAAAAAAAATCCAAATCTGTATCTTATAGACTTAAGTGTTGTTAGACTGACCAAAAACCTCCACAGGAGATGTTTAAACATGGTGTGATCTTTTTTACTACAGAAAGTGAAAGATTCTCAGTGATGTCTTTTTGCCTCAAATGTTTTATACAGAAATTGTTGCTAGCTGTTTGCCATATTTTAACCTAAGGATTGACAAAAAAATTTTCTGTTTCAAGGATGTAAAGTCTACAGGCAGTAAGAACAAGGAAGAGCTATGTGCTAAAGAAAATCACACCCTCAGGCAAACGCATTACATGGCTGCAGTCAAAAAGCACATGATCCTATGCTTGCACTAAAAAATCTTCTTCCTTTTGCCCTCAAAGCAATTGGCTGTGATAGCACATAGTATTTAGAGGCTCAGATAAGCCCAATATCCTCTTTCTCTGTCCCCGAGTCATGCAGTTGAAGTCCAAGAACATGTGGCTCAAGACAGCCCGCATATTAGAGTACGTGTTTTCATTGAGCAACATGGGGTTTTGTGGTGGAGGACAGGAAGAAGAAAAATGGCACAGAAAGTAGGGTATATATGAGAGAGAGTAGTGTGCCTTGAATATCACACAAAAGATGTATAGATGAGAAGTAAGAAGAGACCATTATTCACATTTTTGAAGTTGCTATTAGCAAAGAATCTGGAGATTTTGGAGAAGAGAGAAAAGTGAAATGAGAGAAAATATTGACCAGGTGGCAGAAGACACTGTAATCCAGCCAGTAAGGCTTCCTGGCTCCCGGTCACCAGCTCATGTCCCTGCCCATCCTACATGCGCTGGTGCACCTGTCCTGGGCACCCTGGACTCTGTGGCTCTGACTGCTCTCCCCTTCTGCACACTCCACCCAGGGGCTGAGTCATGGCTTAAAATAGAAAGTGAACTTTTCAGGAAGGGTTTGTCTGCCCAGGCATTTGTACCCTGCTTAGCCCAATGGGGTCTTGATTCACGCTGTGTACTCCAAGTGCTATTTTAAAGCAAAAGTAAACAGCATTATATATGTCAGTACTCAGACACAGGATTTTGAGCAATAGCTCAGGCCCATATTTGAACTCCTCATTTCCATCTTAAAGTATGGCAATATGTTAAGGTGGAAAGTAGGAATTTTTCTTTGACAGATTTCTTTGACTTATGAGAAATGAATGAGCATATACAGGAATATGAACTCCAGAAGTTAGGGGAAATTAAGCCTGTTGCTTTCAAAGCTTCCCATGGAAATTTTCTCCTCTCTACGAGGTAACATTGGAGTTTTCCTCTCACTGCAACCCAGCGTATCCCAGTGACTACGGTTTCTGTGCCAGATACTATTGCATCTGTTGTATCTTTAGCTGAAGCAACTAAACGGGGCATGGTATAGCTTCTACAGTAGAAACCAAAGAGGATTTTCTTTCTCCGGGCTCTTCTCTCAGTGCAAAACATCTATGGCTGCCTATCCCTGGAGGCATGATCCCAAAGCTGCTCAGAGTCA
Source organism: Pygoscelis adeliae (assembly GCF_000699105.1). NCBI lineage: Eukaryota > Metazoa > Chordata > Aves > Sphenisciformes > Spheniscidae > Pygoscelis > Pygoscelis adeliae. The sequence goes on from NW_008825410.1 coordinate 9,325,218, forward strand.
GTAGGCGTCTTTTTGTTCTGCTGGCCCAGGTCCAGAGTCTGAACACAAAATACAGCTCAGTATGTTGCAGTGTTTCTTCAAGCCAATAGAAAACTATGTTGAATGCCCACTGATAATTTTATTAATACTGTTTAGTTATATTTTATTTTACATTCCAGACTACAGTAATTCTCTGTGCAGAGAGATGAAAAAATTATCCCATGTTCCCCTTTGGCTGGATGACTTTTGTCTGGCTCATTTATGGCCCATCCCACCGTGCTCCTTTGTTCTGTTACACTTATTTATTATTGCTGCTGCCACAGTCAGGTTATCTCCTTTCTTCTTTCTGATACCTGATACTCCAGACTTTTGATCTCTGGCTCTGGGGAACGTCATTTGTAATTTCCATGTGCGGAGCCTGCCATGATGGGAACAGCTATTGTTTATATACCACCATTGCAATTCCCTTACCAGTGGAAAAAACTGTGGTGGGGCAGGAATAGAATATAATTTCTTGCTTCATCAGCCATGGATCACTGTAACTGCAATGAATTCAGTCACATCGTCAAAGCAAGGAGTGAGAGGGGAGAAAAATGGTGAAGATTTCAGATCAGCAACTTGCACGTTAGGAACTTCAGGAATATGTAGTTGGGCTTAGTGACACTTGGCTTTCTACAGTCCCTTGAAAGTGATAGGGAAGCTGAAGTTGCCAACACAAATTTTATAAGCTGTGATTTTTTTCTTATGTAGTTGGTGGAACCCAGCTGACTTTTTTGTCTTCCTGTTTACCCACCTTACCCTAACGGCACTAGAGCAGGCACGTGATGCTTGATAGAGGGCGAATTTCTCCTGTGTCTGTCATTGACAATGTTCAACCATCTAGAGAGGTCATTGCTGGGCAGAGTGACATGCTATAGACTCAGAAGCCCATGTATTCATTGCAGTTTTTTGCCAAGGCCTCAGTTAACAGAGCACTAATACGTTGGTATGGAAGTTTTCCCTTTCTTTTCCTTCCTTGCTCATTCCTTACTGCTGGCAGTTTCTGCTGCTGCTTACAAAACTATGATAAAATATTTGGTGACTTTCTGAACGCGTCCTCCACAAACTGTCTGAAGCTCTGTTATCTTTGGTTGCAATGAAGGAAACCCACAGCACATGTTTTATAGGGGCTGTATTCACGCAACTTGAGTGTCTTACAGTCAGTAAATGTTTGTATGTGTTGTTCTCCTACAATTTGTGTACCCTTTGTGTAATAAAGACCACATCAAGTTATTAGCAAAAGGCTAAATCCTGCACTGAAGCAAATGGCCAGTTAGTTGTAATATTTATTTTTCTTGTCTAAGGACTTCAGGTCTGTTTGTGATGCCAGAGAATCATCATTTTGTTCCTGGTTTGGAGTCAGTGAACTCTAGCCTGTGTGTCTGATCAATAAACTGTTTAAGTCTGTCACTGGCTACACGTACTTAGAACACTTGGCACTGAAACCCCTAATTTCAGCTTCGGTAGCTGTGAATATCAGAGTAAGAAGGTATTTGCCTAAGTAAAAGCATTTTAAAAACTCTCATATTCCCTTAACATGCAGCCCATTTTATTGCCGTTTATAGGTGTTATTTTCTTTAGGCACTGAGGTTCCAAAGTGTTTATTTATGCAGATGACAAATTATTTGGTCTTTTTTTTCTGTAGATGTCAAGGTCGTCACAACCCATATCATGTTTTGCTCATTCAGTAATTTTATATCTTATATGTTCTTCCTTTTCTTTCCAGATGCAGAGGGACATTGCTTATACGGGCCGAGATGGCCCAAGTGCTTCCCGCCCCGGATCTGCCACACACCCTCCGCATGCGATGCCCAGCTCTCCACCCTCCACCCCGGTGCCCCACTCCATGCCTCCCTCTCCGTCCAGGATTCCCTATGGCGGGGGCCGGCCCATGGGTGTGCCAGGCAATGCCACCATCCCCAGGGACCGGCTCTCCAGCGTGCCAGCCTCACGCTCAATATCACCCAGCCCAAGCGCCATTTTGGAGAGACGGGACGTGAAGCCAGATGAGGACATGAGTAACAAAAACCTTGCCCTGATCCGAAATGAAGGTCTGTACGGTGACCCCTACTTGTTTCACGAGGGGAGGATGAGTGTGGCTGCACCCCACTCCGGACACCCCCTCGATGTCCCCGATCACATTGTAGCCTACCATCGCAGTGCCATGAGGTCATCAAGCACTTACTGCAACCCCTCTATGCAGCCTGAAATGCTGGAGCAGTCCTTGTACAGACAAAAGTCACGAAAGTACCCAGAGAGCCACTTGCCCACTCTCGGCTCTAAAACGCCTCCCGCCTCACCCCACAGGGTGGCTGACATGAGAATGATCGATATTCATCCTCACCATAGCGCTCACATTCCCCCCCACACCATCCAGCCTGACAGGTCTTCGTCTCCCCCCAGCCGCCAGTCCTTCAAAAAGGAGCCGGGACCGCCTGTGTTTGTGGACACGAAAACACGGAGCGCCCTTGGCCTCCCGGGCATGGCCGAGGCGGTGCCCTCTCCAGTCGACAAGCAGGCGCTTGGCTATGGGTCACCTGCAATGCCCAAGGACAAGGAGACAAGGTAAGGCAGAGCCAGGGCTTAATTTATGCAAATGAGAAACATTCCTAATCTGCACATCTTGTGTCATTTAACAACCAGGGGACAATGTAATGTGTAGGAGGCTGCTGCACTGGGCTGCAGTGTTTATTAGCTGTCTGTCAAGGTAGTTAGTAATTTAGAGGAGATATAACACCACCCGTTATTAATCTGAAAGTATTGTCAACCCATGATGAATCCCTAGTTATTTTCATTTGTGTAAATTTCAGTCATTGGAAAAAATATAATAAAAAAATTATTAACTAGGATTTTTCTTTCCAGGCAACCAGATCATGTTACAAGAACAAATGATGTTCTGTTCCCGCTAATAAGGGAATATATTTCACCCCCGTTAAGAATGACACTCTGATATTACAATTTTGGTTCTTTATGGAGTGGAGTTTTTCTCATCTAGTGTTAGGAAATGGGAAGAATTTATCATTACTGTCTTATCTCCTGTAAAACATGAATTTGCATAAAAATAGGACAGTTGTTTATAATAATGTTCCTCGAGGGGAAACTGCTGCGAAGAGCAAGTCTGTCCCAGGGAAGAAATTGAAACACAAATGCTGTTCCCAATGATTTTTCCAGCATCACAAATAGTTGGTGACCTGACTGTTGTTAACTTTTGTGTGCTGACAATGATGACAATGATCTCTCCTGTCTTTTTAAGGACCAGATTTATGCAAAGGTCTGTGAAGGCTTCTCCTGCCATAGACCCCTAGGAGAGAAAAATCGTTACGCTGCCAGTCGGTTGCTGTGTATTCGTATGAGTTGCGCTAATCTCTAGCGTATTGTTTGTGCTGTTAACTTTTATAGAGCTCTTTAGGGAAGTGAAGATGAATAGCTGGAAAATGCTGAGCTCACAGAGGCCAAAGGTAACTGCTGACTGCCTTAACCACTGGGGAGATACGGAGCTTCGTATAGCCCCCAAACTTCCCTTCCACCTGAGGAACTTGCTCAACAATTAGTCGCCTCTGACCACACTTGGCCAGAAAAAAGAATGTGTTGTGAGGTCCATTGGTGGGGAGAAAATGGAGGATGGAAGAAAAGCAGCCATCCACAAAAATTACAGGCTTATAGCTTGGTAGTTATGTTGACACAAGGGTATGATTTAGGGCATATTGCAGGTCAGTCAAACCTGATTTGTATCTATTTCCAAGAAAAAGATGCAGGTACCTGAAATTTCATTTCAAGCTTCCATTATTACAACTAGGAAATAATTTGAACTATATTTGCCAATTCTGATCCAAGAGATAGCTTTCAGATCAAAAATTTTACAAGACTCATGTTAGGGACTTGAAAATAAGGGAGGACACCAACAACTTTCCAGTCTGTGTGACTTACCCTCTCCCCTCTGGGCATCTCATCTGTTCACTCAGCTACACAGACATGCACAAGGCTGTGTATTTGTGAATATATGAAGAGTGACTATACAGATAGTTCTGCAGCTCCTTAAGGGGAGCTTTGTACCAGCAGTTTTAGTCCTGGTCCCGGAATATATTTACAGTGATGAAAATAGCATTTGCATAATTACACTTCCAAATAATGCATGACCTTAAAATTCAGCATGGTGTGTATTAGCCACACAGCACTGAAAAAATCATTCTGAAAGCTGCCCTTATGGGTTATGGGTTTTTTTAACCTTGAGAAAGTGTGACTTTTAAAAAAATAATTGTAAATACCAAAAGCAACTCATACAAATTGGTGTGTTTTCTGTTCGCTGCAATATTAAGAATTGGGTTTGAGTTCTACGGGTACAAAATGCTCTAAGCCTTATTTTAGCTTTGTAATAATTTCATAAACTTTGAAAACAAACGCTGTTGAGATTGTACTAAACTAAACAAGGAACACTAAGGGTATCCAGGCTGAGGTGCTCTTTTCCTGCTTCAGCAGGGGCTGAATTGTTACAAGGTTATTATGAACACCTGAAAGGTGATGTATATAATGGCAGAAAAGTGTCCTGTACCTTCTTGTGTAGGACTCACCCATAAGCAGTACAGCTGGGCTTGCTTCTGTGAGTAAGAATATTTTGGGATTGGAGAGATGGGGCTGAATTCATCCTCTTCCAGGCATGCTAAAAATGAGGTGTATGCTGCTCTGTTGTGCACATTATCCACTTGCTGATGACTGTGCAAAGAGCCTAAAAACCAGGCCACAGAAAGTGAATGATGGTGTGTTCGGTCAGCCCGCATGCAGACAGCGTCAGGTGTGGGGCAGCAGCAAATGGGCAGACTGAGTATCTGTTAACCTTGGGGATACTGAGGAGGAAGATCTTTTGCATTTGTGCAGTGACAAGAGAGACTCCCCATCCTGACTCATCAGGAGCGGGTTGAGGACCCTACAAACATCAAACCCATCATCATCTCAGCACTGTTGTTCCTTCAGTCCCTAGCGGAGTGTGCTGAGAACAAAGGAAACATCTCTTGTGCCATCTCTTTGCAGAAATTACCTTGAAGTAGCACTGTCGCAACCTCAGGACAATGCAGAGTTTAAGTCAGAGAAAAGATTAAAATGGAGAGTGACAATGCCAGAACTTTAATTGAATCGCTCTTCCCCTGTTAATTCTCCTTCAATTTTTCCAGTCCAGGGCTGAAGTGGCATATATATGTACTTTATCAGAATATGCTGGGTACCTATAGCAGATCAGACCTCTCATTGACTGTATCCTGGTTTTGTTGAAGAAAATGGGTCCGTTACCTTTGGAATGTTAACGGCAGCAGATTTGGGTCTACAAAAGATGAAAACCAGTATTTCCAATCTCTTCTTTTGGAGTTTCTCATTTTAGTTTTGCATTGCGGACGCCAGTCTCATCAAACCTGTTATTTAAGCCAGAGTTGAGGGGGATTTAATTGCTTCACATAATTCTTTCTTGTGTCTGTTTTACCTCAGGTATTTTCAAGGTAGCTACTTCTGTGGCATAAAGCACTGAATAAATTCTAACAGTAATTCATTTACCAGAAGAGTTCCATATAAAGCTCTTTTACAACAGCGAGAAGAAGCAAGTTCATGGAGATTTAAAAAAAATCAGTATTCATACACACAAAAATATTAGAAGTTGTAACAGATTGCAGCAGTTCATCTTTGAGGGGAATTTCAGTGAGCATGAGTTGTTTAAACAGTGATTTGCTATCATATTTTTGGATGGCACATTTATGTAGCTTATGGTGGGCAGTTCTGGAAGTTACTACAGGCAAAGCAAATGTTTAAATGTTGATAAATTAGAAAAGAAGCTATTTACCCAAAAGTGCATTAAATTAAATGCCATTTAACTTACATTCTTTGCATTTAAAACACAAGTCCTGTTGCAAAATTCTGGGTTATTTGATAGTGCTGAATATGTATATAATAAAAGCTGCTACTTACTAAAATACAGCCCTTAAAATAGCAAGATAGCTCTATACAACCTTTTTCCTCCAAAAGCATTTCAGGAGTGTACTGTGGTTTTCTTTTGCCTGAATACAACTTTCATCCTCTTCTTTTTATGCCACATGTCAGTGAGAAAAGATGATGGTAGAATGTGGTTCACTGAGCAAAAAATATGATCACATTCACCGCTCATGGCTTGCAGTTAGAGACTAAAACGTAACGACCATACGTAGGTTATTGGATATTGTTCCCGTCACAAAAACACTATTGTTTGATACGTTAAAGTATGGATGGACTCTCTATGCATTTGGAAAAAATGGTCATACTCTGTAAAGCCATGGACAGTGGGAGACTCCATCAGCAATGCACTGAGAATTGTACAAGAAAGGTGAACTTTGCAGATACACCCTCTCAGACACTTTCCACAAGGCCAAAATTGCATCTTCCTTTGTGAAGGATGTTGAATAACCAGGCAGAAAAAGATGAATGCAGGTGACCAACAGAGGACGGAGGAAAGGTAAACTGTACTTTGGCTTCCTTCTGTTGGAGGAGCTGTAGGAAGATGAGATGCAGACTCTTGGATAAGAGTTGTCAAATAGTATCACAGCTGGCAGTGCTTCAGAGCTTCCCTTTTCCCTTTAGCTTCAAGCTGTAGAAAGTTTGAGCTTAACCTTATTCTTAGAAGATTGAAATATTCACCTGTGTGTATCTTTCCCTTGGGAGGAGAGCAGAGTACAGAAGAGTTCTGCTGCAATTTGCTTCACACCCTTCCAGGACATCCACTCTGCTGTTTTGGGCAGACATTGGGGTAAAGTCTGACTGTGCCACTTTCACTTGGTTCTAGGGAAGCCATTGGGAAAGACAACCTACTCCAGTTTCCCTTTTTTTTCCCAGGGAGATAAAAAAATTTCTAATAAAATGTTTCTCTCATAGGGTAATATAGAAAGAAATGTATTTTTCCCTGTCTCCGACCCTCTTTTTGATTACTATACAGACTTCACTTGGGGTTTAACTATAAAATATGAAGTCACTGAAAATCTTTCTCCAGGATCGCGTGCCAATTAGTTCGTGGTGTCAGACTTGGTATTTGAGTATGTCTGTTATGGATGATGTGCTGCACAGCCTAGGGTTGGACAGGAACATGAATGAACAGTTACACAGCCCAGTTCTAGTTTGTGTCTGTACAAAGTAGCTTCTCAGTGATGTGAATATTAAAGATGTCCCCAGGAAAGGGAAGGAACATGCAAGTCACACTTAAATAGCATCACAGTGAGCAGTTGGTTCCAATTCAGCAATACACTGTACCCTGCTTGGGATTGCTTCCAGTTAGTTGCAGTAGAGGGAATGACATGAAACCTCCGGGAAGCTGTAAGGAAGAAATCTGGTGATGAAATCTGATGTCTCAGTGCACAGACACTGGAGAAGCAAGGGCTTGTTTTGTCTTTGCCGAATCTGGGGAGCGAGATGCTGAGGCAGGGCCCGAGTGCCTGGACGTACGCGGGGCCAGGGCTGTGGATCAGGCTGCCGGGAGAACAGGGCTGGCGAGCGGCTCGTGCCTGCTTTGCTGGCCGAGGTCTGTGACAAGCCAAAGCCAAGTCTGACCGAGAGGCCTGTTAGAGCTGGGAGTCGCTTCTGACCTTGCTCCCTCCTGCCCTCCCCCACTGCGTTACCACCTCTGACTCTCCGGGCATTCACAGGAAAACAATGCAAAACAATGCCCTTCTGTGCTCAGGCTGATAAAATAGCCGTTTCTTTCCCAACTGCTGTAGAAGGGACCCTCCCTGCTCTTCCTGGGTGGTGGAGACATGCAGATTTATCTGGGAAATTAATCTGGGAACAGAGACGGGGTTCGGCCTTCTCGTGCTACCACCACCGGCAAAGAGGCACCACTGTGTTTTGTTCTGCCCGACCCTCTCTCCTAGTCCTCCATGTCCTGGCCTGCCCTGTCCACGGGGACCCCAGCCTGCCCCATCCATGAGACCCCGGCCTGCCCAGTGCAGGAAGGGATGGTGAGACAGGCTGTTCCCCCCACCTTCCCTCTCCACAGCAGGGAGCACAGCGAGAGGTAGAGAATAAAATGTTGAGAACCAAAGATGTACAACTGTCACGACAGTGCTGGCATCCCTGATAGAGTCCGGCTTAGCAGAGACTGAGGAAAGCATTAATTTTCTCCCTCTGGAGCCGAGGTTGCTCCAGCCTTTCACAGGCAAGCCAGCGGCGAAAGGGGTGGCTGCAGAGCCCATCACTGCTCCTCCGAGCCCATGCGGCTGGTGGCAGGTTTGGCCCCCGGCCCCCCCAGCCACGTCAGCCCAGGGCATGGCCCTGCTGCCGGGCCGGCCGCGTCCCTCCCTGCCCGCCCTGGAGCATGCCGCTTCCCATTGCCTTCAGTCAGACCGCCAGGTCTCCGAAAATCAGGTCGATTTATTTAATGCCTAAAAGGCGCCCCCTTTCAGACACCTGTTTTTGACATGTTTGGTGCTGATGGCCATAATGAGTCTGAGTATTACAGTGAAATGATTACAGGAAAAATTCTGTCTTGTCTTTAATGGAGTAACTCCAGAGCACATGTAGATTCTTCACATTCTTAATGATTTTACCATATGAAAAATAATGTGCTCTGTGCAATTGATTCCAGTATTTCATTCGTTTTTCATCATCTCCTATCTCTGGAACATCCCTCTCCCTCTTAACAACATATTTTCCTAGATTTCATGTCAAAGGACAAGATCAGCTTTGTGTTACCATAATCTCTTTTGAAGCAGAAAATTGTTTCCAGATTATCGTATGTGGGATGGAAAAAACATCATATTTATGAATTGGTAAAACAGATAGACTTCCAATTGAGTTAAGTTCCAGGAAGGGCTTGTGATGATTATCTGGGAAAAAAAAAATGTTTTCATTATTAAGTGTCAAAAATGCTGCATTAAAGTTTGTTAAAATATATTTATCCCAGGCTTTTAGTACTTGTTTTTGTTCCAAAGGTTACTGTAGCCTGAACCAGTTTCTTATTTTAAAACTTATAATAGTGGAAATTCTGTAACGTATTTCTTGGTTTGCAATGAATTAGGTCAGATTCACTAGTCTTCTCATCACCGTTCAAAATACCCTTCAACATGAAGACAGAAAAGTAAGACGCGCACACTGTATTAAATCGCAGTAAGAACACGTCTGCCGGCTGGGGACTGACTGAGCACTCTCTTTTTCCCTCCTTGTGTCTGTTAGCATCTCATTACTTGTTTTGCTGCTCTGTTTTCTCAATGTCTGGGTGTCTCGGAGTCTCTCCTGGCTATGGTACCTGTGTGCTATCCCAGCAAACCTCTATTTCATTTCCTGAGTGTGAATGAAATAATTAGCCTGGATAATCTGGCTAGCTACAAGCTGGACTGGTTACTCGCTTTGTATCATGTCAGCTTGCTTTTGCCTGGTACTGGTACCTACATTTGAGTATATATGGCCCTTATCGATTGGCATTATTGCTTTGGCCACCAAATGGCAACTAGAGCTGGGGGTGGCCAGAGGTCGTCTGCTCCCACGTGCCCAGGACACCGCAGCGGTGATGGGTGGCCCCTGCAGCAGGCTGAGTCTGGGGCTGCGTGTGTCTGTCCCATCTTCTTTCATCAGTCATTGCTGCTGGTCTTAGTCACTTGCTTTTTGAGAAGTTTTGTTCCCAGTCATCTTCCAAAATCACAACCCACTGTTAGCATTTGCTTTTGTGTGTCCCCCCAGTTGCTTAACCGCTGGCATATAAGGATGCATTTTCAGAAGGTCCTGTCTGAGGTCCCGTATTGATGTGTGTTTATGCTGTGGTGTGTCATTGACATACTGGCATGTGAAAGTAGGCACCTGTGTGAGCAAAAGGCTGTTTTACAGCCCACCGAGGAAGTCACCTGGTACCTGATTAATATATGCATTTATGTAAACAGATAAACATACAAATGTTAGCCTTCCCATCAAAAAAGTCGTTGTTGTTGTTTAGTGGCCTTTGGTACCTATGGAAAACACTGACCATACCTATTACGGTTCTTCTTCATCTCTTTTCTTCTGCTTTTTAGGAATTTCTCAGGATATGCGCATGAAAGCAAATCTGTGTTATGATAATGTTGCTGTACACTCTGCATTTGGTGTCCTGTGCCTGGTCTGTCACATTGCTGTCCTTTCCAGAGCAGACAGTTGCAATGTCAGGTGCAAAGGATTTGGGCTGGGGAGTAGTCAGCTTGGGCAGATTAAATGCTTTGCAGACAAAAATCCTGGATTTGGGGAAAGTAAAAACAGTAAAGTCTTTAATCCTGAAACCTTATATACAGGCAAAACTACTGGCACAGTGTAGGTAAAAGAGAAAATATATGTAATGCTGAAAAAAAAAGATTTTCACTAGTTCCAAGAGGCATTAACTGATTGTTTTAGGTGCCTGTCTCATGAGATCATTAGAAGTTTATTGTCTGGGTGGTTGGTTGTTTTGTTCTTTTTTAACCAAGCAGATGTCTTTTTTATTGTCTATTACCATGCAAAAGCTGTCCAAACCAAGATGGGGTAAGCTGCTGTAACAAGGTATATGCAAGCTGGTACCCATGGGCCTTTGCACAAACTCCATAGTGTCTTTCCAGTCCTGTGGTAATCATTCACCTAGAAAAACAAGTCTGAAAGCAAATATATCTGGCTTTAACAAACGGTTCTCTTGTCTTACAGAGAGAGGATACAAGCCATGGAGAAACAGATTGCCAGTTTAACTGGTCTTGTTCAGTCTGCGCTTTTTAAAGGGCCAAATACAAGTAATAGCAAAGATGCTTCTAGGTAAAAAAAGAATTCATTAAATCTGTTTCTCTGTAATGATTTTAGTAATCAATCAACAAAAATAATATTTGAATGTAACAGTAAAAAAACCCTGAATGCTCAATCATTTTTAAATATCTTTATCATCCCCATGAGAATGCTAGGCAGAGAGGAAAAATATGCCAAATGATAGATGGAGATTAACTGCATTACTCTTCTTTGTGTTAAAAAGAATTAATGTAGCTACATCTCTGTGCTTTCTACTGCTTATACTCCATTCCTTGCTTAAATTGTATTAAAAGCTGATTTAAAAGAAAACAACTGACAAGCTACTGGTGATTTAAATTGAAAATATATATGCTAGACAAGGCCATTTAATTTGCTGATTATAAACTTCACTACAGTTTTATTGTTAGTAAGTTAAAATTCTGATTTTTCTTTTTATTACTTAGTGAGAAGATGATGTTGAAAATTGTGTCCAGCAAGAGCAGCATTGACACTGCAGGTAAGATAATTCACTTTTAATTTACAAATTATTTACGTATATGAATAGCTCTAACGTTACTACCATTCCAGCTTATGGAAATGTCAAGTTTACTTAAATTCCCATAGCTGTACTGTCAGAACTGAAGTTTAAGTTCAGGATGTTGGGAGTCGATCACATCTTTGTTAAGAGAGGAATTTCTGACAGGTTGAGGTGGTCTTTGGAATGAATTTCACACCTGCGCTGAATGGTTTAAATGAGATACAGAGTCTCTGCATATGGTGAATTTTCCAGTGATTCATCCCGTCTATAGTATATATCTGTCATTAATCCCAGATGTATCCAGATTGCTGTAGAAGGCTAAATATTTCATTCCTGTTCTGGTCACCTGAACTTTTCTCTAAGGTTCTTCTGTCAGTAGGATGCTATGGATGTAATGACACTAAGGAATTTAGCAGTCAGCAAGACAGCACTTTCCTTAACTAAGCTGTATTGATCTGTTACTAATTATTAGCCTGTGCCTAAACTGTTCTGAGCAAGCATCAATTATGAAGCCAATAAGAGCTGGTCTTATTTTACCTTCCCGCTTGGAGAGCTGCTAAGTGTTTAAAAGATGGAGTTAAGGCTGTTGTGAAAGAAGATCTCCATGAGATTGGAGTTCTTTGTGTATGGGCTGCTGCTGGGGATGTCTGCAGGGTGTGCGTGTGTTTATATGCCTCCTCTTCACCCTTTGTCATGCAGCGAATGCAAATAAAGGCAGTTCCCTCCTTCCTGGTAATGCTGTTCCCACAGGGAGGTCTGTGCTCAGGCAGGTAGTAAACCACACACATTTATTAGCAAATCTATTATGCTCTTGACTAGCCTTTCTGTTAGAGCTGTTAGTTCACGTTCAGGATTCCTGTTTATCTGGAATTGCAGTATGTCCTCCTAACCAACAGAAATCAAACCAGACCTGGAAACTATCAAGCACATGCAAGAGCCAGCGAGCTAAAGTCCTGGTACTGGAGCTTTGCTCCCAAGCTACTCTCTGGTCCCCTTCCAGCTCTTCCCTTCCCACTGGCCCCTGGATGGGGAGGGTGATACTTCAGGCTGTGAAGAAATATGTTGTGATTTATCAGTTTCAGACAACTTACTGAAAAGTCCATCATTTTTCAAAACAGCTGCAAAATGCTCTTAGACATTTCCTTATTTTGGTGTCATTATACACTGAGAATTTATGGTATTTCCGACTTGCACAGGCCTCATCTCATACAAAGCACCTATGAAACCGTCAAAATCTGCGCACACGTTGCCTTGTTTTCCTCTTTGTATTGTATTGCTGTTTGGCCTTTCCGCTTTCCCTGTGTTTGTACTAATTCAGATAAGTACTTTGTGGGGTGCACTGAGCTGGAGATCCTGATCTAAGTGGGGACCCTGCTTTGAGTGGGAGTTTGGACCATATGACCTCCAGAGGTCCCTTTCAACCTAAATTATTCAGTGATTCGTGTGTGTGTGTGTGTGTGTGTGTGTGTGTGTGAATGTGCTCTCAATGAAATGAGAAATGAATTAATATTCATTGGGAAAACGGCCCTACACAAAGCGAAGATTGGGATTCCTCGGTGTGGAAGTCATGCCCAGCCCACCAGAACAGCATGGTTCATCTGACCAGCAGCCATTTCCTGCCACGTTGTTCCCAAAGACTCCTCACTACCTTGTTGTATGACTGAACGCATGTCCCTGAAATGGCAAAATTACATATAACAGCTGCACGTCCAAGCATGAGGGGGGGACGGGATGTGTAACTTACTGTCAAAAGACCAGATCAGCATCTGTCACATACTGGCAGAGACAGTGATTTTGTCACATGGCCATGCCTGTATGCAGCACGTGGGTAAGGATACCAGCATTCAGGTTGTGCGGTAGATGCTTTTCTGATCACTTGGGAGATGGGGATAGGGCAGTGGGACCAGCCATGCAGCCAGCCTTCTGCAAGGATACCTATCAGTGCTATAAAGTATAGTTTTAACTACAGCGTCTGCATCCCTAAATCCTGTCCTTCCAGCATGACTCAGCCACAAAACTAAACTGTAGCAGGTAAAGGAAACAAGGTGTGATGCTGACCCCAATAAACTACAGTATTGTAACCCACATCAGCTATTATTGAAGACTGCTGTATAATAGAATAGTCCTGTATAATAGAATATTTTGCTTTTGCACCTGCTTTTGAAATTGCGTGTGACAGGGTCTAATAAGTCAATGCAGTCCCTGCTTACTTGAAAATTAGGCAATCTGCCAGAATATGCTACAGAATGTTTCTCCTTTTTGTAATTATGCTTGGGTTTAAATGTGCCAGCAGGATCTAGAAACACTTTTGCTGACCGCTGTTTTGTTCTTCAATTCACCCCAATCCTTATTAAGTATAGGCATTTAGACAGTCGACTCTCTTAGTATACAATTCCGCTTGACAACTGTGCACTGAGATACCAGTTTTAGCAATTTCAAAGTCTGTTTGAAAGAAAAAGTGGTATAAAATGTTGATTGAGCAGTCCTTTCTAGAGCACTGGTAAGCAGAAATGTGAATTGCTTCCCATCCTGAACAATAAAACATCTGTGCAGGATAAAATTGGCTCATCGATGTTGAACCAACATTGTATTTTATAGTATGTGTTCCAATGATAGGAGACTTTCATGCAAAAAATAGAGAACTAGCTCACTTGGGAAGAGAAAGAAACCAAATTTTCTAAATCCTAGATAACGCTATATAGCTAGATTATGAACACTCTGTTTGGTATTTCATATAAACCAAATTGTTGTATTTAACATGTTTTTGCTTTACCAGTCTGTAGCGGATTCTTTAGCCTCAAATATTAAAGAGCCTAAATAAAAATGCTTTTTCACTGGGGAAAATGAGCCTGTAATGATCATGCTTGTCTGCATTTCTAATGTTTTATTGCTTTAGGCTCCTTTCTTTCACGGGGGGTGGGTTCAAAGAGCAGTGACTTTCCACAGACTGGCTATGTCTTTTCTACTAACGTTAGGAGAAATCCCATGACTGAGTCCTTATAACCTTCTTCAGTTCACCAAAAGTGAATGACATCAAGGGACTCTTCACTTAGGAACAACATGTGACTCTAAAAACAAATCATACTAGGAAGAGTCTCCTTGAGATTACTAACAAATATGCTGAGAAATGCTCACCTACTCTCTTTTCTGTCATATTTTTGTTCATCAAGTGGTGAGATTGATAGATTAAATCCTGGATTCATTGATTAAATTGAGATCAGCTGTATCATGGATTACCAAAAAAAGCAATAGTTCTTTGCTAGTTGCTGCCTTGTTGGAAGAGGAAGAAGGACATTTCAGTATTTCCTGAAAATGGATAAAGGAGTATGTCTTTCTGCACTAACACCACCAGTACAAACCAAGAGAGGGAATTGGCAGCAGGGAGAAGTATTACACATGTAGGGCTTGGATTTGATTCCTCACTCTTTGTGAACTGTCTTGTCATCTGTGCAGATCTGTGTGCCTTTTTCACACGCATGACTCTTGCTGTGATGATCTGTGAATTAAAAACATTGTCCATATCTGCTTGCTTATCTCAGATTCAAAGATAGATCATGTCAGTCTTTGAACTCTGTCAGCATTTGCAGGTAAAACATCATCCTGAATTCATTCTGGATCAATGAGGTGAAGTTGCACACTAATATATAGAGAATATTTTATTCTTTTAAGGGTGCTTTAGTGCCTGGCCATAACAGCTTGTTAATGATGGAATTGCAACCTTAACATTGCATTTTCCTATTTATTTAGTGGATTCTAACTGGATGGAAAGAGAACTAAGTAACTGTCATGTCTCCCCAAATGATGCTTGAAAATGTTGTGGCTCTTTAATAAGGAGATGAGTAATTTGTGAAGAAACATTGCTGGGTGTTGTCTGATGGCCTTTTTTTCTAGCCTGCTTCCAAACAAAATCTTAGCATTTCAGAAAGAAAAGTAAAATCTGGAAAATGGAAGGAGAGCGGTGTCTTTGCAACCATAGCAAAGGTCAAGTGTCAGGGAGTGGAAGTTGTGTTCCTTACCTTCCTAAGCCTGGGCAAATAGCAAACATTGCCCCTTTCTGCACATCCGTTCTCTTTGTACTTTGAAAACGGCAGCTTAGTTCATTAGCCTTTGTAAAAAAAGTTAACATTTGTTTTTTGTCCAGAGTATTAGGGAATTATGGAGGGTTTTTGCATTCAGGCCCCCTTACCTAGCTCCAGCAAGGGTTTATTTAAAAACCTGAGAGCCAATGCTGTTTCTTTCTCTTCAATCCATCTGGCCGCACATCTAATCGCAAAGCTACAGCCTGGGACTATTTCCAAAAGCGAGCTATACTCCCTAGATGAAGCAGCCCCTCATTCAGCTGCCCTTTTATTCCTTTTTGATGAAAATATGTATCTCTGAGAAATCAGCTGCTGATCCTTACTGCACTCCCATGCTCGCTCAGTGTGGTTGCGTTTCACAACCTTGGGAGTCCCACATCGTGCTTCACAGGCTCTGAGCACACTCTGCAGCAGGGACACCGTGGCAGCTGATAGTACCTAATGGTGAGAAGAGGTGGCCAAGGCAGCAGAGGAGGAGAGCTGCTTTGTAGGGAGTCAGAGACATTTATTGTTTACAGAAGCAGATCACAGTCCATCTACACTAAAAGGAAAGCAGGCACCCCTTCCTGAGAAAATATGTGAATTGACTGGGGTCCAGCATGGGGGGAGAGACTGGTGGGGACTGATTCATGCCTTGGCTGCATCATCACAGGGCTGGGGGCTGAGTTTTTTGAGCTTTTGCTTGAGGCAAAGAATAGCAGAAAGGTAGATGTGCTTTCAAAAACAGTCCAGATTTGTGGCTAGGGATCAGAACTCTTGGAGGCTTATCCACATTTTTCAGACTCTGGTGGTTTCTGTCTGTACAGTTTATGAACTAAATACCCTTTTCTTAAAAAAATGCAAAAAATAAAAGTGCATGTGGGAGGGAAATAGATGCCTGACTGTAGGAAAAACTGCAGTCTACATGGAGAAAGATAAGTATTAGCATATATTAAACTGAAGCATGGAGTGAGTGCAGAATGGCAGTGAACAAGGACTGTATTTCTTGAGTGTTGCTTTCTGTTAAGCAACTCTTTGAATCATACTAGAGTATAGCAAAAATTTGCAGCAGCTTGCTCAGCAGTGAAATGAAAAGTGCTGTTGTTGAAGCACCGAGCAGACCTAGCTGGAGCACATTTAGGTAAGGTATAGCATTACAACGGCCAGCACCAGGCTAGAACAGCTTTTTGTTCGAGCATGTCTCCGGAAGCCTATGGCATGGAACACTGTATATCGCACGGGTGCAGCCAGAGGGGCCTGTGCTTTTACTGACAGGAATTGCAAATGTAGGTAAAGCAAGCAACATGATTCTTCAGGAACCTTTTAGCCTATTTTTAAATAAAAATAATCTGGCATAATTTCCATCTTTTAAAAATGCTTCCCCCAGATGAATTTTGCAAAGGCTACGTTTGAGGTATCCACACCTGTTGGCAAAGGAATAACAACATGTTGTTATGCTGAGCTGTACTCACTCAGGCACATTTGGAGACTTTACTGGTTGAAAAGACTACTAGGGATGAGAGGGCAGGGATAAAACTTACCACTCTCGGGTTCATACTCATTCCAGCCAGAAAAATGTGTCACGCCCTTTGGTGCACTGAAAATTTGCCTTCAACAGGCAAAGAAAAGGTCACAACACTAGTTTCTGTTTGATTTCTTTGAACTTGATAGAATGTATGCTTGTGGGAACAAGTGATGACCAAAATCCCTGTGCAGATCCATTGATGAGTTATTTTCTGTTTCCTCAGATTTTTTGTTTTATTCATAGAGAAGGAAGAAAATGAAGTGGGGAATGACATAATCATAAAATAGAATCATAGAATCATTTAGGTTGGAAAAGACCTTTAAGATCGAGTCCAACCGTTAACCTAACACTGCCAAGTCCACCACTAAACCATGTCTCTAAGTGCCACATCTACACGTCTTTTAAATACCTCCAGGGATGGTGACTCAATCACTTCCCTGGGCAGCCTGTTCCAATGCTTGACAACCTTTTCTGTGAAGAAATTTTTCCTCATGTCCAATCTAAACCTCCCCTGGCGCAACTTGAGACCATTTCCTCTCGTCCTATCGCTTGTTACTTGGGAGAAGAGACCGACACCCACCTCACTACAACCTCCTTTCAGGCAGTTGTAGAGAGCGATGAGGTCTCCCCTCAGCCTCCTTTTCTCCAGGCTAAACCACCCCAGTTCCCTCAGCTGCTGCTCGTAAGACTTGTTCTCCAGACTCCTCACCAGCTTCGTTGCTCTTCTTTGGACATGCTCCAGCACCTCAATCTCTTGCTTGTAGTGAGGGGCTGATAATGCAATAGTTCAGGGAACAGCACCCATGTGAGCCATCTGAGCGCAAGGGACAAGGTGGATCTGGCACTGTGATCAGAAGAGTATGCAGGGCTACATAGTGCTGGCCTTAGAAAATAAAGTGTATCCTACTGACAGTCTGTCATTTTGCCTGTTGATGATGGGGAGGGGAAGGGACACATTAGAAAGAAAATTTGAAGAATATGGGTGTGTAAGTGCAAATTGCTAGAAGAAGCTG
Source organism: Pygoscelis adeliae (assembly GCF_000699105.1). Classification (NCBI taxonomy): domain Eukaryota; kingdom Metazoa; phylum Chordata; class Aves; order Sphenisciformes; family Spheniscidae; genus Pygoscelis; species Pygoscelis adeliae. The sequence goes on from NW_008825410.1 coordinate 9,343,077, forward strand.
TAACATGACTATTAGCTGATGAACTGAAATTTGCTTGTACCCTGTAAATAAAGCTTCTTCCCAGGTACTTGAGACTGAAAAGAACAAGCTTGACATTGATGCTGTGTAGAGGAATAGCATTATTTAATGAAGAAGGTCTTCTGAGGACACTGACTGTTATACTCAGACTGTGGCTCAGCTCACTTCCTTGTGTTACGCTGTATTCCCTTGTAAACACAGTCCTGAACAAATGACAAACTAAAGGGGAGTGGGTGGATGCAACA
>NW_008825410.1:9343358-9351890 GCF_000699105.1 Pygoscelis adeliae
TGATTCATTTCTCTTCTCCTGGTTTTATACAGTAGCTGTTGGAGACACCTGATAGAAATAATGCAATTGTACTTTAAGCAGCAAAGCAAGATTCTCTATAGAAACCTTTCCCCCACACTTGGCAGTTTGACTGAATCTCTCTCCAGTGATAATTAATCAACAAATATGCAGTTCAGGAGTCCTGCGAATTTGCATCAGCTTGGTCTCAGACAGCTCCTGGGAGGACAATCCGGAAGCTACTTTCAGCACCAATTTGATTTGTTGCTGTTTTGTATAATCTGCAGTTATAGCTTATTATCCCATCTCCGCTACAGGTGGTAGGAAGCAGTCTCATGGTAATGCAGTGCTCTGATATGACTGAGGTTCCAGCACAGATACACTCTGATATTGTACAGTCTTCCCTTAAAATATATTGGATAAGGAGGTGCCAGTCCCCTGTTAATACTGAGCATTGGCAACTGTAATTTTCTTTTCTTGTCCATCTGTGTGAAATACGTGTGGATTCAGTGGACAGAGGAGGGATTATGTTTGCACCTTCTCTACTGCTGAGCTCAACCTGTGCTGCTGCTTATTGCAGGCGCTGCTAACATATCTGGGGGGAAGAACACGTTGGCAACTGTGGAGTCAGCTGTCATCCATCACCCTGCTGGAGCCCCATCAATGCAAGTCAGCCTGCATGGTATGAAACGCAACGTGTCGGATCTGCGGCTGCAGCTGCATCAGATGAAGCAGCTACAGGTAGGCATATCTGGGTAATGCCGGGAAAGTGGATTGTCAGCAAATGTCAGCTTGCTTTCTTTCTCTCTTTCTGTCTCTCTCACCTTTTGTACATGAGTGATTCTCAGTAGCAGAGTTCTAGCAAAGGGAAGACCCAAGTATTACAGACACAAAAGCATATTCTGCTCTAGCATACGCCACTTGCATAGACCTAGAGGTATGATAATTAGCTCAGTTTAACTACTGCTGCTCAGATACTGAGAAAAAACTTCATTTCTAGCTTTGTTTGATGACTTTAGACATTAAAGCAGTATTTATATTACAATAATATCAAGTCTGTGATTACAGTTTGGACCCTGCTATGCTGTGTGCTATATAAACATACCGCAAGAGCCATGTTCCTGCTCCATACTGTTTACAGTTGAGACAGTTTTTAAGTTCCTGAATAAACAACTTTGATGTCAGGAAATCCAAATGTAGCTGAGGATCAGTAGATACGCATTAAGCCAGAGTTTGAGTGCTGTATTTACAGAATCCAGAAGAATAGCCAACTTGAGCAGCAAGGAAAAAAGATATCTCAAAAGTTGCTGCAAAGGTTTGTTGTGCCCTGCTTACATTCACATTTTACCAGTACTTTCCTAACACACATCAACACCTCAAAACCTGCAAGAAACAATAAGAACAACGAAGAGTTAAGCAAAATGTTCTGTTGACACATACCATAGTGCTGCAAAAGTAAATATATGCTGTTCATCTCAGACACTGTGAAAATAAGCTTATGCAGCTGTACAGGTCTTCAGCCCTTCACTTAATTGGAAACGGAAGAGCACTGTGTATTGTCTCAGAAGATGTAAAAGGAGGTAGAGCAATTTCTTGTAAGACAAAGTGGACAGCAGGGGAAACTTCAATACTCTGCCAGTCCTCCTTGCCTGGAAAGTGACATCACATGTTTGGTATTGTAGGGCTGCAGCTACTGCTGTTATGACCAGGGTGGTTTTGAATATAGGAATGGTACTATGTCAATCTCCTTTGATTTGCTGATTAATTTTATAACAGTGTAGTGATAATACAGGTCAGAATTCAGAGCACGTTTTGCCTTCCCTTCCTTAACTAAAGGAAATTGAATTATGAACCAGTCATAGGGCAAGGGAGCAGAAGGGTGAGGCAAACGTCAAGGTAAAGAAAATGTGGCCAAGACTGAAGATGCTGTGACAAGGTCCTGTGCTCAGTTTGCTGGTAATGAAGAGATGGCAGAAGGTATTTGGAGCAAACAGTTGTGTCAGCCAGGTGACCTCTGCCTGTGATACAGTACCCATGTATTTACATTTTCAGTTTAGGACGAGTATGTTCCTATAGCAAATGTATCTTTCAGAAGCTGTTCCCAGCAGTGCTGCCTACATGCCGGCCATCATGATCCCCATCTAATTTCAAGACTCTGGCTTGGGATCTCTGCCCTGGCACATTATGTATAAGTGGGTATTCTTCCACATTTGTGGAACCACTGCAGCCCCTCTGTCCTTCTGTAACCCCACGTGCCAAATGCAGCTCTTGGCAAACACTTGCGGTCTGGCCACCAGCTGTGCTTAGCATGTGGCCTCATAAAGTGGGATGGAGGTTGCAGTGCTGCGCCAGAGGCAGTGAGCGCATTGTACTCACAGGGCCTGCTCACCAAGGAGGTGGCATTTCCCCAGCTGCATCTTGTCTCCATGGCCCTGCCTGGGGCGGTAACCTTGCTTTTGATCAGATACAGCATTATGGCACACAGGAGTGAAGGAACTTGTACCATCTGCACAAATCAATGCTGCCAAAGAAGTCTTGAGAAGGAAAAAAGGACATATCCCGAGTGTGCTCATTAACTCTGGCTGACTTCCCTTATTTCAGAAATGATAGCAAATTTGGTGTATCGTGCCAGTAAGAAGTGGGCAAATTCATGATAGTCGGATGGAAGAACCTGTAGCTCAAGGGAAACTTTGGTATATTAGATATAAATTACATTCATGAGAGTGAGTTTTTGTCGTGGCTTTCCTGAATGGGTAGAATTATTTTGAAAAAGAGCTCACAGTTTGTAGGGCAGCAAATGAAACAGGTAGTGTTTTAAACTGAAGAGTGTTGAAATATCACACTTATAATGAAAAAATTTTGTGCTATGTTTTTTGGAAAATCATTCAAAGTAAAAGGGAAAAGTATTTTGCTGTTTTTCCAGGTTGTTTGCATACCATGTTTGACAGTACTTCATATTTTTCACTTTCACTGTTTCTCCTGGGTTGGCAGTCAGTTTGTTCCTCTGTGTGTGAATTTTTCATACAGTGACAGACTAAAAGAAACACTTCCAAAGAACTGAAAAAGATGATTGCACAGGCACAAATGCTGGCAGGATAACTAAGAAACAGGAACAGGACATAAAACTGTATTTAATACTGTCTATGGTTCAATTTTCAATTGATGATATCACTGTAAGTTCTTACTCATTTGCTTAATAGGGTCAGAGAAACACATGAGGGAAAAGATCCATTCATGCATGTAGCCTTTGTCTGTGCTGGCAAAATCCTCTTTTTAAAACATGTCCAGCAGCAATTGATCCAGATGTATTGATTCACACACCAATTAAATTGATGCAACCAAAAAGTTAAGACTGTTTCAGTCTGTGGTTGGATTTTAGACAGAGATTCTTGAAATAAAGACATTTGCATCATGGCTGTTGCTAGAGGTTAGATACACTTCTTGCTACTCCACTAGCATCTTCCTTAAGTGCTCTGATTTTCAGAGATACTCAAGAAAGACTAGTTTCATGGTGCCGTGGAGTTTTCCTCATTGCCAGAGATAGGCTATAAACCAGGCTGTGTCCTGGATGCATTTGTTGTTGGTAAGACTGGAGCCCATGAGTTCAGTGGGGTTGTTCATTCTGCACTCCCACATAATGAGAACTCTTAGTGGCAGCTTTGAACCAGGCCTTAGAGTACGTGTTCATGGTATATATCGTTAGCTTATATGTACATTGGATTTTTTTGGTCTATTCCTTCCTTTCTTTAATTGAACACATTTTAAGGGAAAGCAGTTAGATATGATTAAGGTTCAGCGTTAGGAATGTGTATGCATGCATCCTTTTCCTTCACTCAATGTATTATTTGCAGGGAAATGAGTGCTGCAGAAGGTATAGAAAATGTAATAATACTACTGTCATAAATGGTATATGATACTCAGCCTTACAAGTGTAACTTTGAATTAGAAATTCAAATATGTTTTGAGGTGCATTATAGAATTGGTGAGACTATGTTTAATCTATGTATGGTAACAAACTTCAGGAATTAGATAATCAGATTCTACAGAGATCCTGAGCTGCAGGCAGTCAGTCCCTGTTTGCGGCTGTGCACTGTAGCGTGTGGAATGTGTGGGGGGGTGGGTGGCCCAGAAGCCTCTCCCAGCAGGGCCTGGGAGGCTCCCACTGGACAGGTCATGCTTGTCTCCTAATGAGAAGCAGGGCTGTGAACTAATACTTGGTTTTCCAGTTACCTGTCTCATAGATAATAATTGGTTCAAAGTGAACTAAACTGGTTATCAGATTATTCTTGAAGTGGGTGCCAGAGGCAGTGCTGGGGTACTTGTGAGAGAGCAGTAACAGATAATGGCTGGAGCAGTAGCCAAAAAGAGGGACAAGGTAGGTACCTGGAGAGACTGGGGAGGCCGAGCGTGAGAGCCAAGGGTAACGAATGTAGGAGAGGATGCTAGAATTCTAAAAAAGCATGTTAAATTTCTTTCTGATTGATTGATTGCGGCTTGCAGTTATAGGTCAAGTTAACTCAAATTAGCAAGAAATTGCCATTTGGTGGTGACAGGAAAGATTGCATTGCTTTTCCTTACCTTTGGGCACTTGACTTTGGAACTTGAACACTGTTTTAACAAAGTTTCTTTTCAAGTGTGAATGTCTAAGATTGTTTATTTGGCTTGTTTTCAAGCAAACTTAAAGTACAAAAAGTTCTACTCTGTGGAACCAGAATAACTCTGGCGGATCCATAAAACTTCTACTTGAGGTGGTGGAGTAACTGGCAGAGGTGGTCTGAGGGACAAATGGGGTGTGCACTTAGCCAGGGAGTCTCAGATCTGATACCTGCTGGCAGAGAAAAGGTAAGAATCAAGTTCAGTTCCAGAACATGGAGGTAAATGTGCTGTAGTGGCCAGAGACTGCCTCCTCTTCTTCACCCACAGCTCTTCCCCTCTGCTCCTGCTTGCCCTGCCTCATGTTGTCCTTTGGCTGGTGACTCTGCCCTGCCTAAACCGACAATTACTCCTCTCCCCTGGTTCCTTCTCTTCTCTCTCTGCACTCATCAGTACCTCTCCCTTCTCATCTTCTGTCCCTGTTCCCGAAGCATGAACAAAAGCAGGTTTTCCAGAACTAACCAAGTGTTGCATGAATTTTCATAGAAATGGCAAAAACATCTCTTTGATACCAAGGTGAGTCATTTCCCAGACTTCAAGAGCTCACTCCAGACATTGAGGTTTGGGAATCCTCAACATACAAGCTTTCTGAAATATTGCTGAGTTATATTTTTATTCCCTAATCTTGTTATCAGAAATGGATGAACTTTTATGACTGAAACTTTCTAATAGTGTTCAAGCACTGCATAAATGGAAGTGACAAGCACCTTAGCTGTAGGTGTCACTACAATAAATATAGATCCCCTATATATCCCCATAATAGGAAAGAAAGTGTACCTGCCATTGCACAACCCCACTCACATACGTACTCAATTGTGGTATTACTGGGAGTCACTGTTACCAGCTGAGAAACATAGAGGACTTAAATTCTGGACACCTGAGACTTAAGTCTGACTCCCTTACTGACCTTCTCACTGACCTCGGATCAGTTGTTTCACATTTCCCAAGTCACTTCCCTGTGTCAAATTTCCCCACTTTTTAAAGAGCTGTGAATAAACTGTATGACTGAAGTGTTACATGCTCATTCACTCATTTATTCATTCATTTATGTTTTCCTTCTTGAAAATATGGCACAATGTAAGAGATGTGTGTCTCAGATAGCTGTGCTGGCCTCGCCGCTAAGAGGTTTTAATTTGTCAAACCCAAACGTTAATCCCATAGTGGGGAAAAATACACACATGCACTGTCTTCAAAAGAATCCAGTCTGGTATAAAGCAGCTGACAATGTTTATAAATCTGTGCTGTTTCAAATGTTTTCCAGCTTCATTTTTTTCCCTAACTGCTAACACTTATCTTCAGCTGAGTTTTGAGCTAACACCTCCTGCTTGTCACAGCTCAGACCCTGCTCGCACTTTCAGTGAAGCGCCACCCTCCCTCTCATCACGGTTGTGTCGCTGGAGAAGGCAGAGTCAGGCACCAGGACTGAAGAGTCAGGAGGGGAGAGCTGAGTTTGTTCTTCTAATTCCTGTACTGATTGGAAAGAATGACCTGGGCAAAGGCTTTTTTTTTCTCTGATTCCTGTGAATTCTCTCAAATTAACTTAAAAAGAAGTCTTGCTGCATTATACTGTCTTGTAGGTAACCCATTTTTGTGATTCCTCCTATTAGGCAGTGGTTTTACTTTGTATGTTAAATGTGGTTTGGCTGTTAAACCTGGATGTTTAGAAGACAGCTGATGGTTCGATTGCTAGTTTTAAAACTGGAACTTCATCTCCCAAGTGACACAGGTGTTTTTTAAAATCTTACAGTATGAGAAGGCTGCTGGGCTAACAGAGTTGTGTTCATGTTGCCTATATCCTAAAGTTGTGACTATGTGGAGCCTTGCTTATCACTTTGAATCTTGTGATTTGCATAAGAGACTTAAACAGGTTTGGTTTTTGTGAGTGTGGGGTATAGCTGCTCCAGGGCTACCCACAGAAGAGTATGGTCTAGTTTGCTTTCTTAGCTGTGTTTTGCTCTGCAAACTTAATATCAGTAAGAAAATTAATGCTTTAGATACTTAACATAAGGCTAAGACAAGAAAGAAGATGTGACTTTTACAGTTCTCAGAAGATTACCATGTTATAAAGGTTGTTTTTTTTTTTGGTCGGTAAAGGAGGTTTTATGTATTGCAGATGAGCTGTAAGTCTGTACCAAATTACACTGGATGGCACAATCCTTCCTCTGCCACTTGAGAGACTGAAAAATTCCATTCTGAGAACAGCAGTGCATTCCAGCCTTGTCACTAATGTGTGGGATTATCCACCAGGCATGTATGGGCAGTGTGATGTATAAGCTTATGAGATATGCGCAAAGTGGAAGTCAAGCTTCCGACAATCTTGTGAGGCATGATTAATTCTTGATTCATGCTGGACTGAGCAGAATAAGGGGGCCACAATCCTTGCAGAAGTTATGCACTAAAGGTGGTGTACTGATCCCAACATCTTTTGTTCATCAGCTCGCAACTGGAAGTTAGATATACACATTAGAAGTTAATCAGATTTAGGCTTTTCTCACCCCCAACGCTTCCTCATGGAATAATGTTTATAGGTAAAGTTAAAGAGGGAAAGAAGAAGGTAAAAACTCTCTCTCACTGTAGAGCTGTGTTTATCCCAACCTATTTCTGAGCTCTGCAATGTATTCTGTTGCCAGGGATGTCAGTCAAGCAGGAAAAATTGAAGTTGATTTCTTTTGTGCAACAGCTGCAGAACCAGGAGATGCTGAGGGCAATGGTGAAGAAAGCAGAGCTGGAAATCAATGGCAAAATGATTGAAACAGTGAAGAGGCTTGAAGATCCTGTGCAGCGACAGCGCAACCTGGTGGAACAAGAAAGGCAGAAATACCTCAACGAGGAAGAAAAGATTGTAAAGAAGTTATGGTGGGTTGAGAAACCTCTTAGAATTTGTTGCTTTTGGCTGGCTTTTTCTTCCATAAAGTGATGGCTTCAGTGAAAACTTTAGTTTACTAAAACTTTAAACTTAAAATTAGTAAAACTTTAGTGAAACTGCACCTGTGTATGCTGTTTAGCTGTGTTTTCTTGCACTCATATTGGCTGTAAAACTGTGTCTATGTTGTACAAATCACTGGTCCTGACTGGCAGTCCTTCTAAGCACAGCCCACTGGGTAAGTCCCACCAGTACAAAGAGTTTCAACTTCTTCAGAAGTCCCCTGTAAAGGGACAGCTGACTGTAAGGACCATGACCACCTCCATCTTCTGAAAGCCTCCCCCTACCCTAGCTCTTCCCTTCAGCTTTATGTATTACGCTTTAGGGAAGGAGGGAGGAATTTCCTCAAGAACAAATGGATGCAAAAGAAGGTAACGAGTTTGGCTTTAAGTATGAAAATCAAAATTCAATGGTAAGTGCTTTGGCTATTGCATGGGAGAGGTAGGGGAAGCTCATAAATAGAGGATTGAAGTTTAATTGCAGTCAGCAATGCCAGTCTCCATCTAAAATTTACTCACTGGGATTTCCATACACTTAACTGCAGATAAAAATACTTTTCTTTTTTCTGTTGTTGTGTAAAAGCTTTTTGTAAGACTCTTTTCTTTCCCAAAAACTTTGGCCTACCAAGACCGGTGGGATCCAGTTGTTTGTTTTAATTCATGTTCAGAGTTAGCAGGAGGCAAGATGAAGCTGAAATCAATAAACAATTTAACTAGTTCTAACACTCACATTTGTAAGATCATAGAATCATAGAATCATAGAATCATTAAGGTTGGAAGAGACCTCTAAGATCATCGAGTCCAACCGTCAACCCAACACCACCATGCCCACTAAACCATGTCCCTAAGCGCCTCATCTACCCGTCTTTTAAATACTTCCAGGGATGGTGACTCAACCACTCCCCTGGGCAGCCTGTTCCAATGTTTAACCACTCTTTCAGTAAAGAAGTTTTTCCTTAC
>NW_008825410.1:9354409-9405263 GCF_000699105.1 Pygoscelis adeliae
GAAACACTCCCTAACATACAGAGCCACCCCGCCACCTCTCCTTCCTCTCCTGTCCCTTCTGAAGAGTCTATAGCCATCCATTCCAGCACTCCAATCGTGAGAGTCACCCCACCATGTTTCTGTAATGGCGACTAAGTCATATCTCTCCCGCAGATGCTATGTAACTGATTATTTCTCATTACTGCATTTAGTTCACACCTGAAGAATTGCTCCATAATAGAGTGAAACTTTATAGTCAGCTTGTCATTGGAAATGATGATTGAAGAGCCAAAGGAGTACCGTTATTGACAGCTAAGGAGAGTAAATCTTTCCTGTTGATCAATGTATTGTCAGATGAATAGGATTTGTAATAAAAATGCTGCATCTGTAAAGACAAAGTAGAATGTTACTAAGGGAGTGTATGTTTTCTGTGAAGAAAATTTTAATGTGTAGTAATAGTCCATGCTGGTGTATAATCCTCTCAGCTGGTTTGTCATCTTAAATAACATTGTGTTGTAGCCTTAAGTATTTGCCCTCCTGTTTATCACTTTATCACAATCACTTTATTCCTGTGTACCTCATTGCCTAGTTTCTAGATTGTTTGTTCTCTGTGGAAAGAACAATTTGTGTGATGGCTGTTTATCGCATTGTCTCTTAAAATGGATACTGAGTGAGGTCAAGTGCAAATGGCATTATTTGTTACAGCTGTTCATTTAGGATACGACTTTGATTGCAATATGGTTCTGTTTTATCAGTGTTCGGAATTTTTTCTGTTCACAGAGTTTCTGATCATTCATAGGCTGTAAACGTTAGTTCAACCCTTTTAGAGACATGCAAGAAACAAACATGAAATCACAAACAATTATTTTTCATCAGTTGTGTCCAGTGAGATTTCTTCGTCATGTATTTGCACGTTTGCAGGATCAGAGCCCAAAAGAAAAAGCACATTTGACAACAATGCTTTAAGTTCAACAGCTGACGTCTGTTAATAATGAAGAGCATACATCACAAAATTAAACATCAAATGTCACTGGCAGTATTCAGAAAAAGGTTAACATTCTATATAGGCACTTTCAATTAAGCTGATCCCAGTGCAGATGTATAAACAAATGCAAAGCAACAGGGCGAAAAAATTACCATTTCTTAGTCTTTCAACTGTTGCCCTCTTGACCTTTCCTAAATCATAGGACTAAATCAGTAGACTGGCTTTATGCAAGACAAGGGAGCTTAAGGATTTCTGCAATACTTACGAAAGTGTATTTACTACTTTGAAGTTGTAAATCTCATCTTAAAAAGCTCTCCTTTCTGCAATTCTGTAGATTATCGCTGGGAAATAAAAAATAAAAATATTGCTGGTTTCATGTTGTAAACAGCAGAAATGTCGGTGTACATTTCAGAGCAAGTTTTCTGTTGAGCAGCTGTTTATGATGGTGCCTACAGAAGTGTGCCCGTGTGTGTCACAGCTGTAGCAGGATTACAGTTCAGAGATATCTGATGAAATCTAAGGAACTCCGCTAAATGTAGTGTTTATTCACACTTGTAACAGTGAAATGCATACTCAGAACTAACTGGGTAGGGTTTTTTTCTATCTAGTCTTTTGAATCAACATTAGAGATGTCATATATGACACTTTTGAGGTTCTAGATACTAGCCTTAAAATTTACCAAACCAAGGACAAATTATGATGATATGACACATTGACTAATGAAGTATTTATGTTGTGAGGAGCATGTTACAGGTATGACTACTATGTGTTGTAGATTATTGTAAGCATTTTAATAGAGGGGGTTTTATAAGCACAGTATTTAAATTGTAGCCACATTCAAGCTGTCTAATTGGATATGATCCATAGTAAGTTACAATTTATATTTTTGTTAGGATAAGCATCAGACTTTTTTACAAGAATAACCGTGCTCAGTAAAAACAAAACTCCACTTAGCAGTCTTGGAGAGCCACTGGTAGCAGATACTTGGGAAAGGATATAAGAACATGTCAAAATGCTCAGAGCGCATCTCCTTGCTTTTAGTCACTTGTAGCTCGGGGATTTTCCAAGTCAGAGATAGTATCTTCATATGCAAAAGCTCTGCATGGTTTGTTTACTTTTCATGAACTTACGCATTTTTCAAAATTTAGGTAAACTTGGTTGTATACAGCATCTAGGTGCAATGAATTCTACAGAGTAATTATTTTTTGGGTAGAAAGAACCTCTTTTTGTTTGTTTTTGAATCTTTCATCTGTCAATCAATCCCCAAACTCTTAAATTATGCACAGCAGAATATTCACCCTCTCCATGCCAGTTGTGATGTTACAGATGCTCCCCCACTCCGTTTTCTGATCATGCCTTTTCCGGCGTGAAAAGTCCTGGTCTGCTTAGTTACTCCTCATGTAGAACCCATTCTATACATTTCATCATCCTGTTGCCTTTCTGTATGCCCTTTCTAACTTGAGTGTACATCTGTGAGATGGGAACGGGGAGAGAGAAGAGCCCTGCAATGGCTATGTCTGATGTAGGCACGCCATGACTTCATGCAGTGGCGTGGTGATGGTCCCCCTGTCCTCATGTTCCACATGAGCTTTCCATTACAAATCCAACATCTCACTCAAAAGGGATGATTATCAGTTCAAAGTTCATTATTGTGTATAAAAACTTGGGGTTTGGAGAGGCTGTTTGGTTTAGATGGGGTTAGTTTTGTTTTTATTTTTCCTCTTCTCATGAGCATTACTTTACATTTATTAGGAGTTAATTTAATCTTTGGTTTTTTCCTGGTCAATTAGTATCAGATGGTCCATCTGCAGCCCTCTGCAGTCACCTTTCATTTTCATTCCCCTGAATAATTTAATATCCTTTTGAGATTTTTTTACTATACTAGTCATCCTCTTTTTTTAAATAATTTATAATATGTTGAAAAGCACCAGCCCTAGCACCGATCCCTGTGGAACTCACCAGCAAACTACATTCATTGAGTAAGCTGTTCATTGATCCCTGCCCTTTACTTCCAGTACTTTATCCGTGAGAGAATTTCCCCTCTTGTCCCACGGCAACTTTGCTTTCTTGAAAGCTTTTGCTCAAATACCTTGCTGAAAGCCTTTTGGGCTATAGCTTTTCCTCATGCTTTTGTTGTTTCCTTGTGTATTTGTGAGACTTACCTTCTCTTTACACAAATCACATTAATTCCTCCCTAAGGCAGCATATTTGTCCATTGGTCCATTAATTCTTTGTTGTTTATTCTTTATTTTGGCATCTATCGATTACACCAGTCTGGGTGTCAGTCTCACCAGAGTACAGTTCCCTGGATAGCCCCATCCCCTTTTAAAAAATTTATTTGTATCATCTATGACACCTTCCACTACTCTGATGCCAATGCAATTTTAATCAAGAAGTTAGATGCTTAGCATTAACAGTTCTACTGTTTCACCCTCGAGTTGCTGTTGAACTCGAGGGCAAATACCATCTGGCCTGAGTGATTTGTTACTATTAATTTTGTCAGTTCATTTTGTAACCTGTTCTACTGATACTGCAATCTCAGACAGATCCTCTGATGCTTTTTTGCCTAAAGAAAGATCTCGGCATAAGAGTTTGCCTTGGTTCCCCTGTGTAAAACATAGATGCAGAAAAATAATTTATCTTGTATTAGCCTTCTGAAACTGCATTAAGGTGAGTGTCTTGTTAATTGGGTTTGCTCAGTCCAATCTATAAAGCCAAGTTGCTTCCCCAGTTACAGAAAATAAATGCTGGAGACTGATGGATCTGTTTCAAACTTTGGCTCCTGAGGGCTGAAGTTTCTTTTCCCATGTAATTAGCAACATGGGGCAGTGTAATATGGAATCAAAGGGGTTTATGATGACCCTTCCATTTCTGCTCAAAGAACAAAGGGGAAAGAAAGCCATTGTCTGCTACCTGGAAGTCCTTCCTTTATCCCTATGTTTCCAACAATCATAAACCTACCAAAACATTGTAACATTGTTCTGTGTTTGTTCCTTCTCTTCTTTCCACCCATGAACAAGTTTAAGCTTCTGCCCTTATATTTTTGTTGCCTGGTGGATGCCAATATCTGAGAAGCTGCTTTTCCAGTGCTGATCTACAAAAGGCGGGGTGTGTGTGTGTGTGTGTGTGTGTGTGTACCCTGTGATTCCCAAAGTAGCACTGCCTAGCCTGAGCGCCGGTATCAGGGTATCAGGGGTAGGGACGATGCATGACTGTAGAGCACCGTTCTGGAGGGCAGGAGCCTTTGCATTGTAGTGAGTGACAGAAAGCCGAATTCTTTTTCCAGCCCCTTCCTAGACAGTATCTGTGCCCTTTATTGCAAAGGCAGACAGACACAGAGACAGCAGATACCTGCATTATCGGAGCCTCTTCCACTGGGAAGATACCCCGAGAAACGTTCCCTTGCTGCCATCGTGTGGTCCCTTGGATTGTTTCCGGCAAGTATGCTTGTGCTAGTGGAAATCGTGACTCCCCCAGTCTTGCTCAAGGCAGAGTCTTTGGGAGAAGTGGTCTTAAAATGGGAACAGGATCATTTACCTCCACTTGTTTGTGATCTGTTCAGAAGCAACTTATGATTCTTAATTCAAAATTGTTTTATAGTTTCTAAAGTTCTTAGTCTTTGGATTGAACTGAACTCTTTGCTGTGTGTACTTGATGTTCAGATCCTGACACTGTTTCTCTGTATATCAGAAGTACTATTGTGTTGCCATTTATTGTTCTGTGTGACTGTGCTTCCACTTTAAATTGACCTAAATGTGGAATGGTGCTCCAAGGGATTTTCTCCCTTTTATCCCGCTACTGGCCACTTACTCCTCTCTTTTCCTCCTCATGTCACCTATCCAGAGAGATGGATCTAGGAAGTGATCTGGCTGAAAATAAGTAATTTTCTGCTGGATTTGCGTGGCAGTGCTGGCAGAAGGGAAATGTGTGAAAATGCAAGACCTGAGGTTGGTGCAGAAGGCAGTCTTCCCCTACCCCTTTTCAGGCAAACAGCCCATATCTTGGTTCTCTTACAGCAATTGCAAAACTGCTACCTCTCAACCTTAAATGGAAAAAAAGTGGCTCCCCCAAAACAAAGTTTATGTGTCTGAAGGATTGTGAAAATTTATGTATGTGAAGTATGGAAGCACTGGAAAAAATATTGGGAAAGGTGATGAGGAAGCACCAGATGGGGCCGGAGGAAGCATGGGACAGCACTGGTTGGAAAAAACATCTGAAGTGATTCATTCTTGAATCCAAATGCTGAGCAAGAGCTGCACACAATGCACACTTGCTGTTTCAGTCTGGCTATTCGTGGAAACAGGACCCTGTATCCTGTCTAGCAGGAGCCGGCAGATAAACAGGGTTGCATCAAGGGGCCCACTAGTGCCAGTTTTTGGGTTGTTACTTCACTGTTGGGCATTCCTTTGCATGTCATCAGCAACAAGAAAACACAAGGTGCAAACCAGTACTGGATGTAGTGGTACAGTGTGTCTGTACCCTTCTAGGATCTGCATCCCCAGGGGGCTGGCTGTTGGATGTGTTTCACCACCCCACCTGCCCTTTGTAGCGCAGCTGCCCTGAGGTCTGCAGCCTGTCAGAGAAATCAATGACTTGGGCTAGTTACAAGCCTGTTCCTATGCTGTGAGCGTGAGTGCCCAGCATCCTCACCTCCCCTCATGGTACCCTGCTGTTTTTTCAGCCTGTGGTGTCAGGTTTAAAGATGCCACAGTCAAGGTTTCTCGTTTAGCTTAGTCCATTCATTTACATATATTTGATTGTAATGTGAAAATCCTGCTTACATTTTATGTCCACTTCTTTTATTTTGCCAGTGAGCTGGAGGCATTTGTTGAAGACCTGAAGAGGGACTCCACTGCTTCCAGCAAGACAGTTACACTGAAAGATGTTGAAGATGGAGCCTTTCTTTTGCGCCAAGTGGGAGAAGCTGTTGCCACCCTGAAAGGTATGTACTTTTCCTTTTTACTTTTGGTTCTTCTCTTTTAACCACAGTGGCTGAGAAGAGTTTTGCCTTTGATCTGGAGGCATTAACTTTAACTTCCAAAAAGATTTAAAGTTGGGATTAAGGAGCTTGTTGCATGGCCCCTGGAGAGAGGTAGACACTCAACTATTTAGCATTCACCCCATTCATCTGTTTCTCCCCAGGGCTTTTATCAGTTCCTCTTGAGCTTCACAGTTGTTGTCTTTGCAGGAGAGTTCCCGACATTGCAGAATAAAATGCGTGCGATCCTCCGGATTGAGGTAGAAGCTGTGAGGTTCCTAAAGGAAGAACCACACAAGCTAGACAGCTTGCTGAAACGTGTGCGCAGCATGACCGATATCCTTACAATGCTCAGGAGGTGATTTTTTTTTTTCTTCAAAACTAAAGGATTTCCTCAAGCAGGGCTGGAACAGCTTTTGGGTTTGGGTTCTCCCCCTCTCCCAAGGCAATTTTGAGAAATGCAACTTGCTTGCAGTATTTTATAGATTCTTCCTAGACCCCTCTCAAGGGAAATCAAATTAACATTTCCTGTGCTCTGTGCAGTGGTTCTGTTCTGACCAACAGCCCCAGTCATCGGGATCTTATGACTGAAACTAGCTCCCTCTGAACTCAACACTTGCAGATTTGGGAAGTACCTGCATGAGAAAGCTTACAGAGTGGCAGCAGTCCCGTATCTGAGCTGATTAACTGTAGGCATTTACAGCAATCTAAGCTAATAGAAATACTCTCTGACACTGAAACGTGCATCCCCAAAAATGTTACAGTGAGAAATAAAACAGGAAAAGATTCTAAGTGGATGAAGATATCCTAAACCTTCTGAAAGAAAGAAATATTTTTCAGTATGCTTGTGAATTCATGCAAATTCTTTATTCTGTTCTTTGGAAGGAAGATGTATTAGAGAAAGTTGAAATATTAGATAAAATTTGTGTCCACTAAGTGCCAGTGTTTAGCTATGTTTGTCAGAATATATGAGCAGCCAATGACTGCTGATTTATATGAGGCAATAGGCATTGGATTTAATTCCTACTCAAAACCAGTGAATCAGGCCAAACTGTCAGTGGTGGTGGTCTCAATTTTACTTCAATTACAAGAAACTGTAAGTCATAAGCCTATTGTTGCTACCATTATTCTAAGGAATGTAGGGTTGTCATTGTTTCCATATATCCTGGAGCATATGTAAAATGGATTTGCCAGTGCTGGCAGATGGATAAAATGGTTTGTTTATGTAACAGGTCTTCTAAGAGCCATCACTTATTTTTCCGTGTAGATAAACATCTATATCCTTTCATATTAGTTTCCTTTTCTTAAAAATGACTATAGTTATTTCCTGTCTCTCCCTGTTTGGGAAAAAAACCAATAAGCTATGCATGCCAGAGTTTTACCGAAAGTAGTTTTTTGCAATGAAATTACATATTAAGCCTCATAAAGTCAGTTTCAGTAATGGAAAAACTGATGGCATTTGATGGCTAGCTACACTCTGAAGCTCAGCCATTTCACAGCTAGCTGCCAGAAATAGTTGACTCTTTACATCCTCAGCTCATGCTAACCCAAACTCTTGACAGACAAGACCTTTGTCAAGTATCATTTGAAGGCTTTGTTTTGGCAATTTGCTAAACTGCTACCTCACATTCTATGTAACTACCACTTGCTGTGCTAATGGTCCAGGAACATCTCGTTTAGATACAGTGTATAAAATTTAAGCAAGTCAACTGATTTCCATTCTCCCTCTAAAATCAACCCACTGTAACTCATGGTTTGGTCAAAAAGTGCCAGTACATCCATGAAGGTTTGTAAACATTTTAAAAGGCAAAAACATCCTAATTAGAGTGGCCTCTTTAAAACTCTGAGTCCCTGACCCTGAGAGAAAGCTATAAAATCACACAACTGAGAGCATCAGGAAGAAAAAACACCATTTTGATGTTTTTTATATAGGTGCTTTTCCCTTGCAAAAGTTTATTGTTAAGTATTGCTCATGACTTGCCCGTATGCTAACCATGTGCCATGCTGTCGTGTTCAATTTGGCTGGGCAGACATGTTACAGAAGGACTGCTGAGGGGTGTGGATCCATCCCAAGCCGTGCAATACTCTGCTATGGAAAAGGCCACTGCAGCTGATGCTCTGAAAAACCAGGAGGAGCTCAAGCATACCCAAGGACATGCACAGCAAAACCTCACAGCAATCACATCGGAGTCCCAGGTGTCATCAGTCAAGTCAGAAGTCGTTCCCTTCTCAACAATGACAGTCCATCATGTGCAGAGCTCGCCTGTTGTCATCCATCAGTCTCAGCACTCATCAGCCCTGGTCAACCACGCCCAGGGTTCACCCACTGCAGCCAGCCACAGTGAAGGTGTGCCAGCGGGTGGCCACCTCTCAGCCACCCCACCAGCCCCCCTGCAAGAGCCTGCAACAGGATCCCAGCCCACACAAGCCACACCAGCACCGCAGGTCTCTGTCAATGGCACCACCATGCAAAGTCTTTTCATTGAGGAAATTCACAGTGCAAGTACCAGAAACCGAGCTGTATCAATTGAGGTACGGTGTATTCTACTCAACCAGTTGTCCTTTCCTTGGGTCTGAGCTCCCAGTCTCAACTCTTGAGACTGCAGGTGGGATTTTTCAAATGCATTCTGGGGATTTATATGCTTGACCCCCAACTACACCGTGCACTCCTGAAAATACCCTCTGATTTTAAATGCAACAGGATAATAACATGTAACCAAAATGAGTAACTGTGTTTTTTAAATAACCGTCATAAAAAAAAGTAAATTCTTTTTTAGAATACCTTATTTTTGAACAATAACATATGATTCTCTGGCAACACTTGCATCAGTGGATTTCATTCACTCTTTAAATCTCCATATCACTCATTATGTAGAGGTAAAAGTGAAAGAGCGTGAAGTTCCAGTGGTTTCACACAGAGTTATTGAGAAAACCCACAAGTGAACTCTCATGTCTTATTACAGACATGCACTTTAATCACCAGTGTGATATAGTAAGGGAGTGACCCAGATTTAAATTTTGCCTTTGTTCCTTTAGTGAGCAGTGGCCACTGTCAGTCTGTCATGTGTTTGTGCCATATCTAGCACAATGGAAGTCAGAACCAGCGTACAATTAGTGTTAATATATTTCCTCTAGTTGCTGACTAGAACTGAAAGAATCTATCCATAATGACCTATAATGTTTACACATGGATTTTTTTTTTAAAGTAGGTGATCGTAACAGAAATCACAGAAATAAATAGGTGCTTTACTATTTTTGTCTAGAAAGCTGAAAAGAAATGGGAAGAGAAAAGACAAAACCTCGATCACTATAATGGAAAGGAATTTGAAAAGCTCTTGGAAGAGGCCCAGGCCAATATAATGAAGTCAATTCCTAACCTGGAGATGCCTCCCCAGCCAGCAGCCCTGCCTAAAGGGGATGCAGTGGAAAAGCTCGAAGTCTCAGGTAAGGTTTGCTAGAGTAAATGGTGCTAAAGATTTGCATCTCTGGAAAAGAGAGGTTATTTTTCCTACTTTCTAGAATGGTTTCAGTTTACAGATTTCTGTGTTCTTGGTCACACCTGTGAGTATGTCCTTGAGGAATAATGCAGGTCCTGTGGACAGGATGCAGTGATTTTGCAGATGCCAGTGTGGGTAACCAGCTGAACACAAATTTCCCTGTATTGCAACTGAGAGAGTGAGTTTGTCCTCTGGAGATAAAGACTCTTCATGAGCAGGAGAGTAAAAGTACACCTCGCTTCTGACAGAGATGAGAGTATCTGTATATTATACTTTATCTATTATACTGTGTTCAGTTTTGCACTTAAAAGTTTAGCATTACAGAGAGCTCTGGAAAGAACCACAAAGAGTTTGAGCAGAAATCATCTTACCATCAGAAACCTAAAAAGCTCTTTTTGTAGACATATTTGTTATCAAAAGAAGATCAAGACATGCCTGAGGTTTCTGAGGGTAAGGAGGCCTTTTAACTTTGCAGAACGTGTTCCGACAAGTTCCAGCAATTGGAAGCTGAAGCTAGAAAAAGCCACATTAAAAATTAGCTGTCAAATTTTAACATTTAGAGTAACTAATCACTGAAGTTTAATTATGAACATATGGGATTCTCTGCCACTTCAAATCTTTAAGCAATACTATGTTTCTTTCTGAAAGGCTGCTCGGGCACAAGCTCTGTGCATGATGTAAGACCCGCTTGAAGAAATCCTTGAATCTATGTTAAGTGGAAAGTCAGACTATTTGATCTTAATGATCCTTGCTAACTTCATAATCTTAAACTATAAATACAACCAACGTTTTGGATGAGTCCCTCAGAGGTCTGAAAATGACCTGCGATGCTACATAACTGAGTTGTCCTGGGGAAGTGGATAGATATGTAGGAATGAATGCAAGTGGCTTTCACAGTAAGCATTCTGGCTGTCCACAACTATGATATACATACACTGAGTTTCAAGTTGAATGTGAGTCAAACTGTGACCCTGTAGCAAAAAAAGGCAAACATCATAATGAGATGAACAGGAATATCTACAAGACACATGAATCTGCTCATAGATGACACCTGACACATGAGCTCTTACATAGAAATTCCCAAACACAATGTTTTGGACTTCAAGGAAGACTGAACAAATAGGAGGGAAGCGATGATAATGACCAGAGCTCTAAAAAACATGATCTCTGGGGAACAAAAAAGAAAGAATTGGTTTTGTTTAGCTCAAGGAAGTAAAGGCGGAGGAAGGACAAAGCAATCTCTGAATACACAAAAATCTACTTAAAAGAGAAAAGACCAACTTGCTTTCTGTGGTTAGAACAGCAATAGAAGTTGGCAATTGCAACCAGGAAGATCCAGGTTAGGTATTAGGGAAAAACCTCATAATGATAAGGAAAGTGAAGCACTGAAGAAGGCTATATGAGGCAATGAGGAGGATGTAAGATCCCCATCATTGGAGAGAATGGCTTAGGCTAGCATTGATCAAGAATTATATAGGTAGAGCTACTTTGTGGTAGCAGCACGATGGGGTGTCCTTCCAGTCCTATTTCTTTCACAATTTAACATACAAATCCATGTCTGAATTTCTTGAAGTTCAAGGAACAAAGAAGATGCCTCAGCCAAACCTTGGATTTACCTCATGATGAGGTAAACACGAGTCAGCTGCAAAATTCTTACCCAGCTACTTAAGCAATAGTCCATCTTGCTCAGTTGTCTGTCTCTGACAGAGGCAATGGGAGATACTGTCTGTAGGCAGCACAGAACCTGGCCACCTTCTGCATTCTGCTAGCACTCCCCCAGCACCTCCAATTATTAGAGGGAATACCCCAGCCTCCTCCTTTTCATATTCATTATGGACCTTTTATCCAGTAGTTCCTCTATACCTGCTTACACCACTTGCTTCCCCACTGCTGTGGCAGCAAGCTCCAGGGGCTCACTCCCCATCCTGTGAAGGAGCTTTCCTTCATCTGTTTTAAAACGATCTCGTACTGGCTTCACTGAGTTCCCCATAGTTCTAATATTCTGCAATTTGGCAAACAACAGCTCTGCATTCCCTTTATGAAGTCTTGAAGGCAGTGGATAAACCTCAGTCATATCCTGGAGGTCTCAGCCTGCCCCGTGGACTCCAAACTGCAAACTTGCAGCCTTTCTCGTCTCTCCATCTAGGCCAGCTGCTCCCTCCCCAGGCTCATTTCAAGTTGCCCTTCTCTAGCTCCAGTGTGTCCTTCTGGAGCTGTGGAGACCAGAGTTGCATGCTGCACTCAAGGTGTTGGCATGCCAAGGTTGTAAATAGCTGCAAAACGATGCCCTGGGGCTTGTGTACACGAATTCATATAGAATTTGGGAAGAGTGTTTTCAGATTCAGCGTTTTGTTCTGGGCGCACCGTTAGCACTGACAAGTTGTGGCTCCTTGGATGTTTCACAACATACATGTTTAAAATAAATTCTGTTGAACCTCATAAAGTAATCTTAGAATTCCGGCACCGTTGAGTGAGGTTACTGGCTATCAACACAATTATCTTGTATAATGTGTGGCATAAATAGAAAATGTCAGTGAAACTAAATACCATATGGGTGCAGTGAGCTCTGACATCTTAAGAAGTGCAGAACACAATAACAGAGACGTTTTGTAACTCACATACTTAACTAATCCACTTCTAGAATACAATTTTGCACAGTGTGTAGCCAGCAGATTTAAGGAGAAATTTGATGAGATTGAGACATTTGCCTTCTGTTGTGCATAATGAATCCTGTAATAGTAACATAAATAAGGGAACAGCAAAACTTTTCCTTAATATCTGATTAAATATCTCACATGCTACCCAACTCTCCTATGATTCAAGATGAAAATTTCAATATCAGTCTGCTGTAGACTAGAAAACTGAGCAACATAAGGAAAGAGAGACCACCTACCTACTAATAGAGTGCATAAGACATTTTGGCCATAAATTAGCAGAGTCTTCCATTGGCTTTGCTGCAGAAGCCAGATAGATCACATTGCCAGAATATGTTGTCTCAGCCATTCTCCACACAGAACCCAATTAAGAAACTCCTTTTTTTCCCTCTGCAAAGCACAAAACAAAGTAAAATTACACACTTTATACAATTTTGCAGATGACTCTGCAAATAATTCTTTAATGTCTTGACCCTAACTCATCTTTTTTATCAAGATAGTTCAGTGAAAAATACGGGGAATGTCTCTAGCATGTACATTAGAAATTGGGCTCCTTCATCCCTCTTTGTGCTTTCATATGTGAGAATGCCCTGATTTTTGCAAATGCTGGGTGATCAGTAGCTTCCATTAAAGACAGTTTGCTTATTTGACTACAAAGGCTGCCTCAAGGTAGGCATTATTATTTTGGGATCGTTTTAAGACATGTTGGATTTTTTTTGTGTAAGTAGAAATTTGTCTGATGGGGGAAATTAATTCCAGTCTGGCTGTGCCTGTTGAAGAATGCTTCAGTTTAGTGAAATGGCTGGCAATGAACAACTCCCATTTTGTTAACAGAAGCACTGAGCCCTTTGGCACCAAGGAAGGTTCCATAAAGTAGCGTGTTTGATCATGGTTAGTCTCAGACTAAGTGAATTGTACTTGTCCATTTACTCCTCCCTCTGTAAATATACTAGAAGAACTCAGCCATAAGAAAAAAAAAAGTATTAGAATAAGGTGTTTTCCTCAATTTTTTTCCTCCAAAGTTTTTTTCCTTCCCATTTAGATTGGGGAAATAAAATTGTTTAGTGAAGAAAATAGAAATATAGCTTTGAAGTTTTACATCTTGCCCGGCGTTGTTGCATTGACTGTGTGAGCAAACCCCATCAGAACCTCTCCTTAACGACTCCAGTTAAGGGATGTGAGGGGATTAGCCTTTGACAACCTGTGCACCTGCCACTCACCGACAATTTCTCTTGCCTGTGTTTCTCCTTTTTATTTCCCATTTTGAAGAATGGAGATGGATGAATGTCTCACAGATGTGAAAGAGATGGTAGGAATCATTCTGTCTTTGTGCCTTCCATGTCTCTCACCCAGCCTTGCTCTGATTAAGTGTGAGAAAAACTTCGGTGTTCTTGCAGTCAGAGCCGCTACCAGTTTGAGGGTAATGGGTTGAGCCCATTAAAAGGAGGAGGGATTTGCACAGGCCCCACATCATAGTCTGCTAAACACCATCTTAGAGAATTAGTCTGATTTTACAGCAGCAGTACGTCTGATACCATGAAAAACTTAGTGGTGCGTATTGACCAAAGAAGTGGTCTAATGTAAAGTGTGTCTGGATATCCACTCTTGTTGCAGTCCTGCGAGTGGGTGCCAGATAAGCAGGGAGAGAGATGATACAACAGAGCATTTCTTCAAGCTTAAGCAGTTTCAAAGAACATTTGAGCTAAGAAGGGAACAAAGATGAGGCCAGGTCAGACAAGGGCTCTGTCCAGCCCTGGGGGCCAGCCGGCGCATCGGAGGAGCCTGACACAGCCCCGGGAGTGGGCAGTTATGCAATAACTTGCCTAGAGGGAATACTTAGCCCTAAACAGCTGGGTAATCCCAAAGGCAGGAGGTTTTAGCTTTCTGGGTTATATTTATCACAGCTGTTTATATAACACTGAGTAGCTGCAGAAAGGTCGTTCTCTCACTCTTGAAAACAAATATTGTGGACAGCAGTGTGGACATGGTGGCTGTTGCCATGTATGATGCTTAGCCTGTGACCAGAAACACACAGGGACAGGTCACAAGCAATGTGACGCTGCTTCTGGAAAAAATGCCATCCAGTGATGGTGGGGAAGAGGAAGTGGCAGCTGGGTGGGGAGGCATCGTGGTGGGGAAATACCGGTTTGAAAAACTGGTCTTCTCTTGGAAGACTCTCCTCAGAATGCAAGGGCTGGCTCTGCTCAGCTATTGGATTTGGTATTTGAGTCTTCCTGGGTTAGCAAAATATACATATAGGGCTCTTATATGATAATTCAAAGGCAAACTTGTGCATTCCTGGAATACTTAGTAGTAAGTAAAGTGAAAACAAATGCTGCCTTAGAAGAGAAGCAAGTGCCGTTGCCCTTGGTGCTCCCCTGCCCTGCTCAGGGGCGAGAGGACTCATTGAACTGGAGAGGTGGCATCCCCAGAGCAGTGTTTACATTTTTCCCTCTCAGCCTTTGTCTGAACTTAGCTAGTTTTGTCCAACTATAAGATGGACAAAACTCTTCAGCTCCTCTCCTAGCACCTTGCCAGCAGCACCTCCCAGGCAGAACAGAAATGTGTGCTGGTTGCTTCAGAATTGCTGAGAACGACAAGAAGCCTCCAGGTTTGGTGTCTTGCTAGTAGCCACGTCAGTGGCCACACTTTCAAAGGAGGCTACAGGGGCACTATCTGTAACGAGGTACCCAGCTGAACCTGCACTTTACATGCTTCTTTACAAGTGATTGATTTGCAGAAGTGAGCTGTGCTGTCACACTTGTACAGCAAGGGCTGAAACCCAGCCACAGTGGCGTGGGCGACGAGTTTTGCTGAAAATTTCTGAGTCAAGTGACATGGTTTCTCTGTGCAAGTGCAGCACTGTCTGCTTTTGTTCAAGGCGTT
This sequence comes from Pygoscelis adeliae, assembly GCF_000699105.1. NCBI lineage: Eukaryota > Metazoa > Chordata > Aves > Sphenisciformes > Spheniscidae > Pygoscelis > Pygoscelis adeliae. Next base: position 9,369,389 of record NW_008825410.1, read on the forward strand.
TCCACTTGGATCCGAAATGTGTTTCTATTCATATATATTCAGCAGCAGGACCTTTCAAGACTTTTTTTTCCTTTCCAGTTGAGGCAGGGATGCAAATACTTTTTGCCTCCTTCATCTATGCTCACTTTGTGCTGCTCTGTTTACTTGCAGAAGAAGTTCCTGATGGAGAACAGGATAATGACAAACTGACCAAGTCTCCACCTCCTCCACCTCCGCGGCGCAGTTACCTGCCAGGTTCAGGACTAACCACAACGAGATCAGGAGATGTCATCTATGCAGCCAGAAAAGAGGCTGCTGCTGTCAAGGTTTGATGATTCAGACTCCGGGCAATCAGACTGTTGATGAGTGGCTGGCACAGAGAAACATTCCCAGGCTGGGGCTCTGTCTGTAAACCACAAAATAAGTTGAGACAGAGCTACGTCCTGGAGAGCTACTGAAACTGCTTACCAGGGAATGCTATTGTTAGGCCAAATGAACAAGTAAGGTTTGATCAGTTCTGTTTACAGGAGCCTTGCTGCTCTTATCTCCTAGCAATGTAGAAGGCAAGTCACAGGCTGCTTTCATTTAGAGTGGTAAGAAGATTAAAAATAAAAAAAAGCACGCCTTACACAGATGGGGAAGATCAGCTCAGATTTGAGAGCGCTTTTACAGAAATGTTGCAAATTAGTTTCTTTGGGCTTCCTTTCCTCATCTGTTCTGTTCCCTGAAGGAAGTGGAGGGAAGTCCAAGTTAGGAAGCTTTTTAATCTGTGAACATGGTATCACATCAGCAATATTGGTTGTTTTTGAACTGATGAAGTAGCAGTCTCCTTACAAAAGGAAGAGGGACCTTGCAACATGGGAATTGCAGTGATGTCGAATTTTCTGTGTTTGCTTTGCATCAGGAGGGCTCAATTATATTGTCTGTCTATGCTTTCTCATCCCCTTGTAGGAATGCAGTGAAGATGCTGGGCAAATAGCACAATCCAAAGCCCCTAAAGAGGATCAGGCATTGTCTCGGAGCACAGGGCATGCTGTAGCATCAGCTGCAAAAGATGAGGAGGAAGAGGAAGGAGATAAAATAATGGCAGAATTACAGGTATGCCCTTTGGGTTGCACATGGAGACACCTGTGCCCAATATCACTTCTAGGGCCTCAGCAGAATTCATAGCTCAGAACATGAAGGAAAGTAGGTCTGCCAGTCTCACCCTGTCCCACTTTATTGTACTGGGTGGTATACGTTTTGTAAGCACCACCCAAATTTTGTTCAAGAGGTCTGGAGCTGAGAGAGTGGTCAAGAATGCAGGGGTTACCACTGGAGAATCTTATACACGTAGATGGGACAAGTAAAATATCAGTGTGCATTAGGTGTGGTTGTCCCTGGCCTAGCATTTCTCACTTAGTACCAGACCAGCAAGGTGCTGAGAGCCCATCATTTGTGTCAACATTGGTGGGAACAGAGAATATGGGGTCTGCTCCTGGTGGGTTGTGCTCACTTGTTCTGTGCAATGTTTCCTGGAGTGTTTGAACATTGGAACATTTGCTGTTCCCTGTTGTGTAACTGGTACATTACTTTGCCAGTGGCATAGGAGTAATGCTCTCTTGCTGGTCCTTCGCTTGGTAGCATATAAGCTGGTTTAGTTCAGTGATGGCGATGCTGCAGTAGAAGCCAACTATTCCAGCCACCATCAGTGAACTCCATCTTCCCAGGGGCACCCTCTGTCCTCTTCCATGCCCACATGAGGAAAGGAGATGTGGATCAGCTTAACTGGCTATAACTTCTATTGTTGGGGTGTTTCAGAGCACTTGTCACAACATGAGATGATCCTGATGTCCACCTGCCAAAAGGTGGCTTTGGTCCTGCCCAGGGAATGTTTGCAGCACAGGAGACGTGGATATTAAGCAGCAACTGTTACATGTGATGGGTGCACCCTGCTCAACTCTCACCCACCAGCGCTTCAAACAGCTGGTTTGCAGGTTTACCTGCAGTTGTTTACCCTTGTCCCGTGTTTCTGTGCTAATGGCTAATGTGACGGGAGAGCTGGGGACAGTGAAACTGTCACATTGTCTCCTGTCTCCAGGAAAGCAACCTGGCTGCCTTGCAACTGGTGACAATGAAATGGAGGTTAAGGTCTGGAAAGGGGGGCTGAGGGGAGCTAAGGAGGACAAATAGACATGGTAACTCAACAGGGAATGAGTGTTTGAGTGCTAGTTTTGGGGACAAGTAATGCGGATTTTTAACAAATACCAAAATCTCAGAGGGTTGACAGGGTACCATGTTTTAGAAAGGGCAAACTGCTTGATCCAGGAGCTACAGGCTCATTAGTGTGCTATATCAGTCATAGGCAGAATCAGGTACGGGATTCAATCAGTGAAGAACTAAAGGACAGATGTAAACAGTTTTGCTAGTAAACACAATATAATGGAACACAGATCTGTCAAAGCAAACAACACTCTTTGATCAGGTAGCAGGTTTGACTGCTTAAACTGAATTTTATACCTATAAATATTTTTGTAAGTCATTTGATCAAACATCACATAACATTCTGATGAAAATCTGGCACCATGGAGTATACCAAAAAATAAATAAATCGTAGGACGATTGAGAGCTGTATGGCTCTGAAAGTGTTGCCTTTGATGCAGGTGTTTATAGTCAGGCCCCACAGAGACCAGCTACAGGCCCAGTGCCACTCTGTATTTTCATCAACGGCCTGGAAATACATATAAAACCCTTACTGTTTAAATCAGCTTAATTAAAACTAGTGAAGTATGAGAGCAGGGAGATGACAGCAATCACTTAATGGTCATAATACATTCACTGAAATATAAAGTCCACACGAAGAACAACAAATATAGGCCAGACCACAACTGCATGTCTTGGAAAGGAACAGGAGTTGCAGTAACAAGTTGACAGGAGGTCCCAGGTCAGTGCTGTTGCCAGAAAGTTAGTGTCTGCTTTGGGTGTAGATGTGAGAACAGGGAGTGTTTTCATCTCTGTGTACAGGATCAGTGAGATCAGCACTGGGCTGCTGCATCCATGACTAAGTGTCCATGCGTCCACTGTCTGAAAAGGCTGTTAAGGATATGAAGGTTCAGAAGAGACTTGAGTACACTGTGGAGGTACCTTCATGGGAAGTACCATTTTAATCTAGCAGAAGAAGGCATACTAATATCAGTTGCTATAGCACAAAATGTATTTGGACACTTATAGATATTTCGGAGCAAAAGTGATAAATAAACAAATTGCCAAGGGAAATAGTGGATTCTTCATCACTTAAAGTCTGAAGGACTTTGAGGATGCCTTTGTAGATGGTATGCCTAACTCAAAACCACATCACTGGTCTCACAAATGGGTAAGCTGGGGAAAGTCCATACCCTATATTATGAGGAGCAAGACTACTTGTTCTAATAGTTCCATGTCATCTTAGGTACTCTGGTCTATAAACACAGACAAATAGGATGTAATGGAAAACCAGAAGAAACTCTACACCTTGATTTTTGCACTGGATTTCTTCATTATTGTTACTTTTCTGATTTTGCATAAACATGCAATACATATAAGGAATACAATATTTAAAGAACAGGCCTGATTCTAATCTGTAATCAGAGCTATTAATTTCATGAGAGTTGCCAGGAATTAAATGATTTCCCTAATACATGGTATACGAATACAATCTTCTTGCGTGTCACGGTGCATTTGACTCCTGTAAGCACTCCTCCCTCATACCCCTGGCTGACAGAGATGCCTGTACATCTCACCAATGGCAGACGGTGCCATTAGAGGCCTGCAGAAATCCCAGTGATGCACATTTGGAGCCAGCGCTGTGCAGTGGTGGCAGTGATGGTTCTGCTCCTCTGGATCTGGGAGCCAGCTGGATAGAGAAACCCGAAGGAAATGGAAGGAGGTTAGCAAGACAAAGGGCTGAAAAGTCCAGGCCACGCCCTGGGGTACACACAGTGGGAGGCCAGTGGTTCACAAGCCCATATGTTGGGGTGTTTCCAGACCAGGAGGAACCTGAAGTGAACTGTCACCATCTGGAGCATTAGTGAGGACTGTGGCAAAGACACATGTCTCCAAGTTTTAATAACAAACAGTTTGTGTGGGGAGAAGTGGAGTTATGTAGCTCTTGCATGATGTGCCATGAGACAGACAAATCTGGGAGCTGAGTGGACAGCAAGGGGTGGGGTAGAGGTATTAGATGCCTTCTTCCCTCATTTATCGAATGTGTAAGGCCTGCTGCTCCCACCTCTTCCTCACATTTCTGCTGGCAACATATAGATCACTTCCAGATGAGAACGTCTGGGGAAGAAGATCTGTATTTCCACTCTGCTTGTCCTATCCAGAGAAACAGCAAACCCCTGCTAATACTCACAGGGAATGGAGGTGAGAAAGCATAAAGGAAGCACAGGAGAAGTGTTTGGGGACAGTACATGGAGTAAAGAGAGCTGAGCTTTGGGATTTGTTTATTTTAACACATAAAACCTTAGGTTTAGTTATTAAGTGATGTGTGGTCGAGGCCAAAATGCATCTGATGGGGATTTGAGGAGATGTCAGACACTAGGAAGTAGGTACTGTCGCAAGCCCAAAGTTTGTCATGGACTTCCTAGTTAAGTTTGGATAGTTTGCAGCACCTCTGTGTGCCTTCCTCTCCCCATCTGTAAAAATAGAAATCAAGCTTGTCTCCCTGCAGGGGACACTGAGATCAGCGTGATGAGGTAGACTGCAGTCTTGGCAGATTGGAGGGTATGCCCTACTTCTCTTAGTCTGGTACTCTAAAATCTCTATTATCTCATGAGCCTGTAAATAATATTGTTGAGCTGTGAATGTTAAAAACAAATGCTCTTTGTAGTTGGCCATCCCCAGACATTTCTGTATAAAAGCTACTTGGTCGCCTGATAACCTGCAGTATTTATTTCCTAGGCTTTCCAGAAGTGCTCTTTTATGGATGTAAACTCAAACAGTCATGCTGAACAGTCCAGAAATGATACACATGTTAAAGACATAAGGCCTGGGACTTTAATGCCTCACAAGGAAAAGAAGGTAACAAGTGGCGTTTGTAGACATGCCACCCGGTCTTGGCATAACCTTCTTTCCTTCAAAACTAATCTTATATCTTGTGTCCTGTTCTCTCTAACCCCCACCCACCACTGCCCAGTGGTTTCCTTCCTTTTATCTCAGTATGGCTCAGAAATGCTCATATGGAACATTATATCAAGCTACATTATGTGTCTCATCAGCAAGTATACAAGGGTTGCTTGAAGTTTGATGATTCTGTGAAATCAAAATTAAAAGAGGCTCCATCAGTTTATGCCAAAGAGATGCTCATACTCCTCAGAACACCCTTCCAGTGCTGTTCTGGCAATGGATGGTGAAGCATCTCTCCTAAGCTTGGTACTTGTCTTGAGGAGAAATAGTGGTTCCTCTCAGTCTCAAGAACCACTTTAGAGCATTTCTGCTTTATTTTGCTTCATTTCTTGGTCCCAGAAATAGTTATTAGATATTCAGAAATCCCATTCAGTTTATTGGAAGATAGAGTCAAGGGCTGAATTGATGAGATGGGCTGAATTTGCCCTTATTCTGAAAGTTAATGCCCAAGATTCATTCTTCGGTGATGGGACTTAGAAGAGGTGCCACGTGTCTGGGGCCATAGGCAAGTTGGGGTGAATTTCACAGCTGTGTCTGGACTGGGGTTGCCATTCGAGTTGATTGGTCGTAGCGGGCAGCCAATGTGGAGGATGAAGAAAAGGACAAATATCTCTGCCTTCGCAGACCTCTTTTTTAAGTTTAAGAATAATGAATTGAATCATTGCTGGGTTTAGGGAGTCATGCAGGCATGACAGCTTGTCAGCCAAATGCCAGTTTGCAGTGAAGGGGTGGGGGGGGTATGGTGGGGAAGAAAACACAGCTCTTCTTCTGCATTTCAACTTTGTCATGCATTTTGTGTGTATGCAAATTGGAAATAGCATTAATACCTTCTCTGATGTAACATCATGAGTAACTCCCCAAGGATGTTATGGGAGACATTGCACTTCAACTTCATTTAACAGAAACTGAGGCAGGGAGAGAGAAAATGACTTTGCCAGGTCCCCAAGGCAGAGAAGAACCCAGCTGCCCTAACCACAGTGAGCTGCATCTGCAGAGGGCACTGCAGCTGTAAAGCACAAAGTGACAGCTAGATGGTGGTGTCTGATACATTATTAGCATCAAAACCCATACGTCCCCCAGAAGGTACTGCTGCCAGGTTAGGGCATTGCACACAAGGACTTGGCTTGGAGCTGCCCAAACAGCAGTTGTGGTCTAAAGCTGCAAACACCTGGCTGGGTGAGGGTGCAAGTTCATGGGTATGAGAAAAAGGGAAAAATTGCTTTGTTGTGCAGTATATGACATTACGGAGAAAAAAAAGTGTGAACGTGTCTCTATTCATCCTCATTACTACTGGTGTCAGAATGAGACAGTCATATTGTTACATGAAACCCTGGGTCACCACTCAAGACACTGCACATCCTGTAGCACAAATGTTTCTTCGAAAGGTGCTGCCAAGTAATTGCCATAAACTGCTATTTATTGTAATAACAGAGAGTGCAGGAAATTAAGGTTAATGAGATCCGGTTTTGTCATCTGACATGACAGAGTGTTTATTGGCTTTAAATATGGAGCCTTGTGGTCATGATAAGCTCATAGAGGAAATGAATTTTGTTGTAGTTTTATTTTTTAGTAGAAAGGCAGCAGTTCCTAAAATGAGATATATTGTACAATGACACCATGAGATGTTGCACTGATGCTTGGAACAAGAAGCGGACCTTGCTAAAAAAGATGCAGAGAAATGGGAACTCAGTCAGCATATCCACAGGCAACAAGTGCCATTACATGGCCTGACCTAATTCTGGGAGCTCTGACATGTAATGGGACTGGAAGGCGCCTACCACTTAGCAAGTCTGGGCCTGAGGTGACCATGAGGCCTGGTGTTTTGTTCTGATACAAGCTCTCAGCACACAGTGCAGACAGTGTCAGCCTGCCCACTGATGCCTTGCCGGCTGTGGCAGGTTTGTGTGATAGCTCCTCCTTATTTAGAAATATGAGGGATGTCAAGGTATCTGTGGAGCAGCTAACTGCACAGCCTTGTTACTGCTAATAAGCCTTTGTAGAGATGAACTGTAACTCTGGTCTATCACTGACTTTCTCGCTCCTGCATTTTGATTGTGTGTAAAGTTTTTCTGTGTAAAATCCTCAGACAGTATATAAGAAAATATCACAGAAGATGTAGAAACTATGCCTTGTGAACCTCTGTACGCATGGGGCGTGCATGCACTAGCCAACCTGTGGATTTCTGTACCGTCACTCATTCATCTCTGCTGGGAGAGCGACTCTCCTGACTGATCTTCTACACATCTTGATGCTGATAATAAGTATAATCTGTCCTGGTGTGTAAGGAGTCAGCTTCTAGTCTCAAGCGATGTCAGCAGTAATGCTTTTGGCTCACGGCCTTCAGGCACTTGAGGACAGATTCATTTCCTTCTTGGCGAGCCATCTTTTGATTGTAGATTTCCCTCTTGCTCGTTCGTAGGCATGGTGTCTCTTCAGGTCATTCCCTCACCCTGATGATTGGTGTTTATCCTAAGCTGTCACTAGCACTTAACAAACCGAGTCCCAAAGAAAAGCCTGGTATTACGAAACAGCATCTCCAGGGGACCTCATTTGAAAATAAAGTCCCCTTAAATTTGCATTGCTGGGGATATACTAGTTTTGAGCTAGTGGATGACCTCTCTGTGTGCTGTTTGGAGTTGCTTCTATAAATGAATGTAGCTCAGTGTTTCATTCTGCACTTCCACGGGCACTGCAGGGTGCTTCTGGTAATTTTGAAGGACTGCTTTTAAGCTGCAGCAAGGATTTAGAAATGCTCAGGCTGTGGTCATATTAACTGTGATGGAACAGCGCTTCTCAGGTGTGAGCAACATTAGAAGCAGCAAAATGTTGTGATTTGAAAATCAGCTTTTACCGGTACAAAACTTCCTTTCAAGGCTAGCTAGACTCTGGCATTTGGCGCTCCGGTGAGCTAGCCAGCCGTAGCGCCCTGCTGTCAGCCCTTCCACATCAGGCTCCCTTTGATGTGTCCCAGCAGAACTTAATCAGATACTGTGAAGCTTTTCAACTTCAATCTTATACAAACTAGGGATTTTTTTAACTGGAAAGTAAGCGAGTCAAGATAGCACTGTGCTGGAAATAAGGTAACTAGTGTGCTTTTGCATATTCTGGAGGCCTTGTTAAGACAGGAGCCCTAGGTAACAACCCATGCTGGCCACATGCATAGCACAGAGCAGTAACATCATGCGCTGTTCTGCCAGAATTTGGAATTTTGCCCCCAAGACAGACAGGAATCAGATTACAACTTCAGACATGCCTCTGCAGCAGTAAACAGTGGTGAGTTCCCGAGGTCTGCGCATCCCCTGCAAATATGATGATTTATTTGGGGAAAAAAAAGTCCTGTAAAGGTAACAGCCCTGAATAACTAAGTAATACGACTTTCCCCCTTAGGTGTATGGGGCTACAACAGGATCTCCCACAGATAGTGACCATCATAAAGAGAAGAGGGAAGGGAAAACTGAAGAAGAATTGGGTTCTGATTCATCCAGCACAGCTGACAGTAAAATTGGCTTTTCAATGAATGACAGTCCTACATTTAGCAAGGGTTTGTTTGTAGACAGTAGAGACTATTCTAAGAAAAACCTCCAGAATATGAGCACAAACCTGTCTGGTGTCAGTTTGCCAGAGGATGACAAACGAAGAGGGGCTCAAGATATTTTAGGATCCCATTTTCCAGCTGTTGAAACTGGAAAACAAAAGCTAAACTACGGACTCTCACGAGATGCTCGCCAGGGCCTGCCACAGGGTGAAGCTTTGCAGAGCACGGGCAAGCATATCCCCATCAGCAGCGTTGCCCCTCTCATGCGGCACACGCAGGAGGCTGCAGGGCCTCAACCTTCCTCACAGGAGCAAGAAACTTCTGCACTCAACTACAATCAGGTTGTGCTAAGACCCAAAGTGTCCAGAAGTAACAGTGTGAACAGCATTGAAGAGACAGACTCTCTGGCTAGCTCTCCAAGTGAAGACAACCCCCCCACAGAAAACATTGCCTTCATGATTACTAAAACAGCTGTCCAGGTCCTCTCGAGTGGGGAAGTTCACGATATAGTCAGCCGGAAAGGTGGAGATGTGCAAACAGTGAATATTGATGTGAGGAAGGACGTGGCGTCGGAGAAGGGTATCCCAGAAAACACAGACAGCGAAGAGCCAGTGGTGTGTCTGGACAAAAAGCCCGTCATCATCATTTTTGATGAACCTATGGATATTAGGTCAGCTTATAAGCGGCTTTCTACAATTTTTGAGGAGTGCGATGAGGAGTTGGAGAAAATGATGACAGAGGAAAAGATAGAAGAGGAAGAGGAGGAGGAAGAAAACGAAGCACATGAAATCTCTGAGAGCCAGAAGGAAGAGCCACCAGTAGTTAATGACAGAAAAGCAATCGCGGAGTATTCAGCAGCTCATGGTCTCAACGAGCAGTACATATTTAACCTTCAGTCTTCCTCTGACCCTGCAGAAACCAGACCTCCTGCAGAGGAGGAAAGCACAAAGACAAATTTTAACAAATACCGTCAGATCTATGGGCTAAACACGGAAGCAAACTTGGACTCTGCCGATCAGTTTGGAAGCAGGCAGGATTCTAAGAAAAAATTTAAGTTCAAATTCCCTAAAAAGCAGCTGGCTGCTCTGACGCAGGCAATACGGACAGGAACCAAGACCGGGAAGAAGACCTTGCAGGTTGTGGTCTATGAAGAAGAGGAGGAAGATGGGACCCTGAAGCAGCACAAGGAAGCAAAGAGATTTGAAATCACCAGGTCTCAGCCCGAGGACAGTGACAAAAGTCCTTCTGGGAAGCAAGAGGGACCCCCTGGAGCTGCAGTGTCCCTGTCTAGGACTGACGAAATTCGACAGAGTACATACCGAACGCTAGACAGCCTTGAGCAGACTATAAAGCAGCTGGAAAACACCATCAGTGAAATGAGTCCAAAATCTGTCCCTGAAAGCACATACAGCTCTGAGGGAAGCACTGTCCCCTTCTCTGCCCAGATAGTACCAGAGACCCCACCCCGAGAGCTTGTAGTGCTGGATGAGAGCCTTGCTGGCGTAGACCCCCCTCCGTCAATCCCAGCCACTTCACGTAAGGTACCTTAGTCCGAGAAATCAAACCTCCAGCTGCTTTCTAAAACCTGCAATAATCACCATTAAACAAGAGGGTCTTGTGATTTGTTTGCTTCCTCTCAGGTGGCTTGTTTGGGCTCCCCATGAGGTGTCTAACAGCTAATAGACCATCGGGGTTTTGTTTGGGTTTGTTTTTTTTATTTTAATCTTGGCTGCTGATTGGTGATGGGCAAATGCAAGGGAGCTGGGTCGAATAATCCGCTGTGTGAAATGACAAGCGTCACTGACATGAAATCCAGGCTGATCAGTAGCTGAGCAGTTTTCTCCATATGATTCTGGAAATTAACACCTGTGGTGTGAAGCTCCTGAACTTTCCCTGCATGTAGTACTGTGGCTTTTTTTTTTTTGGCGCATGGTGTGCAGTCACCTCGTCAAGCACACTGGTACTGATCACGCCCTCTCCTTGTCTCCCCTCCCTGCCCCTCCACTCGTTTCCACAGGGCTCCAGCGCTGCCTCCCAGACAAGCCGGATGCCGGTCCCCATGGCTTCAAAGAGTAGACAAGGAAGCATGGAGAAAGCAGGCAAACAGCACAAGCTGCAGGATCCACGCCAATACAGACAGGTAGTTTTACCCTAAACCCAGTGTTTGGATGGACGTTTCATGTTGTTTGTTTATTACAAACTCCAGTAACTGACTGAGATCATACCAAATAACGGATGCCTGTCTTTCGAGTGAGGTCTAACTGGACATCCTGGATCCTGGGGGCATGACAGTATCTACTGATCTTTTCACCATGCTTGTGCATGCATGTCTGCAATAAAACACCTGCTGCTTTTTTTGTTTTGTTGGTTTTTTGTTTTTTGTTTTTTTTTTTTTTTAACTGTGGTATTCAGCTGTGATTTTAAGATGTCAACTACCTGTTTACTTTCCCTTTGGTAAATGTGGCGGTTCCTTAGGAGAGCTGGGAATGCTTCTGTCCAGAGAGTCTTTACAGGCAGCCTTGAACACTAACCTGTCCGTGTAATAGGTGGCAGTAGGTGCACATTAACTCTCCAGCCAGACATGTCTATTCACACGTTAATAACCCAGAAGCATGGCCAACGTAGTGACTGGTTTATAACCCATAGGTCGCGCCTTCTCACGAAAGCGTTGTTGGCTCTTTCTCTCTCTCTGTGCACTCTTCGTTGGGCACTTTGGGTTTTCTACCAGGTCCAGTCCACAGCTGCAAGACTTAGCTCAGGCCTCGAACTGTTAGTTCTTATTCCCTGTAGGGCTGTTTTCCCAGGTCCTGTTGGTTTATCATGTTACTGGCTTTCTGACAAACTGTCTCCTGCCGTCTTTATTTGCAGGCTAATGGAAGTGCTAAGAAAGCTGGTGGGGACTATAAGGCTACTTCCCCTACCCTACCTGCTTCTAAGATCCCAGCCTTTTCTCCCACTTCTGGGAAAAGCAGCTCAGCACCCGCTTCTAGCGGTGACAGCTCTAACCCTCTTAATCCACCTACTAAAACCTCCATTCCCTCCTCTAACCTTCTCGGTCCTCAGACAGGTCGCATAACTTACTCTACCTCCCTCATCCCCTCTGTCTCTAACGGCTCCTCCAAGTTTCAGAGCCCCACTTACCCAGGGAAAGGTCACCATCTCTCCTTCTCACTACAGACTCAAAACGGCCGGCCACCCCCTCCTTCCTCCTCTACCTCCCCCCCCTCCTCTACCTCTCCCACTTCACTGAACCAAGGTATGAAGAGCATCAGGACAATCCACACACCTAGCTTCACCAGCTACAAGGCACAGAACGGAAATGCCGGCAAGTCCACCCCATCCACGGCCAAGGAGCCATCCTAAAGGCTAAGCACAGCACGCGTGCAAGTTCACCGAGGCTTTTTGTTTGTTTTCAAAGAATCCGCAGCCAATATTTTAACCAGGGAATGTAACCATTTTGCTGTATTGCTGGAGGCTTAATACTAATCACGTGCTAAATACTGAACTACTACACTAGGTTAGAGTGAAGCTTTTTTGTAAAACTGTTGCTGTTGTAATGATAAAAGAGCGTTTTCTTCCTTTAGGCAGCACCTCTTACAAAAAAGTGTGAAGGTGTGTGAGTGAACTTGTGTGTGTGTGCACAGCGGTGTACTGAGCATGGGAAAATGTATGGTTAAAAATTTAGTAAGTTGTTTTGTATAAAGCTATTTTTCATTATGGGGACTAGAAGTGAACAGAGATATACTAAAGTGTGATTATACACAACTGTAAAACTGAAACTAAAATATTTTTCTTTTATTTTGGTGTTATTTAGCTTTGTTACAGATTTCTATTTTTGTCAACAAATGTCATGGTTCCTTTCGAGATCTTTTTGCCAAAACATTTTGATACTATTATAATGTACATTTGAAAGTAGTATGCTGGACAGTAAGCCTCTGCACAAGACAGAACAAGACTGGTCTTAGTGTGTATGAGGCGACTCAACCTATTGCACTGCCATTCAGATTATATTTAAGAATTTGCCAAGCCAAGAAAGAAAAAAAAAATTTGTTTTACATATCTAGGTAGCTGCTGATTACTTCTTTTCTTAGCTAAATCTACCCTTTTCCTTCAGTTTTATTTTACTGAGACCTGGTAACCCATTAACGTATTGCATTGTGGATTTTAAAGTGTACACTTCTGTACTGTTCTGTATACTGGCAAACTTTTGTACATATCTATAAATATATATAAATAAATAAATACTGTATGTGGCTGGGCACATAGAGTAGTTTTACCACACCAAAGTTAATTTTTATGCATGCTTGAAAATATATATGGGGAAGGGTTGAAAAAGATGGGTATCAGTCAAATAGGAAAAAAAGCAAGAAGCTTGCATAGCTCATGGTTTTGTAAATAAATTTATTTGTATAACACCGTAATGTAATATACAGAATTATGATAAGCAAAGATCTTTACAAAAATAAAGGGCTGCATGCTTATATATTTGTATTTTGTCACTAATTACTTGTAGAATGGTCTCAATTAGCTGTTAAGCCGTGTGCCTGAGAGCATTAAACCATCAGGAGAAAAATTGACTTTATTTTCCCCAGATTAAAGCCATACGTAAGTAGTAATTTCAAAAGGGGGTCTTTCAAAGTTACCTGGACAAAAGCTAATTGCTGGAACTCCAGGTCAGAAAACTAGCAAGAAAAAAAAAAAGCACCCGACCTTTGACTGATTGACCGAGGTATCATCTTTTCCACCTTTAAGTAATGTTTTTATTCCTCCTTGTGAAACAGGAAGTTTCTGAAAAGTGTCATTTCAAGGCCGAGCCCTCAGATGGTGCATCCCTTGCAGTGGGAGTAATTCAAGAATGTAAACGTTAACTCACACCTCACGAGCACGACACACAGTCTGGTTCCAGCAGCGCTCGTGCCGAGTGCCATCCGCTCCGCCGGCGCGCCAGTAAAGGCCCCAGGCGCGTGCAGAACACAGGAGCTTCAGCCCAGGACAGGCTGGGTGGCTCCAAAGCCAAGGTGAAGCATAAGGCGTGATCCAGCGCGCTCACACTGAACCACTGGAGCGAAGCCAGTTCCCTTCCACCCCCTGCAGAGAAGCGGTGGCTCCGAAGCCTATTCTGGGAGCTGCTGATTCAGGTGGGAAGAACTTCTCAAAGAACTTCCGTCACACTGCACACCCTGGAGCACGCGCTTTCCAAGGGAGCCTTCTACCGCATCAAGCGTTGAGTACATTACTCCCTTGCTCTGAAGGGAACAAGCCTGATTTAATGCCTTATCTTGTTACCAGGTAGGGCTAGTGCGTGTCCCCACGCAACAGCTAGCAAATACAGAGAGCACCAGGGGGCTGGGTACCATGCTTCTCTATGGTGCACAGCAAAAATACAAGTTCAAGCTAAATGATGGACATACGAGGTTTTCTTTTCTGAAGCTCTTGGTCTGATATCCCCCAGGGAGCCAATACTTACTGAAAAATAGTAACTTGCTAATACCTGATCCTCCATGAGAGCAGTCCCCCGCGAGCCATCGTACAGCCAGGCAGGGTCCCTAACGGCAGACCTTGTCCCTGGCCCTCCTCTGCCCCACAGCGCTGCAGCACATACCCGTGGGCAGCGGCTCTGGCACTGCTCCAGCCGCTGCTTCTCACAGCCTCTTCGGGGCCAGGGGCTACAGCAGCACATTCTCTGTATCTGTTCGAATTTAGACACTGACAGTAGCTGTATAAATAACCAAGGGTCCCTGCACAGCCACTGGGCACACAGTAGGCAGTAAGGCAGTGCTGTACTCGGTAGGTACACCACTTGCTTCTGGCAGTGAATGTCGAAATTGCCGTCAGGGAGTGAACACAACACCCACTCATGGCATCAGCTACACTGTGATACGCACATCTTCCAGCACCCGCCATGTTTTGTGCACCTCCGCGTCTCGCCCTCAGCGCTGGGGTGCAGCACCCGCCAGGAAACCAACCAGTCTCAGACAGCACAGAACCCACTGCACAGGCACCGCTGCCGGGACCGTCGGGAGTCAGGCAGTGTTTATTGCCTCCCCGTCCTGCTTGTACAGCAACGAAGTTGTCAGGCTTTCACGAACACAGGCAGGGAAGGGCTGTGCGCAGGCTGTAGCTCAGCACCAGGAATGCTTTTGAACACTGGGCAGAGTATTTAGAGAAATCAGCAAGTCTGTAAATAAATCACTTGAGCACAGCTAGTGAAAACAGCACAGCTAGTGATTAAAAAGCCAAGTTTCTCACTGCAAATGAGTTATGAAGAGGCAGTTTCGGTGGAGGTGACTGCAGCCAGTTAGGGATGAGAGCCACTTGGCAGCTACCACAAAAATAGGGGGCTCGGCATTAGCAGAGCAGCCCCCAGCAGGCGAGAGGCTGCGTTTCCCACAGCTAGCTGGTGTTCAAAAAGGGAACGTGCAAAAAAGCAGCCCATCCTCCTTGTTGTCACCAGGTCGCTCTGGCACACGCAATTCCAGATCAAGCTTTCACCAGCTCTTGGACAGTTTAAAGACAACAGAGGTTCTTCAGAAAAAAACAACCCAGCAGGGTACTGCACCTCCAGGGTACCAGGCCTGCTAGCAGTTGTGTTTGCAGCACAAGCCTCTTCTGTGAACAGCCATCGAGTTTCTTTAGTTTGCAGCGATCCTGTGGGTTCAGATGCGATGGGACCTCACTGCTCTGAAAAAAACAGAACTGAAGCTGCTCACCGCTCCCTTTCGAGGTGGAAGGGGTCGGAAGGTGAGCAGGACCTTCCTGCTGCCTGTTGTAGTCTGAGCCAGCCCAGGACTTCGCAGCGAAGTGAGCACCACCCCTGTGTGGCCAGCTGACTGCACCTACAGGGACTGCAGCAAAAACAAAGCAACACAGCACCCACCCCCTGCAATAGGCAGGCCACGGTGGTGGGAAGGCAGAGCAGAAGAGGACACCATAGGGCAGGGAAGAGGAGGGATGTGCAGGACATTTCTGCCTAGAAATGTACAGGGCCAAAATCCGTCTGATCCCTGCTAAGAGGCAGCTCTTCCTGCACGCTAGGTTCGACAACAGACCATTAAGGCAGAGTTTTACAGCCTCATGACTGTGAGCCACAGGTACACGCACCACTTCAGTGATGGCAGGTCTGTTTTAAGTCATTCACCCTCCCAGCCATGCATCAAACTACACCCTTCTTTCTGCAGGCTGGCAGAATTAATTGCTTGATTACTATCTAAATGGGGACAGTGTAATGACCTGGCTTTAAAAACAAGAACACAGCTTTTTATAGCAGATGAGGCCACACTTCACGCTCTTTCCTCCTGCCTGGACAAAGTGGAGAGAGGTTCTCAGATTGCTGCAGACAGGAAGAGACCCTTATGTGCAGCTCAGCAAAGGATTTTCCTTCAGCTCTGCAGGAGCTTGAAAGAAGAAACCGTCTGGACTGTGGCCATCTCTTAATTCCACATTATCAGTGCTGTGAGCGATACTAACGGAGAGTGTAACAAGCCCTTCAGAGAGGCTTACAAAGCTGGAAGGTGCTGTATGACTGCTACCAGATCCCAGAAAAAGGATTTCAAACTAAACCACTGATCCCCGCTGAAACAGGAACCGCTGTTTGGAACCATCTTAAAAATCCAAATGCTACCACAGCTCATCCTTTTGTTACTTCCCCATCAGATCTCAGCTTAGACCTGTTCCTAACGACTTGCAGCTACACAGCTCCAAGCAGTCCTCAGACCAAAAGTACTTTCCAAGGCAGTTTGAATCCTTCTGATGATGAGTATAAAAACAAAAAACAGGCACAAACTGAAATGCAAGAAATTCTGCTTAAACAAAGAAAAAAAAGCAGCCCCTTCTTACTGTAAGCGTGATCAAACGCTGTCACAGGTTGCCCAAGGAGGTTGTGGAGTCTCCATCCTCGGAGATATTCAAAACCCGACCAGCCCCAAGCCCTGAGCAACCTGCTCTGGCTGCACCTGCCTGAGCCGGGGCAGGCCTAGGGGATCCCCAGATGTCCCTGCCCACCTCAGCGGCTCTGCAACCCTGTGGAGCTGCCCACCCCGCTGAATCCAGCTTCCAGAGGAAATACTGGCACTAACAGAATTCACCGTAGGGCAGGTTATTGGATGCATTTCCCTTCCTGCGTCAATCAGACTGTCACCCTTCTCTTCCAGAGCAGGAGGGGAAAAAACACAAGCAAACCAACAAAAAACCAAAACACCCCCCCCTAAAACAAAACAAAAAAGTGCACCACAGGTAAGGGTCTGAAGTAGCTGCTGTTAAGAACAGCGCGTAGCAATGGCTCCTAAAGATGTCTGTCATCTCAGTTGCCACACTGGCCGGAATTTAAGGTGGCCCCAAATCTTTTTCAAAGAGCAGAAAAGCATCAGTGTTTTCCCAGCCTCAGACACGCTGCCACATGCTACTTTCTTCAGGTGGAGCTCAGTAATCTCCTCTCCCTGATGCACCTAACAGATTGCTCCCTGCATCTCCCCTTCAAGTCAAGTGCTTCCCCAGAGCTTCCCTCCCTCCCACTCTGCCTGCCAGGTTATCTCCTCTAAGACCTGATTTACATGGAAAGGGCCAGGCAGCGGTGGTCCGAACTGCCGTGATCCTTTTCTTACACCTCCACAGATATTCCTGACTTTTGTCCAAGCTCCTTCTGCAACCGCTCTGCAGCTTCCATGCAGCCAGAGCAACAGCAGAAGATACCATGGAGGCTGCCAAGGCCTTAAATTTGTACCTGTAGCATTGTCAGCCAATACAATTCCTGTTTTGTGGTTGCTTTTTTTAAGTTCCTAATTTTTCAAAAGATCTTGTGCTCTATGCCAGTCAATATGATAAAAGTTCTACGTTCTCAAGCGTAAGAGTTGGCAGCCATACATCTACACTCAGGAGTTAAAATCATTAGTCACGTATAAACACAATAAAATGAAAATTAACTTGATCCATCAAAATGGCTGTCAAATCAGAATAAGATGCCGACACCCAGGACCCCGTATGTACCTCCGTAAGTATACTGCTTCACTGAGGAGACCCATGCGACTAACTGTGGATGCTCAACACACACTCTAACAAGCTTCTGAGGCTAATGAGGGGACAAAATCTGCCTCCAGGAAGAGACGATGGGTATTTGCTGATGAATAGCATTACAGAGGCATCACAATACCGTATTTTGAAATCTCTTGTTCAAATACACTTTACTACGAGGACTGAAACACAAATCATCATCAATTACTCTGGTGTTTCACAAAACATACCCATTCTTCTTCGCACTGCACGCAGAAAAGCTGCTAAAGCACCAGATTCCTGTTTGCTCTGGGGGAAAAGGCATTTTAGTTTGCAAGGAGACCACAAGAACACGATTCATTTTTATATGAATTAGTACTAGATGCACACAATTATGTGGCGAGAACTTTCACAGATCTTCAACTGTCCTATCCGATGCTTTTCTTGACAGCCAATTTTTATAATGACTTCCCACAAGGATCAAAACCACAGTAGGTCAAAGCATGGGACTGTTACAGTCACTTTGGAAAGAAACGAAGTCTGCTTGCAACCACGTCAGTTACTGTAATTCCTTCTCTTCTCAGCAACGGGACACGTGTAAGAGTAACTTTTTCTATGCTCGTGATGTTCTTTGCTTATTTATCATTGATACAGGTTTAATCCTCTGCCAAGCAAGTGACAGTGCAAGACCTGGGAATACCCAAAGTGATGAACAGCTGCTTTGTTTTCAAGTAGGTATGCAAGAAAATAGAATAAAAAAAAAAAAATGTAACTGGTAGAGAGTTCACACACAGAAGGGTTTTTAGTGTACAAACTCATCTTCATGGTTGGAACTATAAAAAGGCCAAGACCTGTACTACAGTAATGTTTTGACTGGCAGATACTGGTATTCACTCTTTATGACTTGGGGACGATTACGGACATGCTTTTTTCGGTGCTACAAAACCAGCGTATTAAACATAAACCAACTTGCTACATACCTCCGAATCAGATTATATATCAAGATGAATACATTTAACCAACCGAACCCCTCTCCCATATGCTAACCTCCACGGTCTCGTCCCACAAACAGGACTTTAAAGAGAAGCGCCCTTCATCCAGGAGCAACGGCAGGTTTTGTTATCCTGAGGGCAGCTGCCGACTGCAACTTGCAAACGTGTCATTTTAAAACTGCTCATTAGAATGAATTCGCATCACGCAAAGAGTCACCAAAACAATTTTATTTCCAGTGTTTAAGTGGGTATGCACACAGGCATGATACAGGTTTGGATTCATTAGGTCTTCATGCAGAATTATATTCTCAATAAAAGAAACCAGTTCCATCCAGTATCCACTATCTACACGCCTATGTTACAACATTTATATCAAATCTGGTATCTGAAGAAAAGATACACATGTAATATGTACATTTAAGTTACTTATTTTACAGAAAGATTAAAAATTCAAGTCACATAAAACTCAAAATCTGTATTAAAATCGGAAATATAAAACTCCAATATTTACTGGAATGCCTAAGGAATGGAAGCTCTGTAGCCACCTGTGTTAACATTTGTAAAATGTAATGAAACTCGTTAACAGTAAAATGCATTCATTTGTTTGTAATAAGTTTCTCTAATTTAACAATATGGCACCCTAACAAACCAAATGAATTTATGATGAGGCACTTGTTAGTGACTAAACCAAAAGAACAATTTTTCTGCATACTAATGTCAGGCCAACTCTCAGTCAGGAAACCATGTATACACTACACAGCATGTTGCATCAGATGCTTTGTTCAACATTTGTATGCAGCCATCAAATATACTTTTTCTTAAAATATATATATATACTTTAACTTTAGTGTTCTTCTGGCTGTGGTAATGCGCTGTGAAGACGTTCCACAGAGCATATTGATGAAACCAGCCCAAATGAAGGCTGCATAACAACAACAGTACAGGAAAATATATATATATATATGTACACACACACACATACACACAGTTACTGGGAAGTGTAACAGCAAGTTAATGAATTGCTGTAGTGGATGTACCTCCCCATTTCAAAGATACTGGTAGAATCGAGATCTAACCACTTGGGTCCCAGACAGTTTGTGAGGATGGGCATCAACTGCTGGGCTGAAGTTGTTTTTGTTCATATTCTGGTAATTTTCACCATTTACCTGGTCTGGTGGCTGAAATGGTCCCAAAGGTGGTGTTCTATTAACTAAAGTCAAGCTGCTGGAAGAACTGCCTTCATCTGCCTGCATCTCTGCAGATGAAGGCAGATCTACCTTTGATACATCTGCTAAACTAGTGTTCTCAAGTCTGGGCTTTCCAGTTTCACCCGTATTAAGGTCAGTTGTGCTAGTGCGTAAACGTTCTCGTGCAAGCCAGTCTGAGATCGAGAGGTCCTGCGCTGGACATTTTGGCTTCAACCGATTCACTGCTGAAAGATCAGATTCTCTCTCTCTACTTTGACTCGGCTCTTGAGCTTTCCAAGCATTCAGGACACTTATTTCAGCAAAATCCCTCTGTCCTCCAAGCGTATGCCTTCGCCTGATATTTTTTCTCTTTGCAGTCTCTGCAGAGTTAGCTTTTTGATTCCCAACTCCGAACATGTCATCCGCAGATGATTTGAGTCGCAGCTTTAACCTATCTGTAATTTTAAGTCTCCAGGTAGGTTCTTGTTTGTCAGCCTCACTTCTGGCTGATGTAGCTAAACTGCTTGTCGATCTTCCTTTTTTCATTATGTCAAACATTTTGGTCACAGTAGGCAAGTCCTTCTCACTTTTCGCATCCCCTGAACCCTCACTGTCCGTTTTGTGCCGTGCAGACTTTCTCCTAGACAGTGTATCACATTCAATAAGTTTGTGTGAGCTAAAAAGTCTGCGACTCTCTAACTTTGGTGTTGAACTTCCCTCAGTACAACTTACTTCGCTTTCTTCAGAGTTCCTCCGACCGGTCTTTACCACTTCTGAAACTTTCCCCTTGGACAGCCTTTCAGCAGCAGCACTGGTGGCAAAGACAGGGAAGTCGCTTTCACTGTCTGTCTCCATAGGACGCCCTTCACTGATCAATTCACTTCTTTCATCATCAGCATCTTCTCCCTTGCTTTCTGTCACCGACTGCACCTCAGGGCTCAGCATACTGGCATCTAAGCCAGTTAGATATATAGTAGATGAAGTAGTTGAATAATCTGAGGTGATGGAACTGACATCAGCTGCTAAAAACTCATTGTGTTTAATTTCAGGGCTGGCTACTTTTTTGCATGAGTATCTGTGCTGGGAAGCCTGGGAAGAAGTGCTAAGCATAGTGCCGGAGTCAGACACTGCCTCCTCAACCTGGGAAGAAGACTGTGAAATAGGCATTTTTGGGTTATTCTTCTGCATGGTTTGCAGACAGCTGAGATTTGGTGATTTTGTACATTTGTCATGGTAAGGCAGTGAAGGTTCCTCTGACAGGATACTTTCTTTCTTTAATGTCTTCTTTTCATCCTTTACAACATTCACATCTTTTTTACTGCTGCTCTCTTTTTCCTTCAGGACAAACATCCTCTGTTTTCTCCCTATGTCTCTCTCTCTTTCATATTCCCCTTTAGCTATGTCCTCTTTTGTTGTGTCACCACGAGATTGTTCTGCAAGCTCCTTCTTGAAAAACACATTATCCAACTCATCCTCTGAGCTGCTTGGTTGTGGTTTCTCTTTTGTTTTTTTCCGCTTGCGACTAGCTGCTGCAAAAATGGAGGACACAAGCAGTTCCTTGCTATACTGATCCTTTCCAGAACCCCAAGAACCCTGTTAAAAAAAAAAGGGAGAGGGCATGATTAGAAATCACGAAGAAACATTCGTTAGCCTGAGACTTTTTAAAAACATATCCCAAGCTTCAGAGCAGAAAGCCTATCTTTATTCAGGAAATATTTCCATGCTCTTTCTGTAGTCTACATGACATTGCCCAAGAAGTCAATTTTCATCCTGAGAATTCCACTTTTCATCTGAATCCTTTTAACTTGACAAAGACTAGTTTGTATATACAGCTATTCAGTTTTTGATCGACTAATAAAGCAGGCTCCATTACAGCAAGACCACCTTTTCAAGATTGGTTTGCAACAGAAACTGCTTCACAGATGAGGTCCCAAGAGTGTGGTTTCACTCCGTCCTTTCAAGGTGTCTTACCTGTGTGGAAAGGCTAATTTCTCAAACTGTTTTTCAGTTGATCTTTCACCTTTCAGGCTGTCTGAGTTTTTGAACCATATCAATTCAATAGTACCAATACAATGAAAGCTATACAAAACCCTGATTTAGGTGCAAGTATAGGAAATTAACAGAAATAAACTTCTTCCCACCTGTTGAGGAATCTGCCTTTAGAACTGCACATAAGCAAAAATGGGACAAGCCCAATTACTCCATTTTATAAAATTAAAGAGCATTTTTCAACTACACTGACATTACCACCTAGCCACCTCAAAGCTCCGTACCTTTCCTGCTTACTGCCCCACTGCCACCTTTTAAAGAAGCGGGAGGTTTTCAGCAGGTACCACTCTGTCTTTGACTGCTGACCAGTGCAGTTTGCACACTGCAGACTTCAAGAACACAGCAACGATACCTACTGAAAAGGGCAGTTGCTCACATCAGAGGCCTTTAATATAGTGGGACTGAAATTTGACATCTGTCTAGGGCTCAACAACAGCAGCTTAGGTGTCAGCTACCTGATCTTAAGTCCATGTTCAGATGTCTAGCCTGCCTCTCTGACCTGAGGGAAGCAGACCAGCAGTGATGGGCTATGCTCAAAGTCTTTGAAATCCCAATCATTTGTTACTATGCAGCACTTCAGAGAGGGAGAGGAAAAGTTGGGGGAAGAGCTATTACCATGGTAAGAGTTTTAACAAAAAAGCTGGGACATCATTATTGAAAGGACCATCTAGTGATTCCAGATACCTAGATAAGAGAATAAGCTTAAGGACAAAGGGGAAACTAATGCACACTAGTCATCATCTAACTACTCAGCTGTCATCCAACAAGATACTTCTCTGCTCCATAAGCACAGAATCACAGCCCCCACATGACAGTGAACTGTCACAGGATGCCTACTACTGTAGCATAAATGCACTGACCATACAAAGCAAAGCACTGAACAGATACAGTGCATTTAATATTTTTCCTCAAACAACTTCTTCTTGGTGCAAATTTCATTCCTATTCACTATCTCCTCAGAAATTAAAGAGGTGCTGGCAGTGGTGAAAACTGCTACTGTATGACTTCACAAGCCAAGGTCAAACAGCCATACAATAATACAGTGGCTACATTGACCATGACAGCCTCAGTGAAGGTGCACTGATTTGTTTAAGTGAACATGGACAGGGAGGAGTTGGGAGAAACTTCTACTCAACTCCCAGTAACAAAAATATTCATGGTCATCCAGAACCTCCTGCTGGGAGGGGGTTCATGACAGAGAACATCCCATGTTCTTGATGCAGAGCTCAGAGATCAGGACAGGGTAGGCAGAAGACACGCATTAAGTCTTGCTGAGAGCTCCCGGGGAAACAAGCATCTGAGAAGCCTGCACAATGACTACCTACAGTGACTGCCTGGCCTCCTGCACAATCACTGCCTACGGGCAGCATGGACAAAGAACCTTCTGGACAGCAGGTGACAGCTCTGAATCGTTGTGCTGGCAGACAAACGCCAATCCAAAACTGACTGGCAATGAACCACTGGGTGTTGGGGCCTACCATTTTCCAAGTGACCACAGCAATTCTTCTCACTACTCAAATGGCACTCTTGCATTAGCTACTGTCCCCATAAGGATGGGTGAGCTCTGCCCATTTTTTCTATGGGTTGGGAACAGATACATGCCCTTCTCACCAAGAAGGATATCAAGCAATGCAGCCAGCTGGAGGTCCACTTGGAACATGTCTTGCTGCAAGCAGGGCTGGCTGAGCAGTAAGCAGGCTCCTGGCCCAGGCAATCTGCACGCATCCCGCACTGCTGCTCGCAGGCCCAAGACCGTGGCCTGACTGACGCTGTTGCTCTGTGCTGCTCGCAGGTGGTGGTCAGCAAGAGGCAACCTGCAAACAGCACACTGTCCTGGCACAGGCAATGTGACATGGTGTCCTGGAAGTTGGGCTCTTTTGAGGCAGTGACTGAGCCACGAAACATCCTCACAAAGCAGCTGGGCTGGCATCTCAACAATGAATGAGGAGCATGCATTAAGTCCTGTTTTCTCAGCTCAAAGGGGGGCATCGGTGATACACTAGAATGCACACCAGCATAAAGCTGTATCGTGCACTCACAGCTGACTGAGGTCAGCTGCATGCTGCCATATCACCCAGTGCTAGCAACTATTGAACGACAGCCTAAGAGACTGAAAGATTTGTCCATGGGTCAGATGAGAACTTTGGCGTTAAATTGAGGACAGAACAATCACCCACATTCCAGTCTTATTCCCCGTATCTACTAGGCTGTCCTCCCAAGCACAGCAATACTTCCTAGGGAGATTTTGCATAGCAGCCTTTAACCACAACCTTTGGCTTCCTATAAGAGGAGAAGCTACTACCTTCTGAGGAATAAAAGGCTAAATTCTATGCATGCTTTAGGGAAACACAAATACTGTCTGGGAGTAAGTAGTATGCCAATAATAACAGGGTACTATATACATTTACCTCTACTAAATGAGGTGCAAAAAGGAGGTAAGCGCTCACCATTACAAGAGTTTGGAACAAAGCTGTTTATGTGTGCAGCTGACTGCTTTGGCAGATGCAGCTAACTGCAAACAAGTGATACTTTTCCAGTGTAACACTTTAAAATGATTTGATGAGAAAACAATATTACCACTTATTCAAAAAATTCTACATACGCTCTATAGTACATCTGCATATAAGCATTTTAATAAAGCAAGCAAATATCTAACAGATTTCAGAAGCTTATAACTACATCATTTCACAAAAAGATTTACCTTAGATTTTGCTGAGTCACTAGTAGCTGAATCTGTGGAAAAATTAAAAAAAAAAAACAAAACAATTCTGCTCAGTTCTGTGCAATTTTTTCGTTGTTGCTACAGACAATGCTGGACTTATGGAAAAAGACAAGCACAGAACAAAATGTGAAGCAAATAAAAACCAGAACAGAGTGAATAGTCAGAGCTCACAAAGATGCAAGCTGCACCACAGAAAGCCACCGCCATGAAAGGATGCTGTGAATTGTAGGCAGAACCAGCTCAATGATAGGAATGGCAAAGGAGCCCTGTTCTTCTAAATAAAAAACAGAAATACTAATGTTTATTCGATGTTTTAATTATACAGCCCCTGCAAAACCGCAGCTGAGAGACCTTTTCAGGATCGTACTGTGTACTCTCCTGAGATTCAGGATACACAAAGCAAAATTGAATGTCTTAGTACTGTTGGCTGCCCTAGGTACAAATCATGGTTCATGTAGTCATATTCTTTTTGTGAGGTTTTAAAGGAATTAATTCATATTTTGTGTGTAAAACCCCAATTATACATCTCTCTCCACCTCTGACTACGTATAGATAAAATTTTATTTTTAAATCGGCTAGATTTCAGCAGCTACCAGTTTTGTACTTCCCTATAACAAGCGCTATTATGAAATGAAAAATGGACACCATAGTTTTACTGTCTCGCAAAACCCAAGATTATACAATTATAAAGGGGGTAGGAAGGGGCTAGCACAATGACTAAAAAATATGAACTTGGATGTGTTCCAGCTTTAGGGACTTTGTCCCTAGGAAGAAAGAGCTGAGCCCCCTGCCACACCCCTTTTTGACACATGGCTAATGCTTTATGACTAGAAAGACTGGTAGACCGTACCATGCTATTCCTCCTCAGGGTCTGCTTCAGAGATAACAAGAAACAGCAGAAAAACTTTTAAAAAGTAGCATTGATCTGTTTAAAATACTCTTAAAAGAAAATTTACAGCACAGATCAACTTTTTTTTTCCATTTACAAGAAACGGGGGTTTCTGCAGACAAGGCAGCTACAGTGTGGGCAACAGTCCTCCTTCTTCCTACAGTTCCAGCTGTCCATCAGTGACATCACAGAATCCACTAATGACATCACCGTGTGATAGACTCCTCCCACTTCGCCTGTTACAACATCAGTATAAAGTGACTGTTTCAGTAAGTGCTGAACAACCCTTTGAAAACTGAAACAAAAGCTAGAGACGAAGGGATAACATTTGTGGGATACAACATGCTGGGTTAGTGCAATAGTATAGTGAAGGGAGGGGGGAAAAAGTCACCAAAAAAGAGCCTGCAATGCTTGTCCTTAGCCACAAAAGAGGATGGCATTTATAAACACAGAAGGAAATCAGCTTTAGTATAGACATACTGCAACATACTTAAAGTGTCCATCACTTGACAAGAAAACATAACTCAATTTTTTGCATTCCTAACGTTGGGAAGGAGCAATATTAGAACACCACTGAAGATCAGTCTTTCTGCCATCACAACAAACCACTTTACAGCAGCGTATCTGCTTCACCTCACGATGATGATTGCATGGATTACTGTGAATAAATAAAATAGTATGTGCACGCCTCATCTTTTAATGATTATATTTCTGTTCGACAACAAAGTTTTCCAAATTATATCATGCATGATTATCAACAATTCAAGTCTTTAAGAAGTGTTAATGATCTTTTGCAAAAGAGAAAAACAGTTTATTAGTAAAAGAAAATAGGAAGAGAGAGTTACAGTGAGTTCACAGAGTAGGTTATTCTAGCCTACGGACTAACACTGTCCGGGCAAGAGTTACCTGATACGTCTCCAGGAGATACTCCCGTTCTTCCAATGTTGGTGAGTAAATGATCTATGTTTGGCACTGGCTGAGATTCTACAGTGTTTTCCTCCTGAACTGTTGTCTATAGTTAATAAACAAAGATCTCATCATCGTTTCACAAATAGTTCATTATGATTCAACAGCATTTAGAAAATTGCATTATTCACCTAAGGACACGCTTTCCTCGTGTTCTTATTTTCCCATTTTGCTTTATGCTTTTAAAACAAATGCATGGCTTTTTTTTTTTTTTAATTCATTACTGCAAGGACTGGAGAGCTAAAAAGGTGCTTCTGAAGAGCAAACCATACAGTGATGTAATAAGAAATATATAGACATTCTAGAGGCAGCAGAAGCAGATTCTAAACTAATATAATTAGAACACAAATATTTATGACACAATACTTACAAGAGGTTCTTCAGCATCATCTTCTGTGAAAAACCAGTCATGCTACAATTTAAAATAAAAAAGGTGAAAACCCCACAGGAAACACAAAACCCAAATGTGGGACAATCAAACATGGACATTACTAAAAACGATATCCTGGAATTTGAAGGATAAATACCAGACCCAAACTGGACCAATAAGAGAAAAGCTGGTTGATCTGTGTATGATCTTATTTTTTAAATAATGAAATGCATCCACTTACTTTTTGGATGAGTGTTTCTACAATTTTATATTGGTCTGGCATGTGCGTAACCATGTGTGTCATGTTATCATCAGATGTCCTCACGAGTGTTGGACCAAATACTATTGCCAGGTTTCTTGGCTCCATCTAAGAAATGAAATATTTCCACATCATGCATTTATAATGAGAAAATACATGGGCTAAGTACATTAATATAACACTATTAATATCTGAGAACCATTTTAAACAAAGAAAAGGTTTTTAAAAACACATTACTGACTCAGATAGGATGTTACACTACATGAAAACTCTCCTATACACAGCTACAATAAATGCATCCAACATTTCTGCAGTTCAGAATTCAACCTTCCTTAACCCATTGCAGGTAAATAGCTCCACAAGCACAGAAAACTCAGGAACTCAGATACATTCTTTACACTTTCAGGGGGATTTTTTTTCTTCCCATAAAGACTTTTTTTTGTTTAGAAACACTGACGTTTTAACTTTTTTTTTTTTTTTTTTTTTTACAAAAAGGCATTGGTAGTTCTCTTTTTTTCCCTGAAAATGTTTACATGACACATGAAAAAATTAAGCTGGTAATCAAATACTGTATTATGTTTGCTTACAAAGAGCTCATTCAATTTGCAACTACTTTGGAGGAGGTGGCAGCAATGAACATCATAGACCCAACACATCTATTCATGAGACAGACTCAGAGTTATCTGATCATGTCACAACATTAATCATCCACTTAATTTACTTTAATGTTACATCTCTGACAAATAATTCCAAGAAAGCAGCAGCAGAATACTTACCTTCTATTTTTGCTTACTTCGCTGACTTATAGTTTACTGTTGTGACATAGAATAGACCAGTAATATATAGGAGGCAAAGTCCTTGTGCTTACGAGAAGGAAGTTGCAAACATAATGACACAAGCCCCTAATGCTCACTTTGACTTGAACTGTGGCCTTTGACAAGTCATACAATTATAGTATCACCTCACTCATCTAGCCTTATATGTTCTATAACATTAACATTATTTAAACAACATTTATAGAGCACACCGAAACTGTGAAATGATAAATAAAGGTTTACTTTAGGCATTGCCCTTAAAAATGACATTTACTATCATTTCCTTATAATGTCAGCTATAATTCCACTAAAGGTTATAATTTGTAAAATGTTTTTTATATACACACACTTTTTTTTTCCATATTTAATTACAAGGTATTATTTGCAGAACCGATGTTGGAACCTACCATATTCATTTGAACGGAGTAATTTTCTGATCTTTTAAGTGAGTTAAGATTGGCCATAGGTTCCTCTATATAGCATAAATCACATCAATTTTTTTCCTGTACCCTGCACATTGGTAGCCAAGTAACAAGCCACCATGTTACCTGCCCTGAGGTAAGCATCCATAAGCACACCCGTATTGTGCACAGCTTTGCATTCAGCTACCCCTCCCTGAGAGGTAAAAAAAGGGGATACTATTATTTGCATTTACCATAGGATTATAGCATGCACAGAAGCACTTAATGCAAACTAACTCTTCCCCACCCCATAGAAATGACAAAAAGCTATTCTTAGTGGTGGACTAAGACCCTGCAGTGGTGAACTACCACCCTTTACATCATGAATTTTCTTTCTTAAAGCCAGTCAAACCAGCATCTATGGGGTCATCAAACATTTAAGTAATTACAGCAAGTCCTAGTCTTCAAAATCACTCAAGCATCCAGGAAGCCAGGGTTCACACAAAGCTGGTGTGACAGCCTCTGTCAACAGGTTCATTCAGGCCACAGACATTCACCTGTGCCCTGCCCAGGCACACTTTATTGGCATCTAGATGGGATTATATGAAATTTACAGACTTGGGACAAATTTAGGCTATAAGCAGTTATTCCCACAAGAATTAATACCAGTTTGAATAAACCTAATTCACACTAAACAGGTGCATATTTTGCAGGAGTCCTTAGTCTAATCCAAAAATCTTCTCAACATAGCAAAGGTCTTAATTTCATCTACAATAATAAATTATCACCTTAACAGAAATAATCCTGCACAAAAACTGTACTTAATGAATGAAACAAACCAAAATACATTCTACTTTTGTTTCTGATACCTTGTTCTTTTCCGAGTTCTCTGCTACTGTCTTCAGGTGCGCAGAAAGAAACTTGAGAGTTTCATAATGATGCTCAGGTAAATCATGAATCTGAAACAAACAATCACTATTCAGAACGTTAAACATTTAACGCTAATTTTGTAGTGCACCTACAACACACCTGATTTCAGCTTACCAGTCTCTTCAGTGTTTTCAGACGTTCAACAGGATCTTCTTTTCTATTGGCATCTATAAAATCTGCATATTTGTCTGTTAAAAAAAAGCAGAAATCAATCATATCTATTAGTTTATATATATATATTTTTATATGTATGTATACTATGTATATACACCCTCACTGCCCAGCCCCACCCTCCCACCCCCGTGAATACAGGTAATATATAAATATATATGAATGACCTTCGAAAGTCATAAATTAGCCCATTATATTGTATTTAACGTAAGAAGATGGCAGTGGGGAAAAAAAAACAGCTTTCATAGAATATTGCAATAGTAAAATTGCAAATTTTGCTCAGTTTTTTTTGCAAATTCATAATTCCATCACCATCAGAGAAATTCTATTTACAGCTCTCATTCTTAAGCTCTATGATCACCATGACTCCCTGCTCTTTAAGGAAGAAAGAGGGCATTTATTACAGTGTTAGGACAATTTCACTGGATTTTCTCTCAAATCATCTGAAAGATGTAAGACAACTGTTCAAGAGTAATTCCTAAAGACAAAATCGTAACAAACAACTTACCATTGGTAAAAAGGGGTTCTGGGAGCTTTCTGAAGAAGGATTTCAGCAAACTGCTTATCACATTCAAGTCTCGCCATTTCTACACATTTAGAAGAGAAGGACAGACATGCTTTATATTTCTATAATCACAACACAACCAGAAGTTTTTGGGAGTTCAACTTGGAAATAGTGTGATCAAAGACTTACATCATCATGAACATCAATGTCAGTCATTCCTTTGTTGAGCTCTTCTTGCATACTTGAGATGGCAGCATTATTTCCAGGAACTCTGTAAATGCCTGTGTACTCAAGACCTCTTTCTTCAACCAGTTTGCAGCATATATCAACAATCAGTGGAATATACTGAAGAAAAAGAAAGTTTATATATACATTTTAAAGTAATTCATACAAAAACTATTTTAAAATCACAATGGAAAGAAAAATTGTCCTTCCATACTTTGTTGGTATGAGCTGGGGGGCAGTCATCTAGTCTAACACCAAATGTTCCTACAGCAGATGGCTTCTTTTCAAATGTCTTCCTCATAATGCTTGGAATGCCTTTTCTCCACGTCCCCTTGTCTTTTGGTGGGCTTGTCTCATCTTTTCGTTGTTAGTATAATGCAAACAAGGAAATAAGAAAAATAAGAGCATTTAAGTCACAAAAACTACTGTGAATATAGGTAACAGATTTGCAAAGATCAAGCGACACCTACCGCATTTTTATCTCTTTTACTGGCCCGGCTTCCCGCAATAACTCACTACACATTAGTCTGTCTTAAACATACCTTCTTTTACTCTTCTGTGATTCAAAAGGTATATATGAACATACTCACACCCCAGATTTAGAAAAGCAAGTAGCTGAACGGTACTGTGGAATTTCATCATTCTAAGACCAAAGGTACATAAATTGTGTTTTAAAAAAATTAAGATCTACATTTAGGAAAGCAAGATTAAGTCTCTACTGAAAACAGTGCTGCACAAAATACGTATGAAACTATACAGCCATGCTCACACCTGTGCAGACCTACTCACTCTTTCAAAAATTACCAGATTTTAGTCGCTCCTAAATCATTCCAAACAGGACTCCAACACTTAAGAGTTGAGTTATCTATCCAAAAATCAGATAAAAAGTTCAGTTGCTCTGTTTACCTCCTCTATACAATTCATGTAGCAAATTACAATTCCCATTTATCCTGTACTGCAAGTCGCCTAATACAATAGTACTTCCTTCTTATTCAAGTATTTCTGGAAATATTCTTTCAGCAGATTTGACATTTACTTCACAACTGCAATTTATTTACATAATCTGTAGCATAGCAGGAGCAAAGGGATTTTTGTTGGTAACATAAAACAGAGTTCACTCACAGCTTAAATTCAAGACTGAATTGTTCAAAAGTAGTTGATCAAAAGTGATTGCTCAGCCAGTTGCCTGAATTTGTTAGCAACATCCTTACAAGCACAGTCTGATCAGAAATACCATACATTTACACATTTTGAAAAAAAAAAAGTAGCTTGTGACATTATTTCATGGAGTTCAGTTACTGATTTAAGTTTTCAGTGCCAGCTCATCGGAATTTTTTAGAACTCTGCAGGCATTAATTTTGTTCTGGAAAAAAAATTCACTCCTGTATTTTAAAGATTAAGACAAAAAAACCCCACATTCTTCTCTACTTCTAAAACACTTCAGTGGAAAACTTTGGCTTCTTAACAGAGTATTTAAAACATGAATTTACCTTGTTATTTCTAAGTCAGCTGGAGACAAAAGTATGAATTACATACAAAATTATTTCCAAAGCTTGGCAAAATTTTGGTCACAAGCAGCGTAACACCTGTATTTTATTACTGTTAGCACTACATCGAGCTGTAGGAAAAAAAACCAAAACCCTTTTGAGAGAGGACTGGAATAAAAAGCTTCAGGGATCTGAGAAGACCTGAAGTATATCTAAGATAACATCTAAATAGAGTAGTTACAAGAAATGAGTGATTATAGCTGCAGCTTAAAAAAACCCTGGTTAATACCTGGTTTGCATCTGTATATTCATGAGTTCGAAAAACCCGAGAAAGGCACCTCAATGCTCTCACACTGGGGCTATAAGGAACTAAAGAAATACACAAAACATACAGACCTTTAGTGAGAAGCTTCCTTTCAGATTCATCCTTAGGAGAATGTGGACTCTGGGTCCTCTGTTCTGCTTTAGTTCCAAGCAGAGTCTGTCTGATACTTAGACTCTGGCGAGGTGTTTTGGGAGACGGCTCTGTTTTGCTGCTTGAAGAACTGAAACACGATATATTACCTTCAGTAAAAAGAAGCTAGAGAAGAAGTCTACAAAAACTACTGGCAGCATATAATTCACTTACCTCATCATTGTACTGTATTCCTTAATCCTTCGACTAATTAGATCTCTACTAGTGACACCAGTATCCTATAAAATGAATTGGTATCTGCTTTACAATCTTATAAAATACAACAAATATTTTTTACTTTAAGAATACAATTAACTCTTCCCATCAACAGACAGCATATGAAAAATTAACATTTCAGTACAGTTAAAAAAATAAAAATCTAACAGGCAGTCCTTCGGAACACTAAGGAAAGAACATTTAAAAACCATGAGGAAATCTCAAGGAAGTAATTACAAATTAAATGCTGCTATTTAGACTTTTTTCAAAGCAATATAATCTGATTAAATCCTGTTAAACTGAAAGTAAGTTTAAATAGAAAACATGCAAGTCAACACAACCCAGTACTCTGAAAAAGCCAGTCCTATGTGCACACAGTACTTATATAACTAATTACTACTACACATACAGCTGAAACAGCCATGAACTCAAATGTGCTTTTATCCATCTGTCTAATAATGTTTATTAATCCATTTCCTTTGCAAAAATATTTCAAATCTGAGCAGATGTGCATGACCACAGACATGAAAATATTCTCTGTTGCTCATCACTGAAATGAAAATGCACTGAGGACAATATTGGGACAGATATTGTTATGTTATGTACAATAGTATATGTTTGCCTTTTGTAATTAGCATTAACATTTAATTCATAGAAACATCAACACTTAATGAGAGAAACAGGCATCCTCCAAAGTTTCACTTTTTAACTACCAAGAAACTCAGACTGTACTACTGCACACACCACTTTGCAATGCAAGTCTGAAGACAGAACACACTGGTTCTAATACTGCTATTACCTTTTTTAAAAGACTAGGCATTTTTGACAGATAAGCTTAATATAAAGTGTATCTTCAGTCAAATCAGCAACGACATCAATTTATTTCCAAAAGTCTGCGCTCTCATTATGTCAGACTTTTTTAAACTCAGTTTGTTTACTCAGTTACCTTACCTTTCAGCTCATTTTCCTGTATGTTCCTGTACACATTTTGGTCTATTGTTTAATGGCAAATGATTTCTTTTGTTGAAGTATTAATTACAAGAAAATACAATCAATTTTTAATTAAAAGACAAGAACTATGGCTTCTGCATTATATATTACACAATTACCTCATCATTTAAGTTGCTGTTGTCTTGTATTGCTTTAATCCATGCTAACATATTATCTCTGTCCTCAGCTTGAAACAGATACTCGCAGTCTGATGTGGTGAGTCTAAATACATTTTTCCTCTTGGTTTCACAGTATGAGATGTCTATCAAACAAGCATTGATGCTTATAGGTTGTTCTTCTTCAGACGGTGTCACTTGTTCCTTTTTATCCTTGTACAAATAAAGTGAATGACCTCGAAGAACAACATATAATTGCTTCCATGGCCGAATGCTCCCACCAACTCGCTGAAAAACATCAACTGATATGTTAGTTTGCTTATTTGTTATGACAAATGTTTCTGGATTAAAAAAAACTACCTCCAGAATTTTTTTAAAAGAAAGACCAACCACTGACCTATACCATTCTTAAGAATGACCTGTGGAAATACTACACAAAAGTACACTAATTGCTCTCCATTAGAGGAGTGAATTGCTCAATAGCCTGCCCTCCCTCATCACCCATTAAGCGTGTGTTCACATGTGACAGTAGCCAAGAAACAGAATGTGACTAGAATTTCACAGAGGCATTAATACAAATATAGGAAAAAATATTTAGTGGACTCTTGCCCATGCCTTTTAAACTTCATTCAAGTCAGACTCACATTTACACACAACTGCAATTCCAGACTCCCAATTTTCTTTAAGTGTTAGTCTACACTTGCGCAGAAGGTTAATCTGAACTCAACTCCACAACATTCACAAAAATGACAGCTTTTTTCAAACTACAATTGTCAAGGAACTGATTCTTACTACTTAATTAGTCATTAGAAATGAGTTTACTTCACAGATGCTTTGAAATGTAAAATCAGAATCATAGAATCATTTAGGTTGGAAGAGACCCCTAAGGTCACTGAGTCCAGCCATAAACACTGCCAAGTCCACCACTAAACCATGTCCCCAAACACGTCTTTTAAATACTTCCAGGGACGGTGACTCAACCACTTCCCTGGGCAGCCTCTTCCAGCTTGTGATAACCCTTTCAGTGAAGACATTTTTCCTAATATCCAATCTAAACTTCCCCTGGCACAACTTGAGGCCATTTCCTCTCATCCTATCAGTTCAGAAGACAGTTCAGAAAGCAGTCTGTAAAAGAAGCTGAGGAATTCACTGAAGTCCATGTTCTAACAGGTCTAAAATTTTGTCAGTCTTATTGATGCTCATATCCCAAAAATTTTAATTAAAAAGAGCAAAACAGGAAAGCTTTAAGTTTCTTATCTTAGGTTTCCGCCAGCTTAATATTTGTGCTAGGTTAGAAAACAAACATGACAGGTACCTTTCCCTTGTCTGTAACAAGCTGACGAAAATGGAGCCATCCTTCCTTGGAGGCATCACCAAAGACCTCTGAAGAAGAATCTTTTCGGGAACCAGAGTCTTCTGAAGATTTCTGGCTGTCTGGGACCTAAAGAAAACATCACAGAAAGAACCCCACAAGTGTACTTCTAAATACATTTCTCTACAATCCCTACATTCAAGATGTTTCTCTCTTTAAAAGCTGACAGCTCATTCAGCAAAAAGCCCCTAAGAATATCCCCCAGGAAAACACAATTTCTAAAGTTTCCATACAACAATAGTGACCTTACACATCCCAAGAATACTTTGAGAAACTGCAGGAGTCTTAGACTCTCATTAGTAAGTTTTTACAAAAGCACGCCATAGATATGCTCTGTTTACAGAAGCTGAGGAAAATGAAAAATCAAGGACCACGTGATGAGCCTAGGAAAAAAGAGACCATGTTTACTTACGCGATGCCTACAGCACCAATTGGGGAAAAACATTAGAATGAATTTAAATCAAAATCAATCAAAATTAAGAACAATTTGATGACTGGCAATTCCAACAAACTTCATGTCTGTGCTTAACACATCACTTTGTATAATTGATTTGTATAATTCATACAACTTGTCACAGTAGTATGTGTAATTCTTAGGAGTTGTTATATACATATATACCTACCTTAATCCCCTTTAAGCTAGATACATGCTTAATGGATCTGTTGGGAGAAAAACAAATGTTAAAATGAGATTTTATACACTTAAAAAAAAATAGATCTCCAAATTTACTGATATTTTTCATGAACTTACGATTTTCCCTCTTCTCTGTAGTCATCCAGTCCTTCATCATATGACTTTGATCTCTCAGTTTTTGCAGCAGGCTGGCTATCCAGGACACTAGGCCGGATGGATTCTACAAACAAATGGAAATTTGAGTATGTAAGAACCTGAATCATGTTTTTGCGATTTATTTCAAGCAATAAAGAGCGTACAATTTTCACTCCTGTTCTCTAGAGTGTAAAAGGAACAAGTTGCATGAGAAAAAAAATTAAATCAACACTCACCATGATCATGTGAAAGCTGCCGCCGAATTAATGGGATTGGAGATGTGGGACTGGAAGGAACAGTTGTTATAGCTGGTGCTTGAGAAGCAGATGCAGAAATAACAGCAGAA
>NW_008825410.1:9405282-9410191 GCF_000699105.1 Pygoscelis adeliae
CAATATCATGGTCAATACTAGGACTAGTCGGTTCATCTACAAAGGTAATGTGTCATATATTAACATATTAAATGCATTAAGCAAATGCTCAAACTAAATAGCTGTCTGAACTTCTCATTATTGGGATATCAGATTAAGTATCTTAAAACATGAAGTCTTTCAAACAAATGTAAGGGTCCAATTAATTCACACTGTCAAGTGTACTTCTTTTTGTTTGTTTGTTTTTAAGAAAGAGAAGCCTGTTTCACTTAGTAAGAATGTTAATTGTACGTGAGACATAAGGGCAAAGAACATCATACCCGATTATAGATTTTGCTGTGAGCGAATGAAACAGGAATTATTTGCTGAACTCTTTTAATATTATTTTTAAGTAGACTATTTTTGTTTATGTGCATAAGTGAAAAACACTTATTACATCAGTAAGCCTAAACTCAAGAGAGATAAGTACGATTTCCTACAATAAAATATGGGCATTCAGACTACCGAAAACCATTTGGTTTAAACAAGTCTTCAAATAATAAAGCCAAGTTACAAGCAAACAAAAAAGCATTTTAAATAGATTTCCAGCATCCAAAGAACCAATCCCCCCCCTCCTCCATACATTCAAATAAAGAAGCAAGTATTCATATTTTTAAAAGATGGCACTACTACATACCAATTAGTTCTTCCACTAATTGTTCATACAATTGATCGCATGCCATACATGCCCAGCACCTCACAGTCTCAATAGCCACAAGGGTCATCATGAAAGATTCCAAAAAGCTTTTAAGTATTTCTAGTATTTAACACGTTTCTTACAAGATGGAAGAAGCCAAAAGATGCATTTTCAATCATTCTGAGAAAAGAGCCGTAACATCTTCTAGAACACATTACTAGGACTAGAAAAATAATTCTACTTCATGCTCCGGTAGAAGAGGGAATGGGGAAAAAAAAAATCAAGTCACAAGCAGGGGCTGAACTGTACTGCCGTAATGAATATGAATGTATTATAGGTGCTAAGAATTGTAATATGCAGAGCTACTGAAAAGCCTATTGAAATCAATGAACACTCACAGACAGAGGTTTATTCTTTGCTTTGTGTGAACACAACTGCGTGTGCTGCATTGTGCTTTTCCAACAGTCACTAACAGTTCTGTTAAGGCAGCACTTGAACCATCAAAATTTGACAATGTAAATTTAAAACAAGGCAATAAACAATTAAAGTACAGGAAGGTTTTGCAGTAACACCCCTCTAAATTGTCTGGAGTGGAAAACATAATAATTTTCTAAGTTATATGTTAAAAAAAGCATACCCCCAAAAAAACTAGCTGCAAACGAGAAACATTAATAAAAAGGGAAAGCAAAAGAATTCACAGCAAAACTGTGATATTACAATTTTAAAAATTCCTAAGTTTTACTTGCATCCACAGCAATAAATTAGAAGCGTTTACAGACCTCTTCTCTAGAGCAACTAGGAGATGGGAAGAACCTCAGTTACACTTCCATTTCAAAACTACAACAGCTCACTGTCCTATTGCCTTTTTTCATTTGCTCAGTTTCCCTGCAGCAAACCCGGAGAGGACGACACTAACCTTGACTAAGGAATATAACCACCCACTGAACAATTAATTAGTTTGTAGCATGCAAACTGGAAGTGCTCAGCTTTAAGTTACTTATGTTACAGACTTAACTCAAAGTGTCACAGTCTCTACTCCCAGAAGTTACAAAAATGCTAGTACTTGAAATAAATCTGTAAAAGCTGTGAATACGAAAGTGTTAGGCACCCCTACAACCGCTACACAATTTCCCCACAACA
This sequence comes from Pygoscelis adeliae, assembly GCF_000699105.1. Classification (NCBI taxonomy): domain Eukaryota; kingdom Metazoa; phylum Chordata; class Aves; order Sphenisciformes; family Spheniscidae; genus Pygoscelis; species Pygoscelis adeliae. Next base: position 9,407,078 of record NW_008825410.1, read on the forward strand.
CTTAAACCCAAGAATTCAGCTGAGGAAAAAACAGTTTCTAAGTCCTTGAAAGCAACAATAATTATTCAAATTATTATTACTTCACAGTGGATCTTATCCCCCGATGAATCAAATTAAAGTGGTTTTAGAAATAGGCAAACTTTGAAGAAATTGCAAATGACATTGGTACAGGAGGGAAATAACTCTGTTCAATCCCTGAAGAGGCTGAAGGTCAGCTAATGGAAAGCTTTTACCTACTGTAAAGTGATTATACAGCAAACCATGATGTACACCATATGAGTTACTGCCTACTAATTTAATGCACTGGCAAACTCCACAGCTGCTGTCCAATAAAAAACAAAACCCAAACAATGATATATATCCCTTGTATTTTGACTTTCCTCTTCAGCACTTGCAGTATTTGTCTCCCTTTTCAGTTTTCTTGATTAATCGGTGTATTTGCACCCCAAAATTCCTCACACAGCATGCAAAAGGATGTGTTCAGCTCACCAACCAATGAAAACGACTGTGTCTGAAACACGGTGAAGCATACAGAACAAACAAGCCAGAGGAGAAGCCACACAAAATAATTCTCCTTCAGTTTGTCATCTCCCAGATTACCCGTGTCCCTTTAAATATTTGTAACAGAAAGGTCAAAGACTCCAGGACTACTTGAGGTTTTATTTTTCATTTGAAAGAAGGATACAAACACAATTTATTCTGCACTATTGCCTATAAAACGACCCAAGAGACCGGCCATCGGAAAATGCGCCAGCATGGTGACAGAGCATCTCTGGCAAAGGGGAAGATGCCGCTTGTCACCTCTGTTTGCACATGAGCATGCAACTGGTCAACAATTGCAACTAGCCATTTTCAGGAAGAGCCATTCAATGCAAAAATATTTATAGGGGGTAAGACACTGAAAACTTGTCATAAACAGGCAACACAGCTCCAACTACAGTTAACTTGCATTAACTGATTTGCTAGCTAAAGCAGAGAGAAATTCATGTATCAAAGTACATTTGTCTTGCAGTGCAGCTGGAGATCAAGGACCTACAAAGAGAAGGAGCATCTACACACAATGTAAGTGATCTGGAAAAATATGAACTTTCTGATTCTGCAAAGACACAAATTTACACTGAATGGGCTCAGAGGCAGAACTAGAGATTTCAAAACCGAGGATTACATGGGTGAGAAAGCATGACAAAGAGGACATACTATCCCCACTCTGTGGATGAGGAACTAAGGAACAAGTATTAACCAATTTTCCAAAGATTCAAAGGAATGAACACCAAAAAAAATCACTGAAAAAAAATAAGCACAGATCTGTATCATACCCTACTATGCTGCTACAATACAATTTTATCATGATTAATATATTTGATGTCTTTGTTTATACCTGAATCTCCTGGAACAGTCTTTCAGGATCACACATGAAGGTTTGAAAGTAACAACCTGAACACTTGAACACAAAAGGGGGCACATTCTGAGAACCTTAAATATAATTTAAATGAATCACAGAATTGTTCAGGTGGGAGCAAACCTTGGAAGGTGCCCTAGCACAACTTCCTCCTCTGAGCAGGGTTAGCACTGAATTCAGACCACATTGCTCAGGGCTTTTGTCCAACAAGTGCCAAACAGAGGGGAATGATCTCTTCTCTCAATATCCTGGCTGTGCTCTTATTGATGCAGACCAGTACGGTGTTAGTTTTCATCACCATCAAGGTGCCAGCACCACTGCAGGAGGTTAGCCTAATCTAGGAGCAGGACTTAGCATTTGTCCTTGAATTTCAAGAGGTTCCTATCAGACCATCCCTCTAGGCTAAGTCCTTCTGAATATGCCTTCGTGCATATTAACTGCGCCCCCTAGTTTGATGTTGTCTGCAAACTTGATAAGCGTATTCCATCTCCTCTCTAGGTCACTGATAAAAGATATTAAACAAGAGGGACCCTGAAGAAAGCCACTTGTAACCAGTCTCCAGGTAGAATATGAACCCTTAGCCACTACCCTTTATACCTGACGATCCAGTTTTCCTACGTATCCAGCAGTACACCCATCTAGACTATGGCACAAGGATGGTGTCGCAGAAAAGGTCAAAAGCCTTGCTAAAGTCAAGGTTGGTGACATCCTTGTGTTCTCCACTCATTCACAGATCTAGTCACCTGACTATAAAAGGCAATCACATTGGTGAAGCACTATTTACTCTTGGTAATTCCACACTAGCTATTCCCAATCACCTTCTCCTTCATGTGACCAGAAATAAGTTCCAAGAGGACCAACTCCATGATTTGCCCAAGGCAAATTGACTGCTTTCCCTGGATTGTCCTCCTTATCCTTTTTCAAGATGGGTGCATAATTTGCTTTTTTCCAGTTAACGGGGACCTCCCTGAGTCCCCATGATCCTTCAAAGATGATAGACAGTATCTCTGCAATGACATCAGCCAACTCTCTCAGCACCTTAAGATGCATTTCATTGGGTCAGATGGACATGTATGGGTTGAGCTGCACTGGAGCTGTCTTAAGAGTTTCCTGTGTATCCAAATTGGTTACGATTCTGGGTTTTGTTTGTTTGTTTTTCTTAGGTTTTTGTTTTGTTTTGTTTTTTGGGGGTGTTTTTTTTTTTTTAAGGAAATTGTTTAGTTAACTGAATCATAACATATAAACATGGAGAGCAAATTCACAGACTAACTTTAAGCCCAGAGAGGCTAACCATCAGGGATGCTTGGGCTATCATTAACAGAGAAAGATGATTTCTCCCACCAACCCCTGGGGATTCAGATTGCCATAACTTTCTTCACTGATAATAGAAAGTGACTGAAAAAAACTAGCTTCCCAAGGCTAAAGTCATCTTTCACTTTTATTCCCCTTTGGACATGGCAGACTTGCAAGCAGTATCTCAACACCTCAAAAGACTGTAAGAAGGAATTGTATTTAGTAAGTGTATTGCAGACCACATTACCATTTAAAACACTAATTTAGGCATTTCAATTTAAACAGACAATGTGAATCAGAATCATTAAGGTTGGAAAAGACCTCTAAGATCATCGAGTCCAACCATCAACCCAACACCACCATGCCCACTAAACCATGTCCCTAAGCGCCTCATCTACCCGTCTTTTAAATACTTCCAGGGA
>NW_008825410.1:9410802-9450713 GCF_000699105.1 Pygoscelis adeliae
TTTCCAGCCACTCTTCCCCAAGCCTGTAGCGCTGCATGGGGTTGTTGTGGCCAAAGTGCAGGACCCGGCACTTGGCCTTGTTGAATCTCATACAGTTGGCCTGGGCCCATCGATCCAGCCTGTCCAGGTCCCTCTGCAGAGCCTTCCTACCCTCGAGCAGATCAACACTGCCGCCCAACTTGGTGTCGTCTGCAAACTTACTGAGGGTGCACTCGATCCCCTCATCCAGATCATTGATAAAGATATTAAACAGAACTGGCCCCAATACTGAGCCCTGGGGAACACCGCTCGTGACCGGCCGCCAACTGGATTGAACTCCATTTACCACAACTCTCTGGGCCCGGCCGTCCAGCCAGTTTTTGACCCAGCGCAGAGTCCACCTGTCTAAGCTGTGAGCCGCCAGCTTCTCCAGGAGAATGCTGTGGGAGACGGTGTCAAAGGCCTTACTGAAGTCCAGGTAGACCACATCCACAGCCTTTCCCTTGTCCACTAGGCGGGTCACCTGGTCATAGAAGGAGATCAGGTTGGTCAAGCAGGACCTGCCTTCCATAAACCCGTGCTGGCTGGGCCTGATGCCCTGGTTGTCCCGCACCTGCCTTGTGAGCGCCCTCAAGATGATCCGCTCCATGATCTTCCCCGGCACTGAGGTCAGGCTAACAGGCCTGTAGTTCCCCGGATCCTCCTTCCGGCCCTTCTTGTAGATGGGCGTCACATTGGCCAGCCTCCAGTCGTCCGGGACCTCCCCCGTTAACCAGGACTGCTGATAGATGATGGAGAGCAGCTTGGCTAGCTCCTCCGCCAGCTCTCTCAGCACTCTCGGGTGGATCCCATCCGGCCCCATAGACTTGTGAGTATCCAGATGACGTAGCAGGTCGTTGACCGCTTCCTCTTGGATTATGGGGGGTTCATCCTGCTCGCCATCCCTGTTTTCCAGCTCAGGGCGCCGAGTACCCTGAGGGTAACTAGTCTGATTGCTAAAGACTGAGGCAAAGAAGGCATTAAGTACCTCAGCCTTTTCCTCATCCTCGGTGACAATGTTCCCCCCCGCATCCAATAAAGGATGGAGATTCTCCCTGGCTCTCTTCTTGTCATTAATGTATTTGTAAAAACTTTTTTTGTTGTCTTTAACGACAGCGGCCAGGTTGCGTTCTAGCTGGGCTTTTGCCTTTCTCATTTCCTCTCTGCACGACCTAACGAGATCCCTGTACTCTTCTTGAGTCGCCTGCCCCTTCTTCCACAAGTGATAAACTCTCCTTTTTTTCCTGAGTCCCAGCAAAAGCTCCCCGTTCAGTCAGGCCGGTCGTCTTCTCCGCCCGTTCTTCTTGCGGCGTACAGGGACAGCCTGCTCCTGCGCCTTTAAGACTTCCTTCTTGAAGATCGTCCAGCCTTCCTGGACCCCTTTGCCCTTCAGGATGGTCTCCCAAGGGACTCTCTCAACCAGCGTCCTGAACAGGCCAAAGTCCGCCCTCCGGAAGTCCATGGTAGCAATTTTGCTGCCTCCCCTCCTTACTTCACGGAGAATTGAGAATTCTACCATTTCATGGTCGCTAAGCCCAAGACGGCCTCCGACCACCACATCTCCCACCAGTCCTTCTCTGTTTGTAAACAGCAGGTCGAGCGAGGCACCTCCCCTGGTAGGCTCACTTACCAGCTGTGTCAGGAAGTTGTCTTCCACACACTCCAGGAACCTCCTAGACTGTTTCCTCTCTGCCGTGTTGTATTTCCAGCAGACGTCCGGGAAGTTGAAATCCCCCACGAGGACAAGGGCTAGCGATTGTGAGACTTCTGCCAGCCACTTGCAGAATGCTTCATCCACCTCTTCATCCTGGTTGGGTGGTCCATAACAGACTCCCAGCAGGATATCTGCCTTGTTGGCCTTCCCATTCTATATGTGGCTATAAACCTGTATTTGTGATACCTATATGTAGCCTCTATATGTGGCTACAAACCTTAATTCAACAAGTATGTATTTTATCAAAGACCTTATTATCTGATTTAAAGATTCAAATCATAAAAATGTAATAGCTGTGCAGTAACACACACTTACAACAGCTTTAAATTGCTTTTCATGTGAAGAATGTTGAGACAGCGTGCACCCCCAGACATAAAAACCACTCAACATACAATTTCCCAAACTGCATACACTGAAGAGGATAACTGTACTTAATATTATTGGCTTTCTGAAAACCATATCCAATTCTTGGATTAGGTATGTGTTTAAAGATGCCCCTGTAGTACTTAATGCAATTTTGGTTACTCATAGATCTTGTGCAATTGTAACAGAGATTGCTCTTAAAAAGCTCAGCCTTCTGCAGAAGGCTACAGGGAGGTAACTCATACTGCTTTCTGTCTCCAAAGCAAAGGGTTAAAAGACTCATTAAAAACACTGTCTTCATTCAACGGAGGCACAGATATGAAGGTTTCTATATACTGAGATGGCATCTACCTGACAGCCATTACAATAAGTATTTTAACCATTGCCTCTCTATTTCTTCAGTAATTCTCTCAAACAACAGGTTATGGCTTTTGGGGTGTAATTTAAGAATGAATCTTACATGGCAAGTTCATTTGCTTATGGCAGAAAGCAAGACACAAAAATATCAAGCACTCATTAGAAGAATTAAAAAAAAATAAAATCTTTTTTTTACTGAAGGACAGACAACACACACCAGTGACATGAACAGACCCTGCAGCAAGACTGGCTTCAGAGACACTCCCTTACTTCCAGCCCTCTGCCAACAACCGTTTTGCATGCCACATCCTCGGCCAATCCAAGCACTCCATAGTACACGATACGACGACAGGCTCTGCAACGCACAACACTACCTTGCTCCAAAGTATTCTTCTTAAATACAGTACACGAAAGCTTTAAAATCTTGTCCTACGTCTAATATCTCCTCTGTGCCTCTCAGCTTAGGTTTGCTCCAGCTTGCTATAGGCAGCATTTCCCTTACAGTACAGCCGCGTGGACCAGATCTCCCTCCCTTCACCTCGGTGGCAGGCAGGACACGAGGGGTCAAGCAAAGGCTGCTGAGGCACAGGCACAAGCGGAGCAAGGGAGAGGAGAGCAGAGCAGGGGACAGAGACTGCAAGGAAGAGGCACCAGTGAGAAGAATGCAGGAAGAAAGGAGAGGGCAGAAAGGATACTGGAGGTAGGAAGAGAATCTTCATCCACACACAGGCAAGGAAGTTTAAAAAAGGTCTCAGGCTCCTCACCTCCAAGAAACCTCAAAAGAAGCTGAATTTAAGGTAAACGCAGACATACTAATATAGACCATTTTTCCTAAAAGCCTATCAGGAAGACAATCAAATAAAAAGACCATGTATACAATTTCACCTGCATAGTGAGAAGGCCAGAAATAACCAATTAAAAAAAAAAAAAGAATTGTTCAATCAAAAATAAACTATATCGAACTAACCCTGCTATCACCCAAGATAGCACAAAGGATTAATAAATACCCCACAGCAGTGACTTTTTGTTACAGATCTTGAAGTACAAGCTTCTGCATCTTATACTTCAGCCTGCAAGGATAAAAGCTCCAATAATTAAAGACTTCCAAGCCTAAAACACATGATTTAGAAAGAAGATACACTATTGCCTGGATTCATCATGACTCGCTACCTCATTTTTCAAAAAGAGCCTTTAAAAAGGTTTTTTTTTGTTTGTTAGTTTTTAAGTACTTCCAGCACCGACAACACTGATTGTCTTTATGAAGAACTACTTCATATACCTACTTTACATAATTATCCTCTTGTAGCCAAAAGAATATAATGGAAACATGTCTGCATGCTGAGCACATTCATTTCAGTAAGCCACAGAGACACAGGACTGGAACAAGCCTCCTGAATCATCAAATACAGTCCTCTGCTAATGCACTCATGTAAATAATATGTTTATTATACTGACTGAGTTTCACAAAAACAGAAAAAGGCTTCCCAAGGTTATTCTTTATGTGAGACTATTCCGAAAACCTTATCTATGACAGTCTGTTGCTTATTTCAGTGTTAAACAATATAGTTGTATATATACAACTATATATAGTTGTATAACTATCTTTCTATACAAACTAATACAAAGCAATTCTAAAGGTTCCTGTTCACAGTATTAGCCCGCCACATAAAAGTGCAATTCGCAACATACTTCTTTTTTGGCCAAGAACCCTGATAGCATTCCTTTATTACGTGCAATTATTATTTTAAGTTATAATGGTATAAGGATGATTTATGCTTTGAAAATATTACCCATTACCAAACAAATCTGATGCTTCTACTCAATTAAAACTATTCTAGATGTTATGAATTATTGAAATCAAATTTTAAGTTTTAATTTAAAAAAGCATTTTTGAGTTACAGATGCATTTAAATGGTATTTAAAACATTAATTGGAAATTTTGTGTTTTGGCTGCTATACTTCAGAATACCTCAATGATTTAAAAATTGTTCTTGGGATAAGAAACACCGAAATCTTCAGCCTGGAGCAATAGCAATTTGGCAGGCCACACTGTAAAACCTGAGAAAAAAAATAGAAGACTGATGCTTATCTTAGAAACACTGATGACATGTTAAAAGCTGTGCCAATGCTATCGCTAAAATAATGGAAGCAATAGTCCCTCAAAAGTGAACATCTGTCAGCTCTAATGTCTGTTGCAGTTACATTTATATTTTCATAGTTTGGAATAGCTTGGCAATAACTTGTATGAAGAAAAAATTATCACAATGGATGAAGATTTTCACATTCATCTTGACTGCTAACAGTTTTTGCTAAAACTGAAGTTTCCTTAAAACATGCCATATCAACCATCTGGATTCAACCACCATTTGTCCTTAACATTTTGGGTTGACAAGCCACGACCTCTGCTGCAGAAGTTTGAGGTTTTGAATTTTTCTCTGCCTGATGCTTATCTCTTCTCACAAGGAGAAAACCGAATGAGTACATTATTTCCATTATTTCTTTATTGCATGTGAGAATATTTCTGGTTGTTTCCCCTAACATTTCTCTATTCCTACCATCATAACCCTTTTTATAGTGTTGTGCAAGTCTATCAATTTATTTTCTAGTTTCAAGAATATAACTGCATTCAGTATGTGTGTGTTCACATTGTTGTCTTCTGTACCAGAGCCTAAGCAGCCTGCAGAGAGAGGTGTAAAGATGTAGGGGGAGGAGAGGAAAGGTATAGCACATATTTTGCTAAAAAAAAGGGAGTAAACTCATTACATTTTCAAAAAAAGTACTTGGAGTTATGTACATGATATCATTTAAAGGTAGGTACTGATAAGGTAAACCCTATACACCTCTACTTCCAGCATTAGAGAAGAAGAATGCCATCACATGTACAATAAAGATGCCCGAAATGTTTAACTAATGATGATGGGTGTTTTAGAATGTTTTACCTCCTAATTTCTTAGTTAATTTACTTTAAAAAAAAAAGTATTTGGTAACAAAAAAAAAATTAAAAAGAAGGATGAGCAGAATTCACTAGAATTTATCCTATCTGTTAATCAACAAGTACCCAAATACTTCTATTATGACAGAAGTTTGTGGAAAAATAGATACTGGAACACAACAAAAACAAACCTTTTTGTTTTTGAAAACTAGCATGAAGATCAGCTCTTAAAGCAAGGTGAAAAGCAGAGTCTGCCTGATTACTAGCACAGAAATCACTATGGTTGTTTGCCTGCGCTAAGGGTAGAAGCAATAGAGAGATGAAACCATGAGTGGCATGGAAAGGGTGACTCAAGATTAGCAGTCTGCTGCTCACTTTTACAACATTTGTATCAGAAGTTCAGCCAGCAAGAGACAGGTTTTAAAAAACCACACACGCACAAAAAGGGAATAAATACCATGTAGTTAAAGCCGTGAAACTCCTGGCAAATCTTGATTTAAAACAATACCAGGTATTGGATAGCAAAATTTTGCTGCAGTACAAAAGAGAATGGAGAAATTTATGGAGCACTTAAAACCGCATTTGGCTCAGGAATGTTGTAAAGTGCAAATGGTTGGAGAATAGAAAGTACCAACATTATCATATATCCTTGTCCTGCTCTTACACCTTTCCTTAGGTATCAATTTCAGCCAGAGAGAGGACACTCATCTAATTTTTACAACACTTTGGAGTTATCAAAGTCTGGTCAAATATTTTTATCTGGCTAATTTTCTCTCAGTTATTCACAAATTAATAGTGGAATGAAGTGACCTAAAATTTTTCTTTTCTAGGGTAAAGATGTACTAGATATTTTCAAAAATGGGATCACACCTCTGAGGAAAAGTCTTCGTACTTATCTGATGCTACTGCATGCCTAAAAGAAAAGCTCTGTAATAGGAGGACTATAAACTTGTTTGATTTGCAAAAAATTTTAAACTTCAAGATGATGTTTACTTAGGCTAAGTATTTTAAAACATATCCATTTAGAATTAATTTTCATGTGGCATCCCACTGCGAAGTTGGAAAGAACATTCACCCAGTAGTAATGGCCAAAGCACTAAACTGCACTGGCAGCTAAACATACTGCAATCAGGTTAAGTATTGAAGCAGTTTCTTCATTTCACTCGTATGGGTAGTCCAGTCAACTCCATCTGGGAGTTGGATTATCCTTCTTTTTAATTGCTTTCTACTCTACAATAAATGGTGTAAGAAGGAAAAAAATAGTTTCAAGCTAGCTGCAAATCTCAAACTTGCACACTAGATATCTAAGAAATGTATTAAAATAACTATGTTTTGAATCAGTCTTTTCTCGACAGTTACAAGAATGTTAAGTAACATTCTAATTTCCATCCCAGTGCAGAGTAACACATCCAAAATTACCCGGCAGGTCAGAAATTTATCATTTGCTGTTCTCTAACAGAGAAATTGTGTACAAATTACAAGTCTGAAAAAACGTACATTAAACACCACAACTGCTAATATAGTCAATGACAGAGATAATGGTATTTTCACTAGTCTAGAGAACAGGTGAGACTGTTTCTGGGTAAAAGGAATAACCTTTTATTAGACTAACTGGTATATTTTGAAACAACAGAGAGTATTTCAAGAACAGAGCCTTTTCTTTGGACCTGAAATAGAAACAGCAGCTTTCCAAACTAACCACAATACCCTGCATTTAGTAGCACATGGAAAATACTGAAGCCTGCAGTACCAGGGTATGTTTTTCTGTAAAAGCAGCAGCTTCCTCATCCCCCAAGAACATCTGCTTACCTAAAGAAGAGCATGAGCACACAACATCTTGCCTAATTTTTTCAAATAAATCAATTTCTCCTGTAAAGATATTCCCTCTACCTACTAGGTCTTCTCTGAACAGATCTCTCATTTCTATTAGCAAATGCAACCCAAATTTAATCTCACTGTTTCAGAACAGCCTTTTGTGAAAGGACTAGTGTCAAAAGGCAGTTCTTCAGCAACCCACCATAATCCCTGCAAGAATCTGCTGTAAGCAAGCTCAGTGGAAACTCTGCTTGGATTTCTGTTTGTGGCACAGGGCACCGTGCTACTTACAAACAGATACTCTAATATCATCCTGATGTTGTGTTATTCGCAAAAGCAGGTTAGTCACAAAATATTGCTGCAGAAGCCAACTGTTCTTGGCTGAATTTCTACCAAAATATGGTCTGGCCATATCTACTACTTTTAATGAGCAGAAAGTGATAACAAAAACAAACACACCACGAAGTATTTAAAATGGCAATAATATGTAATCTTGGAAGATATTTATTCTCCCCAAATTTACATTTTTATACTACTCCAAAGATCTACTGTACAAATAACTTCAATAAGTGCATTTATGAAATGAACCATATCTAATAAAACCTAATACTGCACAAAAACAATTATGTTGATGTAAACATAAGGGAAGCAGAGTGGTTGCCAACACCAAGGTACATCTTTATTTGAAGTAACATCCTTCTCAATCATCAGACAGAAGGGGGGGGGAGAAAGAACCCAAATCAAAACGCAAAACAGAAAAATCCAAGTGATTTTCCTTCAGAAGAGTTAAATAGCCTTTAACTGAGTTTCAAAGTAGATCTAGGGTCTTATCTGCCTGATTAAGTAAGGCTTTTAACAAGTGAAGCTGTAATTAGGCATAATGATACCGGAACAAGCGAAGTTAGAATCATGCATATTAATTCTAACTTTGGAAGATGCCCACCCTTAATGGCATTTGATGCTCTTCCTGTTCAGAGAGGGTTATTTCATCTTCAGTGAGCTGGAGCTGTAGTGGAAATTTTCCACAGCACCTGTACCAGCTCAAGAATTTCTTGCTAGGAAGACAGCCACAAGTACTGTGTTGGTTCAGACCGTGCCCTAGCAGCACCACTTTTTAATATTTCTGGAGTATTCAGGAAGTTTCAGTCCAAGAGGCTAAGAAGCTCATAAGAATTCACACAATCCCATGTGGTGCTATGCCAACAGGCTGCAATGGAGACTTACAACTTTGTTTCTTTCGAACTGCTCAGCTACTACCAGAATGCAGTACAATTGCCACGTTTAAGGCCTCTGAACTTTTCTCTAAAATCTGGAAGCAAGCTGCATGAGTAAGAGTTCATGGCAAATCTTTGTCAAAATCAAGATAGGAGATTGTGTAGAAAAGGTTGGGCTTGATTTTGACAATCTTGATCTGACTTTTACACGACATTTAAATTGTATGGGATTAGAAAACTCCAGCGAGCACTCCCAAGTGAGTACAAATACCGCACATAACTTAAGTCAACAGCCCAACGTTGATTTTAGGCATAGAATTAAAAAACCCTGCACAAAGACCAGTTACATGCCTTACAAACTTGTACTAATCCTTAAAGAAAGATCAACAGGGTCTAAAGAAGAATCCAAAATTATACTGAATATAATTCAGTATTAAAATAATTAGTATTCAGTAATAAAAAAAAATCTATATAACTCCCATTCAATAAGGAAAACCCAATATAAAAACCATCTGCTAGCTAAGAAAGTATTTTTGGTACATCTTAACAAAATTCTTGTCAAAAGAACAGAATTATTATATCTTTTGTATGATTTCCATTCTTTGATGCACAAAAAGCTTCTTCACTATTTTTTGGTTATTTACTTTAAACTAGTAGCAGATATTACAAACAATTCTAGGGGAAAAATCACTGCTGCAGATCCACAATAGAAGACAATTATGCTAAAACAATGTATCTGTATCTGTAACTCCCTTAACCTAATCTGTAAAAAACCTGAAGAGTATTAACAGTTGTTTTTCCACATACATGAGTTTGAGAATCAAAATTCAGTATTTTCTAAATACTTCTTATACTAAATTCAAGAACACAGAGTCAGGTATAAATCAACCCGTGTAGAAAATGGCCCGCAGACATCTAGACTCCAAAGGATTAAACCAGCCGCAACAAAAGAAAATCCAACTCAACAACAACAGCGGGGCAAAGATGACACAGGCATTGACTACTTGAGTAGAACAGAAATGCTCTGCCATTAAAACTCTCTTCAGCAGATGACTCCAACTCCTCACATATCCAAAATGGGATTTTGAATTATTTTTTTCCTACTACTACTTACAATCCTTCCACGAGTTCCTCTTTTCTTCCAAATTATCTCAAAGTGCTCAGCCCCCCTGCTATAAGCTCCCTGTAATTCCAACCCTGTTTGCGTCACAGACCACAGGCAAATCTTTGTGCCTTCTCACATTCTGCTTCCACAAACCCTTTAATTCATGTCCGCATTAGCATATTTACTTGCAAATTCACTTCATTTTATTGCTATCCTTTCACCTGAAACAGCAGAACAGCAGAAAGCTTTCATCTTACCTAATCAGCTGACAAACTTTTTTTCACAAATCACCCTTATATGGATTTGCACCCATATTCTCTCTTCACTGGATTCCAAATATATTTTATACTAGAGAAGTAAAAATATTTTGAAAGGTGCTGCAAATGCTAGTTGGCCATATACATAACATCAGAGCATTATGTGGAGTGATAACCAGACACAGTTATATAATGTAGACTTCTTCAGTGTGTTAAGGAAAATTCTAGAAAAATATTAAATCACTGTAGACTTTTTTTTTTTTTTTACACTGATCCTCCAGGACTCCAAGCAAAACAGAGCATTTTTTTTCCTCCACTGAAGAATATTTTTAGTTTTACCAACCTAATATTACTCTAGATGAGAAAAGAGTCTCCATGCCCCTCAGCCTCAGGGTTTACAGGAACAGCAGTCAGCTACCTGGCATGGTGCTCTCCATCATCTTTAGCAGAGGAAAGCATTTGATGTACACTGGAATAGTTTAACTCACCAATAAACGGAATAGAAGCCAAGGAGTCACCAGGTGGGCTGGAACCTGATGCTTTCCTTTCTTCTATTCTTTTTATGTGGACTTCTCTCCGAGCATCGTTAGGTAACCAACAGGTAGTGTCCGAGGCTGCCTCTTGGTCATTTACAGCAAGAATGTAGGACTGATGCCTCAAAGGCTGAGGAGTTTGGTGGCCAGAAGGCGACTTGTCCCGCATGACCACTGTGTCTTTGTCATCTTCCTGAACATCTGTTTGCAGAATTTCAGGCTCATGGACATCTTCCCTTTCGAAATCATGTATCTTTTGTCTGATGGAACCATCTACGTTGTCAGAGGTAGTTGAACTCTCACTTGTTGGCTGAACAAGTTTGGCAGAAGCTGGAGACAGAGAGGAGGGATGGATGGTTTTACCAGTTTCTGTTTTGTGATCTGGGGCACCTTCTGCTCGGATCCTTGACTGTTGGTTTAACAGACCACTCTGATGCAAGTGATTTACTGTTCTTTGGTCTTTGCTGGCAATAGCATCCAGGCCCTGGTTAAGGGGAAACAATGGTTTTGCTGCATAGGGAGCAGAGTTCTTCAAAGAGCTACTTTTAGAACTTCTGGCTGGCGTGAGAGACACTCTCTCTTGTGAAACAGTTGTAGGTTTTGAAACTCCCCCAGGAGTTTGCAAATCTCGAGAAGGCTGTAACATCTTTATATCTGGTGGAACTTTCTGAAAATGAGAACCAGGCAGAGAAGCTCTACTACCTGTTCTCCTGTTGTCTGAAATATAAGCACTCGGAGCCACAGAAAAATTTTGACCTCGAAGAGACATATGAAATGCATGCTGTCTAGATCTCTCATAAATACCTCGCCGATCATCTTGTTCGGTAAACCCTGTCCACTTGTAAGTCTTTCTCCTATCTCCATTAGTATCTGCAATCAGATTCTCAGAATGAAAATTTTCTAGCACTTCACCCTGTTTGCTGAGATAATCCCATGAGCGAGCCCTGTGATTTCTAGCATTAACTGAAGGTGAAGTTAGAGTATCTTGCGAAGCACTTCGTGGCCACTCTTTCATCAACACGGGATCTTCAAGTCTTTCCTGGGATACACTTCTCTGCCGGATCTGAACAGACTGTGGAACCCTGTCATGAGAGGTGCTCCTGCGCCGTACCTGTGAAGCAGTGCGATTTGGCATCACTTGATTATAATCAGTTGTATTCTGAGAAGCTGCTCTTAAACTATCTAACCTTTCCTGTATTGTTCGGGAGCCATACATGTGCATGCGCCTATTATCAATGTACTCTTTGTAAGTTTTGTAGGTCTTCCAGTCTATATGCTGGTGGGATGTTGGAGAACTGTAATGATTAGTAGAAACTGAGGGTGAGTCTGTGGCTTGAGCAGGAGGTCTAGTGCTTGGGATTCCTTCTGGACATACTACATAATTTGAAGCTTTACTTTGTGTTCCAGTTGGATCAACTGGCCTTGTTATGGGAGTCTGGGGAAGTACAATGGCAGTGGACACTGAAGAAGATGGTGACGTGGTCCGTGCTTTTAGACTGGTTTGATCTTTTAAGCCATATCTTACTTCCTCTGTCCTGTGTGATGGACCAGCATGATTATTTCTACAAGATGGCAAATCTACAGCCTTCTCAGAAGGCACAATAACAGTCCTTACAGTTTCATTGCAAACACAGACAGCTGTATTTGATTTTGCAATGTCTGTTGGTGATGGAGGCACTTGTATTTCCATTCTGTAGGCCCTCTCTGGCTGTGTCAATGCCCGTACTGGTCTACTGACTTGCTGTTTCCCCAGCGAGAAGTCAGAAGATAGCTTGTCACCAGTTTGTGCCATAACAGAAGCTGTGGATGTCAGGCGTGGATAACATATTGGCGGTGGTTCAGGTATGTTGTGGGCATTACCACTGTAGGCTTCGTTGCCTTTCAGGTAGGCATCTTGGGAATACGCCTGTGGAGAGAAGATTAAGTGAGTATTCAGTAGTAAAGGAGATGGAAAAGTTTCCCAGCTAGCATTTGCACGATCAAGCTTCAAGGGAGGGAACAGAAGTACAAAATTCACACTATCATTTTAGATAAAATGTTAGTTAAAAAGATAAAAATAGCATTCCATCCCTTTAGTGAGCAGAAACAGAACAAGCAAAATCACTACATACATTCCCTCCCTCAATAACTAAAAAACTGAACTGATGACCAATTCTAGGAAATACTGCAGGTAGGAAACTGAGGCAGGTTTCCCAAAATCCACGAGCACAAAACACAGTATTTTTCTCCCCCTGAATTTTGCTTTTTATCATGACGCTTCACACATTCTTCCCGTTTAAGCTTCACATTGCTGGAAACCAGAATTTCACAGCAATCGACAGGTTAAAATGCTGCATAATAAATTCAACTAGCACTAGAAAATTCTCTATTCACTTAGTGTATAAAAGAACTCTGTTCACTTCATGTAGTACATACGAAAAGTACACACACACACACTCTCCTCTAAGATGTCTTCTACATAAAAGCTACTGTTACTAAACATAAAATGAATAAATGGAAGCAGTAACATCTTTGTTGTGAGCCAACACCCTATAAGTCATCTTACATTGTACAGGAGACAGCCAGTACATGGCACACAAATCTTACTGCAAAAATATTAATAATATGTAACATTTTTAACTTCAAGGTACAAACAGTATGAAAATTCATACATACCCACTACTGTCCACACACTATTAAAACACAAACTAAAACCTCAAATTAATTTCCTTAGTGCGTTTATTTGCACCTTTATGTTTAAGAGCCTGACTCCTGAGAAAAAATGGTTATATTACACTTACGATGTTTCTGTAGCATTTTAGAAAAGCAGCATTTATCATTGTGAAATTAACACAACATTCAAAATGATAAATCAACGAGAAGCATACAGCATACTTAAACAATATCCTGTTATTGAAAAAAACTTTAGCATGACTTCGTTCAGTTTAAACATAATGAAATAAAAAGCCAACGCAGAGCCTGCCAATGCAACAGAAGATTAAAATGATTTCTCAGGGCTTTTACACGCTTAGGCATGGTATCGTATCACAGCATTTCCTGTCCAAATCATAACATGCTCAATTCCAGAATATCAATGTGCCCTGTCTTAACATTAGACAGGTTATAAAAGCCCAAGTGCAGCCATAAAATTAATACAGAGCAAAGTACAGAGGAGGGCGAGGCATTTACAATACTGCTGCAATGTTACACTGAGCATTAGTGAAGTGCAAAATAGTAAAGCACACAGAGAGAAAACCGACCAAATAACACAGGCGTAAACCACAAATTAAGAGATTAGCATTATGAAGAAAATTCAGCTCAGACTATCTAGCTCATTTCCAACAAGCTTGCTGTTTCATATTCTTGCTTCTCACAAATCATTAAGAAAAACATGCCTTACAAAACCATCAGAGAAATGGCTACTGTACATTTCTTACCAGTGCTGTGACATCCTTTGTAAACTGCAGCTGGCAGAAAACAGGAAAACATAGTAAAAGCTGCTTACAGATGTAAAGACAGAATTATGTTGTCATATTGATGTTGGATACAGCAAGCTAAAAATACAACTACACTGATTTCACTGGAAGGTACCAACAGAGGTAAAGGGCAGTAGAGCACAAAAAATAACTTCACCATCCTTGTGAGCATGTCCATCTCAGGCTTTTATCCGCTCCTCGCATTTATCCTCTACCCTTACAGAAAGCAAAATACATTTGTGCCATTTTGCTTTGGTGCATCCCTACAGCTGCCTGCAGAGAGCTCTGGCTCTATGCAACAAGATTTCCCTTCCACCACAGCAACGTTACTGTCTCTCATTTCCCCTGGGCTGCTACCATCCCTGCTTCCTGGTGACGAAACAACGGCTTTATTATGCATTTAAAACAGCACGCCCCTTCCCCACATATATCTGAACATGACCACAAACTGTCAGCTGACTGCAGCTGCTTTCATGCTGTACATCTGAAATTAGAGGAATGATGCTGCAGAAACACTCTACTCGTGTGATTTGTAATTTTTTTCCTCCACTCTCAGTAAAAATCAAGCCAGGTTTCCACTGGCATATTTAATGGAGGGAAGGAACATGCAAAGATAAATATTTCTAAATATTTAAATAAGTGGGTATTTAAGATCTTGATAGGCTGTAAGAATTAAAAAAAAAAAAAATTGGAAAAGATGCTGAAGACCCAGAAAAAAGACAGAGCAAGAGACTACTGGCATGCAAGACAAACAAAAACAATCATCCCCCCCAATCAGAAAACAATTATTACTTTATACAGCTGATAAAACAGTTCAAAACCTGGGATACGCAGACGTTACACCAATATAAAATACACTGCATTTATGTTTTTGTAAAACATGCCCATGGCAAACAATGCTTCATTGACTTTGACAGCAGAAAGGCTAAATTCCAAAACTGGTGTGATCTGATCGTAGCTGAAGACTACAAATGAGTATAAAAATCAGTTCTCAGCTCTTGACAAAATTTATCACAGATACTAAAACATCATCTTCAAAAGACAGCATTCTCACAGGGTCCAAAATAAAATCAGCTAGGCTTTCTCCTCCCTCCCCCCAATAAAGAGTATGTTTCAATAATTGCAGGTATATCCGGACAGACAGACTGCCAGTTCTCAGTAAGAGAGTTACTGGAAAAAAGGTTTTGATGATGGAAAGTGTAGTTTCTCCTTTGAACCTCATTCCACCCACCTCCCAAGAAATCACTGAAACAAAGCTGAACTTTCTTCCAAGAAAGAAGAAATTTCTAAATAGGGGCTGTGGCATTTCCACAAAGGAATATTAAATATCTTTTTTTCATAATTCTGATTACAGGCCTACAGAGAAATATTGCAACTTACAAAGAAATGCACAGATCCGTTCCAAGTAATGCTGAATGCTTATCCGTTCCAAACGCTGAATGACGCACTATCAGCCTTTTTACTATGAAATATTTTAATTGCTTTAACCAGAAGGTGATGGTTAAATTTTTAGAAGAGGTTTAGAGACTAAAAAATGTGAAGTACACCAATACACTTATTAGCATTTATACACTATTTTGATACTTCACATATTTTGCAACCATATATAAAACACAGTTTGAATATTATTCTCTTCTCCCTTTAGGTCCTTCAAATGGTATAGTATGTGGAAATACTACCTTAATCCCTAAGTGATTACAATAGAGGATATGCTCATAAAAAAGCCATTAGGGTATGACTTAAATTTAAGTCTCTAGAAAGCCTTAAAAATAAAAAAGCTTTCCAACTTAAAAAAAATTTTTTTTTTTAAAACATCCAGATCAGTGATGTTCCTGATTCAGACACCAGCCAAGCCGCTCAAATTCCTACAGGAGCTGGGCACTCGGCAGTTATTCAGAAGTTCCGACATGATCAAAAAAAATTAGTCTTGATGTTTTACAAGCTCTTTCCCACTTTCTCAAAACAATGGCAGTTATGGAAAGCTTACCATACGAATACAACAATTTAGAGTTACATTAACAGCTTTGACGGATAACAGCTCTGCAACAATTACTAGAAGAAAACTGCTGCACTTACAGTAAGAACTCAGCGTGTTTCCAGTTACTGGGTACAATTTCTTCCCTATCTTGCAATCTGGTTTTGTTTCACCAAGTTTGCAAACTCCTATGGCAAAGAATTAATTTCATACTGCGAATTTGTATAACCATTAGCACATTAAGGGTTTAACTGGTAAGGTAATACATTCATGCTGTATGATATGCAAAATAAAATTTAAGGAAATAAAGCATTCTGCAAGATATTTTATTAACCTTCAAATTCAGCTGAAGGGTTTTGCCCGCATTTTTCCCCCACTTCATTTTATGCCACTTGATGTTAGAATAATGACAGCCGATGTACAAGGATTCCTCTTAGTAAGAATCATGGTGAAACCTTGTACTTTCAAGAGCTTGAGCCAACCATGTCCTACACCCCTTAGTCTAAATCCATAAAAGCACGTAGGCATATGCTTCACTGAGGATGAGTATGCTTCACCACGCTTCACTAACGGATGAATAACAACACTGATTTCAACCAAACTACTTACAAAATCGGAGATAAGCGTTTTGATGAATCAGAAGCTAGTGTGCCCAGCACCTTGCAAGACTGAGCTTGAAGCATTCTTCCTTCCTTCTCCAACCAGTTTGGCTTCAGATTGTGTTTCTTTACTAATAAATTCTTCTCTTCCCCGGTCCTAAGTTATTCTCACATTTAGCATGAGTACGGGAACTACACACCACAAAAGGTTTTCAGCAGTCTTAAAAGGAAACATTTTCCAGTTACAGTTTGCTCTGGCAAGAATGTTAGTAATACAGCTCAAGTGGTTTCATTTTACTCTGAGACACCCAGCAAACACTACGGTCAGATAACGTTATTTGGGAAAAAAACCCGCACACCCTTTCTTCCCAATGGCAGTGAAATTTTAGTATATAGAATTTAATGCCTTATGCCCAATGAATTTAATTTCCAAATACAAGCTGTGCAAGAGACTTTCTTGTAAACATTAGTCTAAATTGAGGTGAGGAGAGTTGATGCAATTGGTATTTTCTAACATATGCAATGTTAGATAACAAAGTTTAAGCCTCTTCTCCTAGGTCACTATGTCTCCACACCACACCCCTCCTTCCATTGTACTTGGGGCCTGAGCTTTCATATTAACCTCTGCACACATCAGTAACTGCATCAGTACAAAATCTGAAAGTAAACAAATACTCCAAAACTCTGGACTAAATACAGCTACTTATGAAGACACCTCTACTTCTTAAAAGTAAAGCAAATGAAAATATTTTAGTTTGCCAATGAAACAGTCCCATTGCTCCATTAGGTCTGATGCAACTGGATGGTCTCAGGGGAAAAAAAAAAAAAGACAATATTGTTAAAGTTGACTGTGGGCAGACCTGTAGTCAGAGGCATGAGGTTACTGGGACATATAAAACTCTAGAATAAATTTCCTTACGTAAGTTATTTTTCTTTTTTCTTATCTTTTAATACAGGTGCATCACTGGCAATTTCGGGGTACTACAAGGCCTTGACAGCTGCCAAATTCCACAAAAATTTTAAGTATCAGAAATGGCAAAGCAGCAAACTCTCCTCTTCTGCCCAGATCTCCCAATATACTGCAAACTTCCATATCACCTGACTAGAAAGTGGAAAAAAAGAAAAGACATGCTTCAATTGCCTTTCACTCACTTTCCTGGTCATTCCCATCTAGGATTTTTTTTGTTCCCCTACTATCTATGACAAAAGAAACATTTCTGTTCAAACGTGGTCAACTTTCAGTTATCAATACGCAGTTTCAATAATCTGTCCTTAAAATAACAGACCAAGATGTAAATTCAAAGATATGCAAGAGGGAACTAAACATATCAAAAACATATAGTAATAAAAAGTCCCTTTTATTTCCACATTTACCATTATTCACAGAATGCCCAATAAAATCTTTTTGTAAATTAAACTACAGAGATCTTTCTGGAACACTAAGGCATGTTTCAACAGACTTGTACGCTACTAAAATTTAATGGTGACAACACCTAGGACTAGAAGTAACCTGCTACCTTTTGGGGCACTTCCTGTGAAGAAATGTTTTTTTAAAACTTATTTGAAATGAAACTGCTGGAGGTAGGATAAAAGTTATGAAAGATGAACTTTTGAGTGGGTAGTGAGGGAAGTGCCAGAAAATGAAAGACGAAAATCAGGATAACCTACCTATAGCGTGTGTGTTTATATACATATACACAAAGTAGATACACATAGTTACAAATATCTACATATATTTACATATAATAAACCCTATATATAAACATTAATATGCTACATTACAAATAATCTTCCAGATGAACAGCTCCAATGTAGATCATATTGAAGATCCAATTTTTAAGAGAGTGATATTTTCAAGTGCCTGATACTTAAGAATTCAGTGACTTGTAAGCTGTATTGTTCCTTACATACACAAGGAATGATTAGCAAACAAGCAGATTCCAACATGAACTTACCTTGAAAAAATGGTCCACAAATCGTGCATACTAAGGACACCCTAACACATACACGTTAGACACTGCAAAGTCTATTGACAAGAGTCATAATAAGGCTGACCTGTAAGTGGGCTTAGCAATTTCAGTTTTCTCTCTCTAGGGAGCACCTTTACATTCAGTATTTTCTGTGTAGCACAAAAAGCTTTTGAACAACTGAAAAGTGTCACAATTTGAAAAACTCATATTAAATTTGTTATCGAAAGGCTACAAAACAGCAACAATTCCATCAAATACACTTGAGAAAAGGAACTATTTGTAGTCGACCTAAATGCGTCTTCCTGTTTGTATGAAGTCAGTGGTACTAAAACCTACAAGATGCCAAAATTCTGTCAAAAAAGGTTGAGAATGCTACAGAAATTGTATAGGTACATCACATTTGAAACACTGAGGAGAGTACGATAAAATAATAATAATCCTACTCATGGTCTCAAAATGGTTACTACCTACAAATGTTTCAAGATTATCAAGAGATTATTTTAAGTAAACTGATCTCAGATTTGAGGAGGAGCATGAAAAAAACCCAACACATTTGTAGCTGTCAAGAGTTCAAGTTTTTGTCATGGAGAGAGATGTTTTAAATATCCTTTCCCCCATCCCCAAAGTGACATTTTTCAAGACCATGCCAGTGAACTAACACAACTGACACCGACTTCACTAATGGCAGGTTTTCACATGTAATTCCCTTCCAAGTAAGGAGTGTGCACATGCCACACAGGGTGATGACCTGTGGATTGGACCACTTCATTGTTACTATTGATGAATGGATTTAAAGCCCTGTCTTCAGGAAATTCAATATACCAAGAGGCTCACAGACATATATGGATATTTCTGAAGACTAAACTCAAGGTTTATAAATAGCAAACTAAGGATAGAAACAAGCAACTGTGCTCTTTATGTGGTTAACCTAGCAATCAGTCATCACCACATGGAGTAGACTGCCAAGTACTGTAAAACATATCACAACCAGCATCATTCCTGAATATAATGAAACTATTTCATCCTCATTGCACTAGATAAACCTTTCATTAGCTCCTACTACAATATCCAGTAGTGCTTTGAATTTTTCCATTTTTACAGCATACCAGTATTTAACATCAACAGTTTACAATGAGTGATACCATCTGAAGATATTTACAGTGAAATTTATGATGTATGTCAAAGGAAAAAAACTCAATTCTTTAACATACTATAATAACTTAAATAACAGCTTCAGTGACAAAAGTGTTTTTCCTCAATAAGGGCACTGTACCTTACCATTTATTGTTCACTTTACACTTATACTGACACTACCACTACAGAGATTATTGTTATCACTTACTTATATGAGCTGTACTTAATTCAGGAATAAGAATTCGCTCTGAGGTTTATATTTTATTTAGACAGAAGATTTCCACGAAAGCTAATACAGCATTAATCACAAAGATAAAAATAGAAAAATAAAACCAAAAAAGTATGCAGTTTCTCAGCTGAAAACAAAACGTTACTGTCTTTTCACGGGGAGTGAAAGGAACAACATTCTATGCTGTTAGTCTGAAAATATTTTAAACATGAGTATTCAGCTTTGAGTAGAGCAAAGTTCTTTACCAAATCTTGTAATGAGAACAGTAGATCCTAACATCTAAAGGCTGAAGATTAATAATCACCATCTTCAGAGGAATTGCATAGATTTTTCATTTGACTGAAGTTACAGTGGTGCACTGTGTCTCAGAAGACTGCTAATTGTTATTTTAGAAGTGGTAAGATTTTTCCTCCTCTGTGGTGGTCTAAGAGGGAGAAAACTACAGGCCACAACTGATGACTTCTGTTATATGATGCAATTCATTTCTACCATCTGTATCTTCACATGTTGCAACTCTGCCATCAAAGATTAACACCTGAAAACATATATACCAAAATACAGACCGTGACAGAACCACATGAACAACTGCAGCTATCAGAAGTCTTTTCCAATAGGCCTGAGTACACTCAATGCTCTGTATCGCAGACCACAGAAAACATCCATCTCTTCATGGTTTTCCTCTGGCAGATGCTATGTGGAACTGATAGTCCTCAAGACAAGCCCACTTTTACCCAAACAAATGTGTCATAGCAAACAGGAGCATAAACCCTCCACGTTGTATCATAATCACGTACCAACCCAACACAACAGCAAACAAACAACTGTCAGAAGGAACTCATACAAGCTATAGAGGCAACACAAAGCATTTTTTGCAAAATGACAACTCTACCTCTTAAACCTAATCCTCTTTCTATCTTCAGAAGAGGAGCCTGGAATACAAAATTCACAACTCCACCACATCTTACAACTCAAAAGAAACTTTTTTTTAATGACACCTGGAAATTATTCCCACACATATCTCCATTTTTTTTCTAGAACTCCCACAGGCAGATTTTTTTTTTTCCCTCTTTCCTTTACTGCTGAATCTCCTCCGGGAGAATGACCTTATTTTCTTTTTACTAATATCCTTCTCTAGCCCAAAAGCAAGGTCTCTCTTTCTTCCTCTGCCCCCATTATCTCACTCGTTGATATAACAAGTTAAATTCCAATCAATCGTTTTTCATCTATGCTCCACCTGAAGCTTGCGCTTCATGTTTCATCAGCGGAGGGAAGATGTGCCTAAGAGCTTCTCGCCCAGCCAAATACAAAGGTTTAACTTTAAACCTACAAATCTTGCCTTGCCCAGATCCTTAGACTGTTATGGCTACAAGACTGCATTACGTGCATATGGCCATTCAGATAATTTAAAAGTTAGAACCATTCCTGCATTTCTACATATTTACAGTTCCAGTTGAAAAACAAACAAACAAACCACCCACCCAGTTTTTCCCTCCCACTTATTCATGCAATCAAAACTCACCCCCCTGCCCCTAACATTTTCTGTACTGGATTACTGAAATATTTCTTTATCAAATGTTCTCAAAATATCACTTCTATTCTAATAATCCTGGCTTGTTGGCCTAACTGGCTGAGTTCCTATACTAGCCTCTATCCTCACCTTCAGCTCAAAACAGAGTTTCTTGTTTTTTTTTCTTTACCCATGAATTTGTCCTTTAATACTGGAAAACAGCTACTGAAACCCACAGGTTTTTCTTTACTGTTATTTAAAGTCAAGTCTTACTATTTATATGTGGATTAGAAAAATACAGTTTTCCAACTACTAACCTTGAAAGTCTACTCCCTGCTTGTCGTCTTCTCATTTCCTCTACTTCCAATTAAAAATAAACTAGAGCATATCAATACATCAGGTGTTTTTCTAATTCTTCACAATATGAACTTACACAATATTTTATTCACAGCTCTGCTGGACTTAGAGACACTAAATGGGAGATGAATTATCTCACTATATATGCAGGACCTCAGTTCAAATTGAGAACATAGGAGCACTAGTGTAACAAAATATTTACAGCAGTTACAATTAAAAAATTTGTAATAACCTTCAGCAAATTCATCACCTTGCTTCTTTCCTGGAAATCCATTGACAATTAGTAATGAAAGCTGATTTTAAGCGCCATATGCTAGTTTTTTAATTCAAATTTAGTAATGATTCCCAACTTCTTTAGAATTAGACAACCTAGTGAAAGCAATCCAATTCATAAATTCTAACATAAGGAAACTAATCCAAAATAGAACAGCGTTTCTATTTTCATTATAAGATTATTTTTTTTTTTAAACAAGATGCTAGAAGTATCATGTGAAGAAGGTATTCTCCCCCTATATTTGGATTCCTTTGAAATTTCAGCGATAGCAAGCAAGTAGGAAAATATCTAAGGAGTGACAGAGAGATAAATGTTAACTTTAATTATTTGCTGGTAGCACAGTTCAAAGAGTTTGTAACCAACTGCAAGACATTTTTCTTTAGTCAACATACTGTCTGAATATAAGCTTCATAAACATACCAACTGAAGGATGTCCTCGTCTTTTGGCATAACACTAAGCTCCAATATGCTGTCACTGAAAGAAATAGGAAAAAAACACCGTACATGAACTTTTGGAAAAGATTTTCAATTATTGTTAAAAAGCTGATCCATTAACTTCCATAGACCAAAATCATTCAAAAACTCCCACACTCAGCTATTCTGTCAAATTACTTTACACAACAGAAATAAACACTGATTTCCATTAGAGTCTTAGCAAACAAGAGTAAAACAGAAATCTGACTGAAGGGTACATCTGTATTCTCAGCAAAACCAATGTATTAAGCCAACACACTGTCTTTGTCAGGTTCGCTTTTTTTTTTCCTTCTTGAGTCCTAAGGTACATTAGTTGTTTGGAGCTTCTTGGACAAAACAAGGTGGCAAATCTGTGAACACAAATTAAAACTTCCCTCTCTCTTCCATTTAAAACTAAAGTCTGTTAGCACTCTTTAAAATTGCTGAGGAAACGTCATAACCACCACATCATGTGAAAAGTGGGCAATAGCACAGCAAGCACTGACTTACACCTTTCTGCTCCAACCACCTCCTAGCAGAATCAATTTAAACGTATTTAGTCAGATGACATCTGAAATATGGATGAAAAATGCTTGCTATCTGTAAGTGCTGAGTTTGTCAGTCTGAATTGCTGAAACCACAAGCAGCAGCAGCATAAAGATTCAGGAATCCAGATAGTTCAATCGATATAACTTAAATACAGGCAAAACCAGGACACCAAATGTACAATGTATCAGTTATCCAGAGTCAAATACTGTAAAACAGTGAAACCCACAGTTAGTATCTACCAGAAAAAAGTATTTTCACAAGCAAGAGGGAAGTATATGCTTGTAACATTGGATACAGAACAGCCGAATTCATTATCTCATCTGAGATAGAGGAATACTCTGTTCACATTCATTAAATGTAAACTGGAACAGGTACAGAGAAGGGCTACAAAAGAGATGGCTTGTACAGACTATTTTAACTAGGCTCACAAAACAGAAAATGAAGAGATTATGACTGTGATTTAGAAATCTCACGTTACATGTCACAAGACGAAAGGATATTTAAACAAATTGGCCAATACCAGCACAAGAAAAGAAGCATACAACCTAACTGGATATATCAGACTAGAAATTAGCATATCTATACTGGTCAGTACAATGCATTTGCTGGGAAAAGACAAAACCAGCACAGAGACGGGCCACCAACCTCAGGGCACGCGGAACAGTCTATGAAAGCACTGAGAAGAACCTCAGTTTCTTATTTCTGCAGAAAGGAAAGTCATCTTCTCAAACATGTAATGTGTGATTTATTATGCTTTCTTATATGAAAAATGTTTTTATTTTGTGGTTCCTTTTCCATTTGTTAGCAACTGCAGACATAAGGCTGCATTCCAAAATAGCAGAGTAAGGGTATTTGGTTTCACAATCTTCTTAAACCATTATTCATTTTGGAAAAAAGTGTTCTCCAGGCAGCATAAATTACTTCAGTTTTAAAACCAAAGATCAGCAGTGATAGATTTAAGTTTTTCTTTTTAAGTCTACGCACAGCTAGGAAAAAATAAGTCTTCAAAAGTCTTTCAAAGATTTTTCAGAATATTGAATTTTAAGAAACACAGAAGTATTGACTTTATGTGCATTTACAATAGCATTTCCCATTTTGGCTGAATGCATAAACAGCAACACTATTTAAAATGATTCTTTAAAAGTAGTGACATCAGGAGCTTTTGCCTAAACTCCTTTGTATGGATATTAAACTATTTAGCAGTTGTAAAACAAAAAGAGAATATGAAAGAGATACTATAGCTTGAGGCATTTCCAATGAAGGGTTCAGATTTCATTTCCACATGCGGGTAGCATGTATGTGTAAAGTGTATTAGGCAACTTATGGTTTGATAATAATCAATGCTTATTTGCAGGATGGACTTTGGAAGTCAAAAATATGATGAATAGCACTGTTGTTCTTCAAGTGCTTTTAATATAAAGGAAAGTTTCCTATTTATAATTCGACACAGAACAAACTATTCTCTTATACAAGTATTTTGTGCCCCCCCCCCCTTTTTTTTTTTAAAGAAAGGGATTAAATCCATTTACACTGTTTAACACCTTTTTTAGTAGCCATCCAAAAAAGGAAAGGGTTCCATTCAGGAACAATGTTTTATACATAATTCAAATAACTACTTAACTATTCTATTCCAGTTTGCCTGCAGAACATTCTGGAGACAATTTGGATCTTCCTACTTTACATTTTGTGAAGTGCTCTCAGAATGTTTTTCAATTCTCATATCAGAAACAAAAGTATTAAGGAATAGTTTTGGTATATTGTACTATATAATGTGCATGCAAATTATGAACTAGAAAGCATTAAAAAGAATCACCACACAGAAACTGACATTTTACACTAAAATATTAGACACAGTATTGTGAATTCTTAGATACATCTATCATGCAAATGGCTTTCACTACACATTTTTAAAGTCAACTTTAGATTTATTGACTCAAACTAAAGCACTATGATGCACTGCCATCATAAAGACTATCTTTTGATGCATTATTTTGTATTAATGAAATAAATTCAGTAGTTAAACTCTGTACATTTCTGAGTAACCCCAACACTTTCAAGAAGTATTTGCAAAGAGGAACAAGCAGGAGAGACTTAATCATTCAAATTCCCCACAGCTCAAAAAACAAAAGTTGGCAATCAGAATCTGTTTCTTAGAACCATAAATAATTTAAGGAGTTTACATTAGTAAACAACAGATCTCCAAGTTGATTGTGTAAACAGATAAGAATAAATTCTTAATGGACCAAACAAACAACTATTGGTAAAGAGTAGGAGACCTAGACTTAAAAGTGATCTCATGACTAATCTTACAGGACATAGTTATTTCTAGCAAGTCTTCTGAAGTGTGCCCTTCACCTTCCAGAGGAAATAATCATAGAATCATAGAATAGTTTGGGTTGGAAGGGAACCTCTAAAGGTCATCTAGTCCAACCCCCCTGCCATGGGCAGGGACATCGTCAACTAGATCAGGTTGCTCAGAGCCCCGTCCAACCTGACCTTGAATGTTTCCAGGGATGGGGCATCCACCACCTCTCTGGGCAACCTGTGCCAGTGCTTCACCACCCTCAGCGTAAAAAATTTCTTCCTTAGATCTAGTCTAAATCTACCCCCCTTTAGTTTAAAGCCATTCCCCCTTGACTGTCGCAACAGGCCCTGCTAAAAAGTCTGCCGCCATCTTTTTTACAAGCCCCCTTTAAGTATTGATAGGCTGCAATAAGGTGTCCCCAGAGCCTTTTCTTCTCCAGGCTGAACAGCCCCAACTCTCTCAGCCTTTCTTCAGAGGAGAGCTGTTCCATCCCCCTGATCATTTTCATGGCACTCCTCTGGCCCGCTCTAACAGGTCTGTGTCTTTCCTGTGCTGAGGGCTCCAGAGCTGGACACAGTACTCCAGGTGGGGTCTCACCAGAGCAGAGTAGAGGGGCAGAATCACCTCCCTCGACCTGCTGGCCATACTGCTTTTCATGCAGCCCAGGATACAATTGGCCTTCTGGGCTGCGAGCACACATTGCTGGCTCATGTCCAGCTTTTCATCCCCCAGTACCTCCAAGTCCTTCTCGGCAGGGCTGCTCTCAATCCCTTCATCCCCCAGCCTGTATTGATACTGGGGGTTGCCCCGACCCAGGCACAGGACCTTGCACTTGGCCTTGTTAAACCTCATGAGGTTCACGCCGGCCCACTTCTCAAGCTTGTCCAGGTCCCTCTGAATGGCATCCCGTCTTACACTATCAGTGTAAGTTCAGCTTTGCTATCTCCAACCAGAGCAAAATAGATAACGTTCTAAAGACAGCTTGAAACTTTTCCAAGAACAATACAAAACATAGCTGAATTATATCCCATCCATAAGTCCCACTGGAATTTATGGGGATCATTTCACTTAGGGCAGCTAAGTTCTGATGTCTGCAGCATTATATAATGTGGACAAACAGCTACAATTCAACAACTTTCTAGAAAAATAATGAGCAGCTATGGAAATGGAGCTGCAGGAGTAATCTAATTCAAAAATCTGCAAGTCCAAACTGAGTTTCATTGCAAAACAGCTGAACAGTGAGTGTGTGGGGGAACTTTTTTCTTTAGAGGTAAGAGAGGATAAAATGTGTTGAATCCTTAAAAACTGACAATCAGAAAAATTACAGAAGAATAAGCATTTACAGTCAGCAATATGTTTGAAAGAGTAATTAAAATCAGTAATTAAAAATACAGTAATTAAAATGTCTAGAAAACCATCACACAACGTACTAAGACTATAAGTGAAACTGTCTTTAGTCATGAATAAAGGAGATTTCAACTGACAACTTAGCCTTTCAAAGGGCCTTTCAGCAAGTGGCTTGCACAAAGCCTACTAAAGAAACTAAGGTGCGCTGGAAGAAAGATTAGCTAAGACACAAAACAGAGCAAGAACTGTGTCACTGGGTATTTTCAATATGAATAGTTTAAGTACATTCAAAAGAGAACTTGTGCAAGACCAACCTATCAAGAACTATTAAATCAAGTGATGCAGATAAAGCCTTTGGTTCAGCAAGTTCCTAAACCAGGGATTTCTGGAAAGTGGGCTAGTATTATCTGACCAAATATCACTCTGTTTTCAGTGTTTTCATAGTCTTCTCCAAGGAATCCATTACTGGATATTATCAGATATTATTTACTGACATAAACAGACCATCAGTCTGACCCAGGATGGCTATGCTGATGCAAGAACGGCAGGCTAAAGCAAGAAGCATACACCATAATGTAATATTACTTGCCATGAAATGGCAGCACAAGAAATAAAACACTTTATGCGCAGAACAAACTGCTCTGAGCAATTAATATTTATCTGTTTATGTTAAGAGGTTCAGCTGAAGACTTCCTGATGGTTATATTTTCTGTATAAAACACTCAAGGATACACGTGACCTTTTGTTACAATCTTCTGTAACGTACACATCTGGCTCAAGACAACAAATTGTTCTCCGCTCCTAACTAACAATAGCATACCTTCATCTTCTGTGCACTCATGGAAATTAGGGGGACAGATGCAGCAGTGCGCTATACTGTTCCTGGATACACTAGATAATCACTGATAAGGCCTTGTTCAGGTATCCCTGGTTTATCCACAGTGGGCAGGGGTTGCATTCTGCTGGGATGGTTCGCTACCCACACACACAGGGCTGAAAACAAAACTTTATTCACAGGCAGACCTACGGTTAAGAATCTCTGACCGCGTAGGCCACTGGAAGATGTGATTGGTCTCTTTTTTGCATTAAGGTTGAGATTTCATTGACTGATGTACCTGTTGGGCATGTAAAGCAATGTCCCATGTCTTGGGTATACACTATTGTACAATATTACTGTCTGTACAAATACAAAATGGAAAAACAATACATGGCTAGTGTTATCTCCAGTAAAGGTTATTAAAAAAAAAAGATAATTCCACCTTTCTAGCTCTTGTATAGAAAGCACTAATGACACAAAACGCATTTCAGTCTACCTTGCCTGTCATATCTTTGAACACAGAGTTTTGTTGTTTCAAAAAAATGCACCCAGGATGTATATGTTGAATGAAATCTTGAATAAAGTCTCCACTGAAATAGAAAGATCAGGATCTTATTTTTCCTACTTCTAACTGTAAGCATATCTAAGTCTTAATACATGAAGATTCACTAAAAATAGAGCATGACATATGAGATGTATTTAGAAGACATTTTTCCATGCTGATCATAATACATCTTTTTTCCACATAACTCATTATTATATTGGAAACTTTTTGCTATAGAACAGAAATTGACACCAAGAAAACTGTAAAAATGGAGGCAGATACGAGACATGAAGACAAGTATCTAGATTCATATATGGACATGATTTAACAAGCCCTTGTGACTTGCAGGAGCAGTAAATACTACCATTTTCTCAACTCTGTGCAAGGTTCCTAACTTGCTGCAAAACAGAGGAAAGCCAAGATGTACTGCAGATGTTTTGCAGGTGTGCACTAGCATAAAATTTTTCCTTTACCAGATATGCTGATTTCTAGTTATCAGATCTCATAAGCAAGGTAGATTTTTCTGATTTTCTTTTTAAATTGACACATGTATGTGTGGTCTATGTATACCTAATCTGCCTATTTTAAGCTCAGACAATCTTCCTTTGTAGCACTCAGTGTGATTTGCTAACAAGGGACAAGTACTGACATAAGAGGACTGTGGCACATTTCAGCACACCCATTCTCAAACCTTTCCCAGCATTCAGTAAATACATGAAAACAGAAACAGCAAAACTGAACGTGTGTTAAGGAAAATTTAAAAATACGATTACTTTTTCACAACCACCATAAGTGGTCATTTCCTGATTAGTATAGAAAAATAAGCGTGACATAATAAATACTAGTATCTTACCTGTTCTGTATTAAAGCAATGACTTGAGAATATGTCTTCCCAATAACACTTTCTCCATTGACTTTTATAATTCTGTCACCTGTAAAGGGAAAAGTTATACCTTACATTAATTTGTCTAGACTTTTTTTATTATTATTTTGTACTTCTGTACCTCACAATAATCAAGATCACCAATATATTAAATTCAAGGTTACGTCTTCTATAAAAATGAAAAAATAAGAAAATAAAAGAGGCACAATACAACTACATGTAACCATATACAGGATGCCAAGTTTCTACTCTTTTCTCAGAACATTTTCAGATGTGGTATCTTATTCTAAACTTCCAAATGAATCACCTAGGAACTCATAGAAAGAAAACCACAAGCAGGTGTAAGCTATACCAGAGGCTCACTTAAGTATTCCATCTTCAAAATAAAGCTTTTGATGTATGGTAACACATACTGACAACTCTGCCCAGTTCTTAAGCGAATTGAAAGTAGACATTTCATTCCAGCACATAACCTCAAAACAAAACCAAACTTTAATTCAGAACACTATCAGGTGTAACTGTACATATCTCCTTTAATAGCAGCAAATACTGCAATTTTGTACTTCTTCCTTTTGAGAAATGAAGAACGAGTATTTTGAAAGGCTCCAGTTTCCTCCTTCCTCAGAATAATCTGGGTTCTTTCCCAGACATTACTGTCTCTTCAATGCATCTTGGACAGTGTAATGGGTTATTTCTTATTCATATAGATCAATCTTTAGACCTAACATCACTTTTATCAGGTTTCTCCAAATGGTTTGTTGCACCTTCCTCATTAAGAGTTTCATATACTCTCATAAATTAAGTGGCAGATATATCATGTAGCGCTATTTTCAGCTTTTGATGAAAAACCCATCCCATTCATTCACCAAAAATGGTATTTACGTCATCTCTGATCAGAAGAGCAGAAAGGTATCTTGAATTTACTAATGAGGAGAAAATGGTCTAAAGGATTACAGATAGGAGCTTTGGAAAGCTGCTGGAGAAAGAATAACTGAAAGAAGGGACCCATGCAAAGTGAGCCAAAGGGAATGGCTTTTTCAACACTGCTTTAGAAACTGAAAGCGCTTTTTGTGTTTCTGGCGTGAGCAAATCAAAGCACGAAAAAAGCTGTTCACTCTGAATACTCAGCCTGACTTGGTGGCAGTAACACTCTAAATGCTCATGCTCTGTGGAGGTTCCCTATACAGACCCCAGGGATTTCCAGACTTACCAAACCACATGGATCTGCTGACTGTTTTTAATTTGGTCTGCACACACAACGTAACATCATGCAAATAAATTGGTGCAATATTTTCAACTTTACAGAAGTTTATCTATGCCCTTTTATCAGCTGGTTATCACCCTCTTCCTCACCTGAAAGAACTCTCAGAGTTTTGTCTCTTACTTCCTAAGCTATGAAACAAAGGTTGGTGGCAACATTTAATGGCTGCTAGAAATCTACATGACTGATAAGCATCTGTGATGGATGGCAAACCCCCACTGTTGCATACGCACAGACACCTCACGTAATTTGGCTGAGAAACTGGACTTTCATGAAAACAAAGGTAATTTTGAAATGCTCAGTATCACACCAAAATAAATCTTTTCAAAAAGAAACGCTATAGTTTGTGCTAAAAAATATTCTTATTGACAAGCTCTGAACCCTGTCCTTCTAGATCGTATGGCAAGACTTCCTTAGAACACACCAGATCCTTCTCTGGAACTTAAAACTGGCTTTTTTCCAGGCTGTTTCAGAACTTGCCCACAGATATAGATCTTTACAGTTTTTAGTGGGAATACTGAGTAATTAGGAGTATCTTTGAAGTAGGTCATATCTTATCTATTCTTGTGCAGTTTTTATTTTTCAAAGAAACAGACTAGGTTACACACAGCAGTGAAACAAGTCTACTTGAATCATGCATCCAATGAACCTGCCGAAAAACTCAGGTGGGACACACTGCAGAACTGGTTACATGAAAGAAGTGGGCGCAGGCAACTCTGCAAAATACAACTTTGCTCAGTTTCAGGTACACATAAACGGGAAGGCCAGTGCCTGTTGTGCAAAAAAAGGGTATAGAAGCATGAAGGCTTCTTCTAATAGCTCTCTATCAATCTGGTGGCCCATTAAACACCTTTGATCGAACTAAAAATTAATCTGAATGCATTTACACCATCGCCCTTTCAACACAGGTTTTAGTTCTTTATATTCCTGCATATACATAAATGACAGCATGAAGATCAAGACATGGGAAACGTGGATCTGTTTTGGCTGTATTTCAATATTTCTAAAATATTTATGTTTGGAACTCATAGATAGGTTCTTTTTTAATGAAATGCCTCAGAGGTTAAAGATGGGAAGTATGATCTTTCTAACTCTAACAAAGATAATTTCACAGGAGTATTCAAAAATACTCAGAATGAATTGTCTTACATTTAAGGTTTTTTAACCTATTCCTCAAATTTGCAAGAGTATTCCAAGCTTTCTGGTGAGTAGCAGCCAGGTAGGCTCCTGAAACAGAGCTCATTGATTCTGGGTAACAAAGCTTGGGTTGAGACTGTCAGTATTACAAAGGACCCTGCAGCAGTGAAATAAGAATTGACAAACATAACTACCTAAACTCATATTAGATTTTCGAGTATTTTCTTTCCATTAGTGTGACCATGAAACAAAGCCAAGTTGAATTAAAAAAAAAAACACACCACACCAAAACACAGTTGATTCTACAAAATAAGAAATGTATACAGTGTCTGTATCAGAGGTTAAGCAATCTACCTTGCTGATCATTCCCTAAGTGTTTTATAATATAATTTCAAGATAAGAGATATATTAATATATTTCACCCTAAAGTTTTAAACAAGAAATAGTGGCATGACCCAATTAGATATAACTGCTATCAGCAGTGTGTGTTTAAGAATAATATTCTGGTAAATTAAAAATGTATCTTCTCATTTATTTTCTGTTCTTTATTCTGGGCTCCTAAAAATCTCTTCTATGCTTAAAAATAAAACATTCTCTACAGATTTAATCTCTTTCAATTTGGCAAACACTGAACAGAGTAGAAATTAACATGGCTCCTCTGTACAACTTCAACATATGCTGCGCTTTATCAAGCCAAAACATTTGTTTATATAATAGCATTAAAATAATGCCAAAGTAGCCCTTCCCTTAATAACTACTTGAGGAAGAGTTCAAAAAGAAAAATGCCTTATGCTGTACAAGAAGGATCTAGTACTGTTTTTAAATTGCGATCATCCTAGAATATTTGCATTTCTTTAAGAAGAAACATACAAAAATTATTCTATTCCAGTCAAATGCATGTACATAACTGTTTTCAAAAGAAAATATCAACATCCCATTATCGACACAAATATAATCCTTTCATAGAACATATGTTTTGTCATATTTTTAAGAACAGAAACCTGTGTTTGTAGTGGTATCCACCTATGTAACTTACTGTTTTGACACTTGTAAGACTTCCCATTCTAACATAGCTTTTTTTCCTTCAACGCTTAAAGGTGTGACAAAGTACCTGGCACTTCACAAAAAACATGCTTTCTGCTCTCCAGTTTGATTAAATCAAACAACTGAACAAAATTTGATAAGAGATAGACTTGGATTGTTCCCATTTAATTCAAAGGAGGTGGAATAACTTAAAGGACAAAAACCTGAATGTTTTGAGGTTATCAATTTGTCACAAACACAACAAATAGGAGCTTACAGGTGTCATTTTCCTCCCTTTTCTCTTTCTCCTCACATATTTTACCATATACTTGTTCTTTCTTTTTTAAAGGATAATAATACAAAAAGACTAAGACTTTAATGCCTTAATACATTTTATATAGCACCTCCTGAGAGAACACAACGGTGCTTTTGAGATGAAAAACACTGGAGAACAATTTAGAAGAGAAGTTTCAAACTTCTGAAGGAAAGAACAAGGTTTAAATGGAAGACAGAACTATATGTAGAAGCTTAAATCATATGTATTTTACATCATGTACACAAACATGCTATCGGTGTTACAGAAGAACGGTACCTGTGCACAGTCCAGCTTCAAAAGCAGGTCCACCCTCTTTAACTTGTTTAACAAATATGGTATCCATTGGCTCCAGTCTATTTCTTTGTTTTCCTAAGGAAGAAAGAATATTGCTTAAAAGCACTTAATTATACTGCATTACAATGTTTTTACTTTAAGGATTATTGTGAAATGTAATCCTGCCATGTTCATCATTACATTAAATACTCAAGTTCAGTTTTGGATGAGGGAAGGAAGAGAGACTAGGAGTCCTAAAGACAGCATTTCGTTTGGCTACACTAAAGATCTTTCAGGTGCCTGGGGAAAAAAGAAAGGGGAAGGAGGTGGAGAGAGAGATGTGTCTCAAACTTAAACTTGCGAATATGTCCCATTAAGTGGTATTTTTCAGGTTCATTTCATCATCTCATTGCTACTTCATCCTCATGCTGATGCCTACACTATTCAGTAAGAATTACCCCTTCCTCTTCTAGATTCTTATCTGGCATAAGATATAAACCCAGACAAACTGAGTAAGAATTAGTAGTACAAACTGAAAAATAAAATTTTAAAATCTTTCCTTAGAAGAAAAACACATAACTTTGATTTATAGTCCTCATAGAACTCTAACACTGATTTTCTAACAGTGTTTTTCAGATGCTCCAAGATGAAGCCTAAAGTTTTCTTGAAGATTTATCAAAATTCAAAGAGCAATGTATAATTCAAAGTAAATTATAATGTCTGCACATGCTGTATGTATCCATATATACACAATATAAATGTAGAAGTTAGTCTACTTAATTAGAAACCATAACACTTGTTCTTCTTGCCTTCTCAGTATACACTTAATTTCTATGCTTCTAGAAACACAGGTACTTGTGCTTTAACATGCATGCCACCAAATCTAAGTAATTGTTAATTGAAGTAGACACTGCTTCCAGATATCAAGATGGGGGGGGGGGGGGGCACAGAAAAGAGGGGGGGGGGGGGGGGGGAACACAGGACAATGCAGTAAAAAAAAACCAAACAAAAAACACAGGAAAAAAACAAAACCAAAAAATAACAAAAGCAACCCCAAAACCACAACAAAAAAACCCCTCCACAGCTATATTGCAGGCTAAAATGCAGTGATGCTGTCCTGAGCTACATCTGTATGTAGGTAGGGCCAGTTTATAGCTTCTACACAGTTTCGCTAGTGTAATTTTTATGCCAGTGAGCTAAAAACAAAACCAAAAACACACCCAAAAATAAAATTTGAAACTTTGTTTCCAGTCTTCCAGAAGACTGCACTGTACTTAATTTGTTCTACAGTGTTACTGGTCTCCCCTGACGCACCTATCCTACACGGTGCAAAAAATGAGCGCTGGCACAACCTCAAAGGTTACAGCCGGACAAGCTTTTATAACAGCCTTGGTCCCTCCCAGGTCCTATCACCTGTTACTACCCTTGTACCACACTCTCAGCTGGTGAAATATCACCCTTTGGAGGCTACATGATGAGCCAGCCTGGGGAACTGATGTGGACTGAAAATAAGCTGGGTCTGGGTTCCAGTTTACCAGGAAACCCTGGCATAGGGGAGAGGATGATATAAACTGCAGAAAAAGCAGGAACAGCAGGAGAGAATAAAGGGATTGCTTAAAACTGGCACTGCTCATAAAAGAAACTCCTTGAAACTGGAGTATTAGGTTTTAATCACTTCTTCAGTGACTAATCTTTGAGTTAGGCACAAATAGCACTGCTTTTGGAAGTACTTTCACTACAG
Source organism: Pygoscelis adeliae (assembly GCF_000699105.1). Taxonomy (NCBI): domain Eukaryota; kingdom Metazoa; phylum Chordata; class Aves; order Sphenisciformes; family Spheniscidae; genus Pygoscelis; species Pygoscelis adeliae. The sequence goes on from NW_008825410.1 coordinate 9,445,260, forward strand.
CTTTAAATGTCCCACCTGGCCACGTTTACTAAGCCACAGCATTACTTATGGAAGATAAATAAGGTGCCCCCCTTAACCTTTTTTGGGTCAGTTTCCATATGGGAAAAGCTCATTATTTGAAGAATTTTAATAAATTGCAAAAAACCAGACTTCCCTCTGACTCTGATTCACATTTTTCAAATACAAGTTTTGGCCTAATGCCTTCTGCAGACCCTCAGTGTCCTGCCATTTTACCACAAAGCAGTTGAACAAAATGGCTTACTCACATGGCTCTAAATGGCCTTCTCAAAATAACTCCAGATTGGTAGAGAATAATCAAGAAGTTGATTTGATAGAATCAGATAACTACTATATACAAAGCAACTGAATTATAAATCAAGAAAATCCAGCTGGTAGCTCAGTCCCCAAATACTTCAAAATTTGATTAGCAGGACACAGCTACACAACACACAAAATGCTCTTTGTGAACCAAAGTTAATATCTGTCATTTTTAATCTGCTGATTTAAACAGACACTGAACACATGATGGGTCTCATCCTTTAAGAGGCAGTAATGTTTCAGCAAGTTTAGACAAGCTCCAAGAATAATTTGCCCAGATGCCATGAACAAAAGGTTGCTTCAACCACTTAACAAGAGTGAAGTTAAAGTATGACCTTTTATAGGACCAAACATCCTTCCCAGTGTTGTCACTTAAATCTTTTACTGAAGAGATTTACAATCCCAAAAGTGACAAGAAAAAAAAAAAAATGGAGCTCCTATGGCATTTAATTTATAACATTTAATATCTGATACTTATAACCCAACACCAAGGGCCTACCTCAGCTTCCTTCGCAAAATGCTCATCAAGAAGCGTTAGTGGCCTACTGCTGGTTTGCTTAACACTCAAATGCTACTTTATGCCTTGTCCATACCTGAACACACAAAGCAAGACGTCAAGCAGATAAGGTTACTCCCATTCAACATCCAACACAGAATACCTTTAATACACTTCCCACTTCTGAGCTAGAGGGGAAAACTGTACCAATTTATGGAGACCAGAGACTGAAGGCTTCTCTGAACATCTGATTTCTGACTGACCTGTCAGCTACACCAAGAGGTTCTTCAACAATACGGGCACTCACTTCAGGTTTTCACAGCTATTTCATGGACCAATTCACAAAGTTGATTACGCATTAAACTTCTTTCTTTGTCCTACATGCAGAAGGAGGCTATATTGAACAGTCATCCTTCTTCATAAAAAACTGAATCACCACCCTAAAGATAAAGACCAATTTAGGGGCAAAAAATTAGGATGCAAGTTTTAAAACGTTGTTTACGTTTGCAGGTTCATTTGACAGCTTAGTAATATTGAAATACAAGTAAAGACAAGAAGAAAACCTAGGAGTCCCAAGCTTTGATAGATGAATACATGCTCTTCATTTCTCCTTGGTCTTTTACATACTTGGATACAACCCAAAACTTCTTTCCATCAGTAACATATAAATAAACTTACTCGAATACATAGCCTCAAAGTGTATGTTTATATTTTGAGTTTGAAACTCAAGCAAAGCTAAACAATATTTTCTGACAGGAGGAGGTGACGATACTTTCTTCAGAGCAACTGAGGGGGAATAAATCTTGCAGATGTGCACTCAATCATTACAGAAATAAATTCCAAATAAAATGGATAATCTAATAACTTACCTCATGTCTCAAAATTTAACAATCATTACACTTCAATTTAATCATGCCTAAATCTCCATTGGGTCCCGTCTGCACCCAGTCATCAGGCAAAAGCAAGATGCTGTCCAAAATCTGAGCCTACACTTCCCTCCTTCCAAAGTCCACCATCTACAGCAGATTATCACAGTGAAACTTTTACACTAAGTTCTCCAGCTCTGCACTACATAGGGTCAGACCGGATTCACAATTTTCCTTCCTAATACTGAAAGGCCTAATTTTTTTGAGCATGCCAGCAATTCCTTACAAGGTGATACAGCAAAGAACAGTAAAGCAGCTCACATTACTAGTCTGTCAGACATGTAGCCTTATTGGACCCTTGCCAGGCACAACTACAAATTGGGCGAGGAGTGGCTGGAGAGCAGCCCTGCAGAAAGGGATCTGGAGGTGCTGGTCGACAGCAGGCTCAGTATGAGTCAGCAGTGTGCCCTGGCAGCCAAGAGGGCAAACCGTATCCTGGGGTGTAAACACAGTATAACCAGCCGGTCAGATCAGGTGATTATCCCGCTGTGTTCAGTGTTGGTGCGGCCTCACCTTCAGTACTGCGTGCAGTTCTGGGCCCCACAATTTAAGAAGGATGTGAAGGTACTCGAATGCGACCAGAGGAGGGCAACAAAGCTGGTGAAAGAGCTGGAAGGAATGTCCTATGAGGAGCGGCTACGCACCCTGGGCTTGTCTAGTTTGGAGAAAAGGAGGCTGAGGGGCGACCTCATTGCCCTCTACAGCTTCCTGGGGAGGAGATGTGGAGAGGGAGGTGCTGATCTCCCTGGTATCCAGACAGGATGCGTGGGAATGGTTCAGAGCTGCACCAGTGGAGGTTTAGACCAGACAACTACCTGAAAGGAGGTTGTAGAGAGGTGGGTGTCGGTCTCTTTTGCCAAGTAACAAGTGATAGGATGAGAGGAAATGGCCTCAAGTTGCACCAGGGGAGGTTTAGATTGGACATGAGGAAAAATTTCTTCACTGAAAGGGTTATCAAGCATTGTAACAGGCTGCCCAGGGAAGTGGTTGAGTCACCATCCCTGGAAGTATTTAAAAGACGTGTAGATGTGGCACTTAGGGATGTGGTTTAGTGGTGGACTTGGCGGTGTTAGTTTTAATGATTCTATGATTAGGAAGCATTTCTTTACTGAGAGGGTGGTCAAACGCTGGAACAGGCTTCCTAGAGAGGTGGTCGATGCCCCAAGCCTCTCAGTGTTTAAGAGGCACTTGGACAATGCCCTTAATAACATGCTTTAACTTCTCGTCAGCCCTGAAGTGGTCAGGCAGTTGGACTAGATTCATTGCAGGTCCCTTCCAACTGAAATATTCTATTCTGTTTGCCAGTGCTTTTCCAGTGCCCATTACTGCATACTACTTTGCCTCCTCCCTCCTTCTCTGTACTTTTGTAAACAACTTTATAATTAAGCATTACATTGCAGGCTACCAGCAAGTAAGACAATTTCTCCCAAATCTTCAACTGCAAGTGAAAAACAAGACATTACGCACACACAAAGAGCAGGCAAAAGTGTGAGTGGCCAGGAACACACTCACATGTGCAAGAAAGCAACGCAGATAAAAAAGCACAACTTCTGTGAAAGAGAATTTCATATTTACTTCATTTCTCCACAAATGTAGCTATAACAGAGGTGCAGTCTTACGTAAGGGCAATAAAAAAAATAGAAGCATATAAAGTTGCTAAGTACACAAGTTAGCTGACCAGAAACTGAAAAACAGTCCATAAAGATAAAGTTGTCCTTTCCTTTATCAGTCTTGTGAGCACACAAAAATCACCAGCATGAGTAAATGGTCACCAGTCAGAATAAATTAAAACTCAAGTTATTGTCCAGGCAGTAACGTAGTTTTACTAACAAAGCGACTAAATTATTCCTTGCAGTGCAACCACTCCCTTAAGTGATGCTAGTCAAATGAAAATTGGTGTCTGAACTTTTACTTCAGAGATTCAGTATCATCAGAAATAAGGAAATAAAAATGAATCACCAAGTATATAGAAGGCTCAAGGCAAAATTCATTGGCTTAAACAAGGACAGTAAGGAATCAGGAAAGTCTTTATAATGAGGTCCTTAGTCTAAATAAACAAAGTTAAGTAGTCTGAAGAAGCACAAACACCTGTAATCAAATGCAAGACAAATATAGAAAAGCAGTTTATTGCAACAGGATTTTTCCTAGCCAACATATTTTTCATAGTTCTATGCAAATCTTCTAATTAGTCAGCAACTTTCAACCAAAACCCACTAATTGCTACCTTCAATAACCAGTGAGATCAAAGTAGAATCTACAGAATTAAGCATTATCTTGTTTCAACTGTTGTTCAAATTAATGTCAAATAAAAATTAAAGACTTTCTTCATAATACATATATTTACCATCATTTATGATCTAACCTTTATACTACCTGGATCTACTAGCTGAGACTGCAAGTCATTACCACCTTCACAGTCTGATAGGGGAAAGTAAGTTTCCCATTGTGAAGTTACGAGGAAGCTTTCCTGACAAATGTCTGAGATGCCAGAAGCGGCAGAGGGGATTATGTTGCACTAGCACAGACATTGATTTGCAAAATAATAAAAGTCTAATACGCTCCTTCTCCCTGATAAAAGGGAGTATTAAAAAAATTACTACTTTTAAACAGAACAGTAGAATTAAGAGTTGTTAACATTTATAATTAACTTATATTAGGGGGTCACATACAGCAAAACTTTTCCTAACTCCCCTAAACTTGACATAGAAAGTAATTTTATCCAGGTGCCAATTCTAGCTTAATCCCCTAAAATGCCAGTTTGGAATACAGCTGCTACAAGGAACATAACTAGTATTACATCAAATGCGGTAACCTTGAGCTAGTTTTAAGCTACTCTTTGCAGACCAGATGGTATTACTATACTGCTCTGCAATTCATCTGGAAAACAAAATGACATGGCAGAAGTTGTATTATTGAATCTACCAACACACTACAAGATAGCAACAAGCACATCACTTCTGTAGTCATTAACCTTCCAATATAAAACACAGTCAGATAGAAACATCTGAGTCATAAAGACTACACAAAGGACACCTCTCTGACAAAGAGAGGTTCACATTTTGAAGAGGAAATAAAAAACCCAAAAGAAACAAAACAAAAAATCCATGCCAAAGCACTGTTGCTGACATAGCTCTTCCTTTCTTTTTGACCTGCAGAGCACAAATCTGCAAGTGTTTCGGGACACAGTATAACAGCATACTTTCTTACAAAGTCTCTCCTAAGAATCTGCTGCTTAAAAACATGCCATTTCTCCTCTTCCTAGAGGAAAAAAATCTTTGTCTCAGGGCAGCTGAACTGTCCTTAGAAATCCTCATAACACAGGAACTGAATAAAGTCTACAGAGCTTTGTCAACCTTATACAGAATATTTTTACGCCTGGCCCTATGCTCAGCAAACAGCAAGGGTTTGGAATACAGCAAAATTCTTTCATTTTTATACTAAAGAATCACCAGCCCCATGAAACACCTCAAATTATTAAATTAAGACAGGCTTCTGTGTACATCTTTCTCTGACTCAAGAGGGAGGAACAGTCTTCTTGAACACAAAGATCTGCAAGTCTGCTTCTGGATATCCAAGGCATTTGCACTCTATTGGTTCAACAATGCCGAGTGGCACTGATTCATGGGACGCCTTTCAGGCAAAGGGAGGAGAAATATGTACAGCTACAGTGGGACAACTGCTTCTAAGTGATAACTGAATCAAAAACCTGCTGAA
>NW_008825410.1:9450739-9454476 GCF_000699105.1 Pygoscelis adeliae
CCAAGCTACTCAAAAAGAGATTGCTGAAAGTAAAGTATAACTTACATTTATTAACAGAGATTTCATTTAATTAAACATAAATCACAAAACTGTCAGGATTACATTTAACTGAGAGAGTCCAACTGAAGACAATTCTGGGTTTTACAGTCTGCAAACTGAATTTCATACATACTAAGCATTTCTCCACTAGCAATCCGTTGCAGAAAAGGAGCCCAAAGGTCCCAGCCCAGCCCTTGACAGAGCTTGTTTCACCCTCTGTCAAGCACAAATTAACTCAACTAAAAAACACTAAGCAAAATACAGCACCAAGCATGAGCCTCTAAAAGAGGACGATAACAAGTAAAATAGCACTGTTGAGTCATTTAGCAGAGAAACACCTGGCATTCAACTTTGTGATACAGGAAAAATACATTCTATTATTACTCGAAGCACCTCTGGCATTGGCAATATTATGACAATTTTTTCCAATTCTCTCAAATCTAAAATGAAACCTTTTCAAGTTTAAAATTTAACCTATGATTAAACAGTCTAGAGGATTTACTTTAGTTCTTAGATAAGCATAGAGCCATTCAATTTATATCTGTTGTAGCGAACCTACAGACTCTCCCCTAAATCCACAGAAATTACACTTAGGCAGTTCTTCGTGTTTTTATTAAAAGTCAAAGATGATTTGAACTCAATAGTAGTCACTGAGAAACATTATACATGTGACAAGTTGGAAGGCCACTCTGCTGGACATTCTGGATGTACCTTAAGGGAAACAAGGAATCAGGCTTTGGTCTCAGTGGAAAACTAAACAAGTCCTCTTTTAGCATTCTCAACATTTAGTGTTAAAAACAAAGTTGGATTAAAAATCCACAAAAAAGGAGGATTTACTGTGGCACTATGCTAAAGCATTAGTGTTATATACCTCTTGTCTCTTACTCCTATACCTTAGACTGTATCATCCCAGAAATCTATGAATGTGAAAGCAAATAATTGGAAAGGTCATTCTCTTGTTCCTTATCTACCTTGTTCCCATCATCACAGGCACAATTAGTTTATTTCATAACAGACTGAGCTGATAGACGATGATGTTAGAAAATGTGGGATTAAATTAAATCCTGGGAGAACACAAACCACATTAAAGAAATAAAACATCAAAAACTCAAGGCATTATGTAAGTGGCAGTAAGGAATAAAAAGCTTTTCCTGCATTTTTTCCACCCTTCCCCCAAAGGCTCTACAACATCAAACCAGACTTGCACAGAGCTGAAGGAGCTCAGGTAATAAATTGGAACTGTTTAGCTTAGACAACTGAAGGGTAGAAACTTTAATCCATAGTTCGGCACATAAAAAAGCCTGGTGATCACAATTTAACAATCTAGAAATCCCAGTGAAAACCGATGTCTAAAGTCTCATTAGAAAGCGCACACTGTCTCTACAGAAAAGGACACTAAGCAATATACCCAACTCGTCTTTCATGTTTATGGGAAGATAAGCTGCTAGTTGCTATAGATACTTCTACATAGAAATAGGAGATAAAGTAGGAAAACGAGAACATCATATTAAAAAAAATATGATACTGGATTATAATGACACTAGATTTCCAGGCACTGTATTAAACATAAAATACCTTAGTTCTCATATGAAAGATGAAATTCCTTTCAGACTATTTCTATACGCTTATCACTGTTCATTTTAATCATGATCCACAAGCCAAATATTTTTGAAGAAAACACATGTTTTAGGACAAGATACAAGAAACGACCAACCCGTTTAATATGTATATTGCCAACTACAAGTATATAATACTTGTATTTTGCCAACTACAGCTTCAACGAGTCTTTGAAGGACAACATATTCACCATATTAAGTGCACAATGAAATGGCATGGAGTCAGCATGGCAATGGAGATGGTTTTCTCCAGCACCACTTATCACATGTTGACAGTGCAAGTTTTTAATATAAAATAATATTATTTTTAATAGGTATAGGTATTTTTCAGCTTGTCTCCAAATATTCCTACAGTGCTCTCCTGGGAGACTTCTGCCTGTGAGATAACCTCTTGAACAAAATTTTGAAATAGGGCAACTCCAGAAAACAGGAAGAATACTGACAGTGTACCATCCTCAAAACACATGAAAAAGATACTCCAAGTTAATACAGGCTGGTCAGAATAACAGAAATTCTCAAAAAAACCATAGAAGCTGATACAAGTTTCCAGTCAGTGACCAAGGAATCCATTGAGAAAGACCTGCATCTTCTGGTAAAGTGCACCTGTTAGAAAAGCATTTTAATTGCTTAGCTTAAGGTCACAACCTGGAGCAGTAAAAGTAGGAAAGAACAGAAATGTTGCAAATAATAACTACAAAATATTTAGGGTAAATCTGCTGTGATGCCCTTCCAGCAGATAACAGGGTGCTGAAGTCTCCCATAAGGGCCAGGACCAGCACACATGAGGCTTCCACCAGTTGTCTGAAGAAAGCCTCATCTACTTCTTCCCTGATCAGTCGGTCTGTAGCAGACTCCCACCAAAACATGGGTCTGCCTGCAAATCCTGACCATAAACTCTAAGCCAGCTCCCCATCCATCCCAAGCCAGAGCTCCATGCATCCCCGCTGCTCTCTCACAACTTGACAACAGAAGCAACTGGACCTCCATGCTCTCCCAACCTGTCCTTCCCCAGGTGGCTGTACCCATCCACTACAGCACTCTAGCCCACTTCTGTGAGCTATCCCACCACATCTCTGTGACCCCAATGAGATCGTAGCCCTGCAACTGCATGCAGACCTCCAGCTCCTCCTGCTTGTTCCCCATGCTGTATGTGTGAGTGCACAGGGGCTTCAGAGAGGCCCTCAAAAAGGGATGAGAGCTCTCCCCATCATACTGTCCTGTAGGCATTCCCTTACTTATGTGCATACACTTGAGGTGGTCCCCTTCTGTCCCAACTGTTGACCCTGAGGTGTCTCCTGTCCACAGCATCCTAACCCTTTTGCTTAACAACCCAATCCACCACTTCCTCACTTGCTTCTTGGCCATCATCTCCCCCCCATGTCATTCTTAGTTTAGAGCATTCTTGGACGAATTTGCATTACCTTTTATTCTAAATGCTTTGAAATCTTACTGCTTACCAAAAGCAAGACTAATGCAAGCCAGGAGCATGATCGAAATATACACTAAAAAAGTTGCACTAAAATTCTATACCAGAACATAAAACCATATAAAAATATTTCTTTCACTGTTAGAATACATCAAACATGGTACACGCTTTTATCTTCTGCCCTCTAGACTTAATTAGGTACTCAGCTCCTTTGAAAAAAAATATTCAAGTGCTTTCAATAAAAGGCAATAATAATAGAAATGCTTTACTCTACACTCACCTACTCAAATCTGTAAATGCTGAACCTGACAAAAATCTCAACTTTTAAAGGTAAGTTTAATGTATGAAAAGCGTAAAGCAGAAAGTGCAAGTAATTAAAAATCTGCACTCAAAATCAATTAAAAAAAGAATTTTGCACTGGCACACACTGCTTCACAAAAATGAAACACTTGAATCCCCTTAGCTTAGTCTGAGAAAGGAAAGCTCAAGTGAATTAAGTCAATTATCATCTACAGACTTCAAAAGAAAAATGTTTATCATTAAGATATTTTCATTGTTAATTAAGACAGAGCTTCACACACGCAAGTTTTCCAATTAAGTTTGAGGGAAAATACATATATTTGCCACTAGATGGCTCCTCTGTACGACACACCACG
>NW_008825410.1:9454497-9472288 GCF_000699105.1 Pygoscelis adeliae
CCTCAAGCTGTGGAAGCAACTGGTGCTTCAGCAGCAAGGGACCCCCACATCCAGCAGTCAAACACACAGCTTCTTGCCGCTCCAAAGCGGCTCGGCCTAATTTCAGATGTTAATTACTTTAAGAATCCTTGTGATAATCCTTTACAGAATTTCTGGCATACCTGCTTTTGCTAAATTAACATGATGTTTATGAACATGAAAAGTGAGATATGCTTTTCCTGATTTTCTCCTCACAAGCTACCTATTCACCTCATTTGGGAACAGGAACAACTTGTAGCAACGTAAATTAGAAACCGCTTCATCCCTCCCACCTCCCAAGATCACACTAAATGCTGGAGAAAAGTGTTTATGCACTTTGTCCCATTTTCTTATTTTTAAAAGGTATAATACACAAAACTGGCAGGTTAAGTTCTACTGACACCTACATCCTCCACCTCACAGTCATCTCTTCTTCTCTTTCCAGAAGGAGCACAAGTCCAAACTTCTGTCCCACTAATTCTTATCTTTCCAGAGCACTTTGTGCCCTTTGATCTGTATTTCAAGGCATACAACATACGACGCTGCTATAAATAAGCAACAGTTGAGCTATGATTCATAGTTGAAGTAGCTACACAAAAATTTCCAGAAAGTAAAGTTGCTCCCACCTGCACAGGTCTCAGTGAACCAAACAAATGTTTGTTTACTGCTGGTTCCTCTACTGAAAAATAGATCTCAGATAACACATTGTAGATAAACAGACCCACATTTGTATCTTTAGCTGATCCCGTTCTCCCTATGACAAGAAGAATACTGCAGAACTTCTTTCTCCAGACCACAAGTGGTATCTTCCATTCTGGTTTGGCACAGAGGATTGACTGCTTTCCCTTCCTAAAGGAATTTGCCTTTTCTTTTTGTATGCCAAAGCGGATACAAGAGGTCGCAAGTTTGGCGGGTAGATGGTGGATGATTAGGAATAGGAAGAGATTGACTTTTCACTGTTTAACAAGCAGGTGACAACTGAGTAAGACTAGGAGGATGGAATGGATGAATTCATCTGCTTCCAAGAGAAAAGTAAGAAAGTTCAAGTAAATTCGTATTTCCCAGAATGCTTCTAATATATCACAGTTACACAAAAAAACTGAAGAAGAGTTCAGACACGTTCTCTCTCTTGCAAAACTACATGAGATTTTTAAAAGTACACTGAAACCGTGTACCATTCCCTGCTACCATGTAAAGCAGACTGTAACCCCCCGATAAAACAAGCATTCACCCTATGCTGTCTCTGAGCAAAGGTACCCACCTTTGAACAGACCTGTCCTCAACGAGTTGTGCTGCAGTGCCAGATGAAGCACAAACTGAAGCCCTGCGCATTACATTTGCAGTGCAACTAATCCCACCTCCTCTCCGTAGCTTACCATCACAACAGACTGGGAAAAAGAGGAAGTGGGACTGGGCTCTCAACCTGAAAACACAATTTCCTTACCTAAATCAACATATTTTTCACCCTTCCAAGGAAACAATAAGATATCAGCAAAAAGGGGAGGGTGGATGAGAAAATAGCTAAATACCAAAGAGAAATTTAAATTAAGTGGAACTGAGATGTAGCACCAATTAATAAGTTAATTGGTGAATTAAGAAAGAGAGCAGACACACACAATGCAAGAGAGAGAAAACTATGGAGAAAGAAAATGGAGAGGACCTGACAGGTATAACCTACACGTAAGTGATTTTTCCATCCCTCCTAAATCAACTGCAAGAATTTTATTCACACATCTTATCTGACATCACTGAAGCATGTTTAATGGATCTCTTAAAGTGTACATGACAGTACCAAAACTGATGAAATAAGTTAGATCAGTACTATTAAATACTGAAGAAAGTATTATGAAGCTAATAGGAATAACCTTTATCTTCTTTTTTAAAAAACAGTTGTATACCACTTTTGTGGATAATTTTTACCGTCACTACCAACACTAGGTTTATATACTTAAGTGTTGCTTTTATTAGAGTAAGTTGCAACAAAATTCAAATTTCATACTGGCTGCTATTAGACACACTGTATAGCACTTTTTTTAAAATGCATGTATATAAATATCCATGAGACTCAAACCCTTTATAGTAGTACTTTGCACAGATAACTGTGGGTCTTACATGCAGATCAAATTAAGAGTGTGAAACTTTGGCACTGAAAAGGTAACACAGCTGGTTTCTTGTCTTCTTGTCATATACATGACAAGGTGATATACACAGCACAGAAGCAATACAACACATATCTTAATTAACTTAGTGGCCACGCAAACACCTACACTAAATAAGTGAAGCTAAAAGACAGACATTTTCTTTCTTTTGCTCCAATGCCATGAAATTCAATGAGCTTGATGGTCACACTGAAGTGATTTTACATTTCAAACTCCTAGGTAGCTACTGAGTGTATTACACAGCTGAAGAGAAATGTTGAACATATTGGATCTGTGAAAGAATAAAAACAAGACATACCTTGTCTATTCCCGTTCTCTTCATCCTAAGGAAAAAGAAAGAGTGCATATTAAAAATTTTGATAAATGGAAAAAAATGCAGACTTGAAGTGAACTTGTAAGATTAAGTCTGCATTCTGATATACTTTTTCACAAATATTTAACTTTACAGAATTAAGGCTTTCATTCTGAGAATGTAGTGTAATACCTGTTCTAAAAAAAACTAAGCACAGTTTCATGAAACATCCCCACAGAAAAAACACATGAACAGTATGATCTGAAGACAAATGTACCAAAACCCTCAAAACACTGCCATGAAGCCTAATACCGCACTGTGTGGCATTGCAAGTATGCTTCTACCCTGAAAGCCAGGCAGGAGAGGTTATACTTTAATCATCTAAGGATTCAAAGCTAAATAATATGCAAGAGATTCAAAATATTTTGTAAGTAAGTTCTGAATATGCTTCCTGAAATTTGAAATATCAAGTTTGTTTTGCCTTCAGTACTACTGCCTAGAAAAAAAAAAATATCTACCCCAAACACTATTTAGTAACAACCTCAGAGATTCTCCGTCTGCTCATTGTACTATATATACACAATCGTAACTACCAGGTATCATTGACAGTCCTTAAAAAAAAAAAAGAAATCACACAACTGGAATGTACTGAGGGAGAATGGCATGCTTAAAATAGAAAATGATTACTTAAGTTACTTTCTTGTCCATTATTTTAACATGAATGAAAGACTTTTGAAAGATCATGGTTAATCTCATCTACAAAATTCTACCATTTGAAAAGCACAATTGTTTAAATATGGAAATACGTGCTTTCTTTCTGAACTGTAACTTTATGGAGTAACAAACTTTCAACCTAAATACAATTCCTTAGACTAATATGTACTATTTGGAAAGTATTTCTAACAATTCACCTCAGCTAATTAAAACAGCTTTGTCCTGAAGGAAAGAAGGAGCAAGGAGGTGATCACAGAAATAATTTTCACCTGTATATTCCCTCCTACTTTTAAATGGATTAATTCCAAATTTCTAGGTCTTTTGCATTTAAAGACAAATCACTATCTTTTTCGTATTAAATATTTTCAAAGCAATTGCACACTGATCTGAGCAAATTATTCAGAGAGGAAGACTTGAAGAAAGAGAGGGAGTAAGACCTGGATATGAACACTATACAATGATGAGGATGAGAAGTCTCTCCTAGGTGCAATACATTTCTTGTGAGACTTGTAAAAGAGTTCTGCTGGAGCTTTGTAAGATACTACAGAAAGATAACTTTAAGGAAGAACAACAACAAAAAAAGAAACCCAAAAAACCCAAAACACTGAGTTAACGGAGATCTGGTACTTGTTCTACTTTTAAAAAGCCACAATAATTATCATTACCACCCAAACTCTGAGAGCAGCAAACAGTATACCCTTAAGCTGGACAGTCCTGTCTGCTCTATACTTTGGCAAAAATACCACACTAGTAGACAAGTACTGTTAAAACTTATCACTAGATCTCTTGAAGCCCTGTAACAGCCAGCTGGTTTTGAACTATGATCACCCAAAAGAACAGCAGTGAAGAATTAGACAAGGGTAACATCTGCACGTCTCTAGTTTCCACCCAATCTGTCAAGTGAAAACACATCTTTAGGACTTTGAATATTAGAGCTCATAGTCTGGAAAATGTGGGTCACACACAGAGGGGGTTACCTGGTTTGATGCTATAAAACAGCAAGAATTATGGAAGTGAAAAGTTAGCTAATATAGAATTGCCATCATTTATGAAATACTGCAGTGGGTTTGTCAGTTTGTCACTGGGTATGCAAAGCTCTGTTATAAAAGACAGCTGCAAAACATTAGTTTTTCATGGTATCAAGCCAATGAGCTCAGGCCTTTAAAAATGGAATGCTTTATAACGCAAATGTTTTGGAATTAGCTTTCCCTCCTACATTTACCTCTTACACATTGCAAGATGTCAGTATATGCTGCTTCCATACCTAGAGAAGGCTTTCTTTTATCACTTACTTGCTTCTCAGACTGATTGAACCTGGAGAACGAACTTCACATGCAAAAAAAGTGTGTTGCTGACTAACAAATCCTAATAAACATCTGATGTTAAAAGCATAATTTACCATAGGTTTTTTGCAAGGCTAGCTTAAGAAGTCTTCCACACATTCCCTATTCATTTTCTGAAGGGAAAGGAGGCACGGGAAGCAAGAAGGATGCATAATGGGTTGTTCCTGAATGTGCAGCTATTCCCAGTTCGGTGTGTGGCCGCGCACAAGCACAGCCAAGTACTTTTGCCAAAGTGAGATGTGTTAAACTGCAATCTCAGGTTCCAAGATCATCTTTCACACCATCCTTCACACAGGGCTGTCCCTCCCAACAGACCTACCAAACAACATTTTCTTCCATAACCTTTCTCTATCATAATGTTTATAAAGTAGTTAACTAATAACAATTACAATGAGAAATAGTCCCTTGATTTGTAGTTAATTAGCTGTTTTGTGCAGGAACCATGAAAAGATACTAGAACTTAGCACAATATCCTGAATTTGACCTAGACCTGCAGTACTATGTACACACTGAATGTTAAATGAAATAAATTTAATATAATATATATCATAAAAACATAAATAATATAAACTAAATATAACATACTAGTATTCAGTATTAAAATACGCAGAAATACTTCCCTGAATTAATTATAACCAATCATGTTCAATCATTTCAACGACAGCAAGTAAGGCCTGTTTTCCAGTCAGATGTAAATGGAGGAAACAAAGCTTTACGAATGCTCCTCATAAGCAGTTATGCAGGTCACTGTCACCTTGTCACTAAAGGTATCAAGTTTTATTCTTGCAACTCGCCCTGCTTGTTCAGGTGTTACACATCTAACTCAGGTGGCCCAGAGTGCCAGTCAGAGCACTGGTCTAGCTATCCACCAAGTACTGTAGTTTCACATTGATGACAGAAGAAGTCTATGAAAGGCAGACATCAGCTTTGTACTTGTAAGGCTAGAAATATCTGCAACTAGAGTTTACTCTCACCAAACCCTAAGTCTCTTGGTTAACACGACTCCACCTATTTTACACAGGTTTTGAACAGTTCTTTCTTTTCAGAAAAAATCAGTAGCATCGTTAAAAATAAAATGAAAGTTTAGCACTGTTGGGTTTTTCTGATCAGCACTGAAACAAAAGAAACCCTTGTTGAAGTTCTGCAACATTTGGAGACATCCATGAGATGGACCAGATAGCTGGAATTTCATGCTCTTGACTGTAAGCTGGACTTTGCTTCTGCACAAAAGTGACCCTCATTCTTTTAGACTGGTGCTCTGCACTTCTGAGTAACAGGAGAAGCCTTACAGCTCTCTCCCTGTTGAATAGCAAGGGTAAGGTGTGCCTCCAGTCTGTGAAATATTAAGGGAAGGTGTCACAAAAAAAAAAAATCACCTGAAGAACTGAAGATAACTCAAGGCAGGTACTATTAGGTATTAATATATTAAAAGACAAGTGTGTTTTGGGACTCCCAGTCAGCCAGAGCTTTGAGGCAGATCTGCCTAGACCTCTTCCTTGTAGCAAGCTCCCCAGGACAACTAAAAAAAGGCTTTTCAACTGAACACAGGCTTTATTAGACTAACAACTGGAACACTGAACTTCTTAAAATTTAAATAAAAACCCAACACCTCAAACGCACCTAGGCAGAGAACAGATTATTAAAGACTTTTATAAAATAATGCCCACTCTTCTCCACTCAGTACATCCTTTGGGGTAGAGTTCTTTGCTTCCAAGAAAATTCACTTCAGTCACTTTCCAGGTTGCAGCCTTCTCTGGCCTGTAGGAAGCTTTTTTTCCCATTCCCATGGAATATCCAGCTGTGGTGTGACCTTTATCACACCCTGCAGTCTAGGAGCATTATGCTCTCTGTCCTAGAGATGCCCACTGTTCACTCCATGTGAGGAACCTTGTCCTTTTCTCCCCAGAGAATTCCACCTGACTTGTCAACAGCTTTTCAAAACACACACAAACTGCAAGCAACAGGAGCAGAACTTTTAATGGAGAAATTCTCACTAGATATTTCTGAATTGGTACCAAGAGCGGGTATTAAAAAAAAAAAACCGACAAAGAATGTGGAAAGACTGATTGAAGGAGAGCTGTTTTAGATGTTTTTCTCTCTTTACTGCCTCTACCAGTTTGTGTTGACTTGCAGTAAGATATAGCGATCTTGAAATCTCTCCCTGAAAGCAGAGGAGCTAAAATGCAAAGCTTCCGTGGGGTAAAAAAAAGACCTCTGCGCTGATCTAGAGGGAAAGTGACAGCATCAGGTTGACACTTGTGATAACAAAAGGACTGCGGCTCTGAGAAACTAGTAGAGGATTGAGTAACTCCAGCTGTTAAGTCAATGGCACCTTTAAGTTCCAGCTGTAACCTCTACCTTAAGTCTGAGGTAACTGCATGCATTCTCAGGTGTGAAGAAGGGACACGGCTACTACAAGATTTAAGACAGTCAGAAAACCAAATCATAGTTATCATTTTTATACTACCTCTAAGGTGTGCAAAACAGAACATCTCTGCCTTCCAAGGCCGTTATAGTTTTGATCAATGAGGAAAGAGACAGGAATGCTATTTCAACTTAGAATCAATGACAGAGACTGTAAGTAGCTGGTAACCAATACAATCTTTGGTCAAACAAGAATGGCAGAGAAATCAGATTTGCCTCATATTAGGATCAGGCTGAAAATAAGTGAATTTCATTCTTTAGTACCATAACTTAGGTACACAGACTTCTATAAAAGCCACCTTATAAAGACTCACAAATAATTATTTTGAAGATCTGGGGCTTTTTTCCTACCACCTCATGGACGTTAAAAGGAAGAAAAGAGAATGTAACAGTTAGGTTAATTTACAGAAGTATTGATGAGGGCTCTGTCCAAATGAACCTTATCATCTGTAAGTAATGTAAGATGTAACTGAATCCCTGAATAAAGGTATTACGATTATCCAACAATCTCATTATCTCCTTTTCAAAAAACAGACAGAAATGAACCAGATTCTGACAAATCAGAGAAGAAACAGAGGGAAAAGAGGTGCTAAGAGCTCTCTTGCAGAAGAAGTGGGAGGTAGAACTTCAGGACACGTCCTGAGATTTACAGGTATCAGGCTCACTACGTACTGCCTGGGGGTCTCTCAGAAACCATCAGACGTGAATAAGAGGAGAAGGGCTGACATTTCTTTTTTATATTACTTGCCCTTCCGTGTGCCTATCTCCTTCTGCATGTGAAAAAGGTATCATCCTCCTCAGGAAGACCTAGTGATACATTCCTGAGGAAACCTATCCAGTCACTTCTTAGTTAAGGAGATTCATCCTGCTCATGCTGTTTATTTTTTCACCCTCAAGGTGAATAGGGGTTGCTGTTGGGAGATGATAACAAGTGCATGTAATTTGTTCTGCTCAGCTATGGCTTCCCCATCCTCCTTCCTGTTTCACACTGGAATTCAACCAGATATTGCTCTTGGCAGACTCTCTATAACCTGTGTTGAAGGACAGAAATGTTGGGATCACCTGATACTGCTAATAGTCTTGCTTCCAGTTAGCTTCAGGGACCCCGTCAAGGGGAAAAAATTTGGGCGCTCAAGTGCAGGCTCAATAGCTGAAGTTAACTGGAAAAGTGTGTAACTTTCTCCTGCACAGCTTTTTCTACTTCAGAAGAAATCTTATAGCCACCTAGGACAGGCAAAAATGACAACTTTAACGAAAGACTCCTGCAGAGACACAAGTCAGTTAGCTATTTCGGAAGAGTGTGAAGCTTCAATAACTATTCCCCATCTTGTTAAGAATCTATTCTTCTGCCTAACTGGAAAAGCAAAAGCAAAAATGAGAGGTGGCATAGATTATGAGAACTTGCATACTTGATGACTTTAAAATGAGCAAATATTATTTGAACTCACTAGGAAAAACCCTCTCTCAATATTCAAATGTCTATCACTATTAAATGGACTTTTTCTCAACATCAGGTACTACAGCAACTTTCAAAAGGTTCAGTCACATAGGAGAATACATACACTCTTTGAGCAATGCAGACCAATTAGCTACTTAACATTTAGAACTACTTATTTTAAATAAATAAATAACTGTAAAATATTTTAAGAAAGTTGTCCTTTAATGTAGGCCTGTATATATTTGTCTCCTGACTAACAGGGAATTGCAGATTGTTGTTCTTTTCAGCAGAAAGAACAGAATATAGAAACGCAACCCGTCTTTCTAACATACATTAATTTTAGGATACTCAGAAACTATTCTAAACTAATGTTTTTCCAGGCTATTCTCTTCATACGATGGTATGACAAATTTCAATTTGGGGGGGCGGGGGGACACACACAACACGACAAAACACACCCACCACCACCACCCCCGCAAGCCTCCCACCCTTTAAGTCTACACTTTAAAAGGTGTACAGACTAATCACGCTGGCTTTGGGTAAAAAAAATTCTGTAGAGAGAAATATTTCCATATTCTGCAATAACCACTGGTCTTACCCATGGTAACAAATATTTTTAACTCGGGTGAGCTCATACCCAGTCAATTCCATTTTCTTAGAACAGATCAGTACATGGTTATCAAACGATGTAATAAGTGAGCCCGCCGACCCACCTTACACACAAGGGATCTTTCATCTGTGTAAGACAATCTATACATACATTTACTTCAAGCAAGCTGGATTTTTGACCCTAAAAGTATAATAAAGCTATATATAAGCGCTTCATTATTAATGTAACTTACTTTAAAAGAAAACTGAACTGCAGATTCTGGAGGGTAAACTATGAAGTGTCTTAAGGTGAAGCCAAAACCCTGAGATGTCCTCCTTAGCACAACAGTTTTGGGACCAGGCCAAGAAAAAGTTTCTTCTTCCTCTGATGGTGATATAGCTTCACTCTGCTCTTTTCCATCTTTATTTTTTGATGCCTAAAATAAAAAAAAGCACACACAGAAGTTGTAATTTGGATAATTAAAAAAAACAAACCCAAAAAACAAACAAACATTACTGTGCACTTGAAAATATAATTTCTCCCCCCATAACCAAAATAACTTGGTGATCATTAATATTTTCAAAAGAAATGTGTATTGTAAAGCAGCATCCCTTACAGCATTACACCTCTGGTCATATCACATACAGACCTACTCTTAAATTTTAAATGAAATTAGATATTAAGAAAGTCAATGTACAACAGCAAAAGGCTCAGACGAACCGCAAGAAATGTGTACAGCTTGCATGTTTTATTTGCTTTCTACTTTAGATACAAACATGTATCTTCTGGGACCCCATTTCTGGGTGCACATAGCTCACACATGTACAAAACCAACTCCTCTTTTCCTCACTTATAACGCAGGCATGGTTTTCTTGACTAGTATCTCCTCACTTAAAACAAGTAAAACAGAATTGAAGAACATATGCAATTCGTTAGGCTTCTTCAGCAAGACACTTCTCCTCTAGTCATATCTTTGACTTCACCTTTGTTTTTTCCACCCTTAGCTACTTTCTCTGAACATTTCAGTACGCAAATTCTAAATACAGAAGTAGAAAGGTCTAGTTTCCTTTTACAGTACTACTGCAATCCCTCCTCTCATGCAGAAATAAGATATCTTGGTTTTTTTCTTAAGTGTAATTTTAATGCCTATGACTCAAGAAACATTATTATAAAAATATTTATCTTCTCAGCCTTATATGAAATCTTTCATTTCAATTTTCAAAGCGAGTGCCACACCACACACAACATTTCAAATCAAAGGCAGAAGACATACAAAGAAAGCATGCAAAACCCTACGACCCTCCTCTAAATATTCTAGTTCAACGATGCGTGAAACAAATTTAGATACCAGAGCCTATAGCCTATTCAAAGGGTATTCAAACAGAAATAATAGTCGTCTTGTCCTTCTGTAGCTCTGCTGCTGTGGCTCAGCAACTGGCTGATCGTGTCAGAATTTACTGCTTGGTTTTCTTCCTGGGCTGCTCCAAAATATTCCCTTTTGAGATCCAGCCTTACAGCTGGGATCTCAAACTGCAGTGCTTATTGGCAAGGTGGGCCCAGCCAACTCCAATCAACACCTACAGAGAAGACAAAGCATTTCCACTCTAACCACAATGATAGCAACATGCATTACTGTAAGGAAAACGTTGCAGCTGCTTGGTGAGATTGTTAACCCACCAGAACACATTCTGCATTCAGGTATGTAAAACACCACGCATTTCTACACAGATGCTACAGTTTGTCCTTGGAAACCCACCTCTTGGTACATCCAACAGGAAGGACAAGGAAATACTAGCCAGTGCTTCAAAGATCAGCCTCCCTACCTCCAACAACCCTGTTCTTCAGCAAGGAAAAACATACAAATGGAGAAAGGTCTTAGGGCTAGAGCAAAGACAAGAAATGGAGCCACTTTTAGAACCAGAAGATGCAGAGAATCCAGAGCAGCCCGACAGGACTCTTCTCCATTGAAAAGCCTAGAAGGATTATCAGCAGATTTTGGAAAGAACAATAATAAATATCAAGGACTCAATCTCAGCCTTAGTCTGTCCTCTAATAGCCTCTGCAATTAGATGGCTAAGGAATGAAAAATTAGCGAGCACTGCGGAACTGCCAAGGTGAGTGGCTTTAGTTTAAAGTTCAAGCAAAGATTGAGTATTGATTCATGCAAAGATTAAGTTAAAAGTTCCATAATCCTTTAGCCTAAGGATGGAGTTTGTTATTGAGGTGTTCCCCACCAATCTGTTCAGCTTCTGAACATGACAGCATTTTTTCCAGTTCTGCGCAAATAAATGTCCCTTCTCAGTTTTTCAATCTCATGACATGAGCAGAAACCAGAGCCAGTAAGAACATTTTGATCCTAGTAAATCAGCAAAAGAAATAGCTCCTAATAAAAATACCATTGGCCTCTAAAGAATGACAGTGATTTCTTCCATAAGTGATAGGCAGCAATCCATCTATTTAACATTCTCCTGCAATCTTTTGTTTCTCCTCTCAAATTTTTATAGGCAACAATTGATGCAGAAGTTTTGAGCAATCGTAAACAACTGCAGGTATCGCACAAGGTCAAAAAATGTTAATAAGCAAATACCTATCATTATGGATATGTAAACAGTAAGCTTAAATTTAGCACTGAAAAATAAAAGTCTACAACATACTTGCATCTTTTTTCTGACAAAAACCTAACTAGCCTAAAGGTAATTTTAGTATGTATAACAACTGATCACTGAGGTTTACATACAGAAATACTGTAACCTGAGTTCAAAATACAGCCATACAGAGAACTTCACCAGGCCTGAGAAATGTGGGATGCAGCATTTGATTGTAGTGAGAAGAGAACCTCTAATTTCCTTATAATTTCACATAAACTTTTAGCATTCATGAAAGTTGCTGAACTAATAGCTATTCATAAACAACAGTACTCCCCAGTCAAATCATTATTTCTTGAAAGAGCCTGCCAGAAGTGGAAGGTTATCTTCATGCCATCCTTGGACCCCCTGCGAGGTCTGCCAACAGGGCAACAGAAAAAGCCAATATTAATAATAAATGTGAGACATGTTCAGTAACAGCAACTTTCAGCCACCGCTATGAACAAGAACCTGAATTGTAAAGAGAAGAGAGTCAACATCTGTTGAGTCACCCTGTGACATGTCCAACCACATCACACACACCAGAATATCCCTTGCCAGAGAAGGCTTTAAAAAGGAACAAGAAAAGTTTTCAAAAACACAAACAAAACAAGGATGCAAGACAGCAAGCAAGAAACAGATAATGTTTAGCATAAGCAAGAATATGTTACTGAAGGCAGAGTTCCTACATGGTTTTCCCTGCAAGCCAAAAATGATAGTAATCAAGTTACGAATACATAACTCACTCATATCCTTCAGGTGATTTGTCTTTAGGGTAGACTCATTTGCATTTCAATAGAATGAAAATAAATGCTTATTTTATTTTCATTTCATATAAAATCTAACAAACCAAAGACTATTTTGCCATACTCCTTACTGAAGATCTGTAAGTTTGTTCCTCTATAGAGTCAATGCTCAAAATTGAAGTGAGAATGTATGCAATTGAGTTCAAGGACTGAAGAATCCCAGGCTACTAAAAATGACTCAAGCATCATTTCCCTCAGTACTTCTTCATACAAGGTTTCTGCACAAAGTATCTCAAAGCATCATTTCCTGTTATATGCAATTACAAGGACATACAACAGATGCTTAAGTGCATTGTAAAATGCATACTTTGTTTTAATATTGTATTTAACCCTTTTCTCTGAGCAATGAAAGCATCCATGAAAAATTAGATGGCACCTTAAAGAACTACATGAATCACTGTGAACCTAACACACAACAACAAAATTATGTAAAACCAGTAAATGCATTGATGTTTGTAAATTATAGTATTTCCAATTAAAAGTAAATCTCAAACCAATAATTTCCCATTGTATCCATCTAAAAAAATAAAAAAGGTAAAAACACCCGACTTGCGTGCTCTCCGATGCCCCTCTTTTAAACTTCTGAACAATTTACACAGATCTATATTAAGCATGCTAAAAATCCTTAAGTGACGTCATAGCTAATTGCAATACAAGCTATCAATAAAGAATTGTCTTCTTGACTATCTAAACAGATAAATAGGTATACTCTGACTTCTGAATACTGTCTTCATAGATGAAGAAGAGTGAACACAAGAAGCAATTGATACACTGCACTATCAATCCTTGAAATAAATAATTCAAGCCATTTTAAAGCTGGTGCGAGTGTGCTGGTTTTGGCTGGGGCAGAGTTAATTTTCTTCATAGTAGCTCGTATGGGGCTGTGTTTTGGATTTGTGCTGGAAACAGCATTGATAACACAGGGATGTTTTGGTTGCTGCTCAGCAATACTTACACAGAGTCAAGGCCTTTCCTGCTTCCCACACCACCCCACCAGTGAGTAGGCTGGGGGTGCACAAAAAGCTGGGAGGGGACACAGCCGGGACAGCTGACCCCAACTGACCAAAGGGATATTCCACACCATATGACATCATGCTCAGCATAGAAAGCTGGGGGAAGAAGAAGGAAGGGGGGACATTCAGAGTGATGGCGTTTGTCTTCCCAAGTCACCATTACGCATGATGGAGCCCTGCTTTCCTGGAGATGGCTGAACACCTGCCTGCCCATGGGAAGTGGTGAATGAATTCCTTGTTTTGCTTTGCTTGCGTGTGCGGCTTTTGCTTTACCTATTAGACTGTCTTCATCTCAACCCATGAGTTTTCTCACTTTTACTCTTCTGATTCTCTCTCCCATCCCACGGGGGGGGGTGAGTGAGCAGCTGGGTGGTGCCTAGTTGCCGGCTAGGGTTGCTACAACAGCGAGTAATCAATTTTCATCTGTATTTCATCTTTGTGTTCAGTACAATAGTTCAAAATTATTTCTAAAAACACTTAAGACTGACATCCAGATTTGCTCTACAGTGTTTTTTAAACTTTGTTTTGTTTGGTTTTTTTGCCATATAGAACACTTCACAAATAAATTATGTAAATAAAAGTCTCATTGTAAGTCTAAGTGTTACCCAAACTACATTTTCTGGAGCCTAAATCTGTATTAAAAAACAAAACAAACCAAAAAGAAAAAAACCCACACCAGACCAGCCAGGGGACTTGGCTATCAATACCTCAATAAGAGCATTGAGACGGCCTGTGCTAAGCAGGGCCTGCTTCAGCTGCATTTAGCAATGTTCAACTTTTAGCTAATCTACCAAGAAATGTGATAGCTGAAACAGCAATTTAGCTAGACGGATATATCCTGAACAGAAAATGGGCTGATGTCACCTTATTTTACTGATTCAACAGCCATCCTATAATTATTATTTTTGTAGTCACTATTGACATAAGCCAGAGCAAAATGGATCTTGAATATAGTTATTAATCCCTAAAATCATCCTGAGACAGTATATTCCAAATGCTATAATAAATGCTAGGCTCACTTGAAAACAGTGATATTTCTTGTATCTGGTCATTTATTTTCCCTAGTTTCTGTACCCAAGTAGCTATCACTTAGTTAACTGCCCTGTTAAATCTGCAATTCCAGAGAAAAAAGGCTTTTCTAGAACAGTTTGATCTTATTTTATGTGACAAAGTATAAGGTCCTTTGAAAAGGTAACACACACACACACACACAAAAAAAGGTCTTTTAGGCCTAAGGCTACAGAATAGGAGAAAAAAAACCTGCCTATATGGGCAAGAAAATATTACCCACAAAACAATAGCAGTTTTCCCTGCAAGTCAGCCTTTGCTTCTTCAATAATCAGGTTCTTCCACAGATGATTTTAAAATAAAGTTATAATAAGTCACTGACCCTTTTAGTCTCAACCACACAGAGACCTTCAAAGCACTTCGCTAGAAGCTGACAAAAAGACAAATGAAGCAATAATAATTGCTCAAAAAAATACTTCTACCTTTTTTGGTACACCTATCTGATCAGAAACAGTGAGGCAAAGAAATGTATCATGCCTAGAGGACAACATGTCCCCTCAACCCTTATCATTTTCTCCTGCGGTCACAGACCTGCGCTCAGAGTAAACTCAGAGTAAAAATTCAATCCATTGGAGAACACATGGTTCCCTGGTCCTCCAATGTGATAGAAAACAACCACAAACCCACCAAAACACACAGCTCCTCTGTGTTCTTAAAACGTGTAACACTTCCTCTAAGAAAGATCCGAGAAAGACAGACATTTAAGACAGCCAAAGAAAAGGTTATACAACTTTTCGTTGAGATGCATTATCTCCATCCTCATTTGCAGTATAAGGAGGTATATCCAGCACCCAGCGAGCGCCAGCCAATGTTTTATCTCAATAACACCTCAAAACCAGGATCATTCACACAAGATGCAAAATGAGTCTTTTCCTTTCAGTTCTCCTCAAGCTCATAAATCAAAGATTTCAAGGGAGATGGGTCACATTTATAAAGACAAATACAATGATCACATACTAAAACTGTCTCAAGCCATGGAGAGATAAGACATTTCTAATGTCTTTAAACCAGACTGGAATGTACAAATAGCATTTTATACAGAAGGAAGTCATTACCAGTCGAAGAAGAATAATTACTGACACAAAGGTGACACCTTAAGCAAATCCATCCTCCAGGTATCCAGGACACAGCTTGGATACAAACTGTGAGTTCCAAAACAAACAAATGAGTTCCATCACTTTCAGCCTCAGCCACATGTTCATCCCTCACTGAAAAAAAATCCCTGCAAAGAGACCAGCAGGAAAACCGGAATGCAGAAAACCCAAGACCTACATAACAATTTTAGGCTTCCCTGTCAAATATCCACTTGTCCAAACTTCTGACTGACTTTTACGCTTGACAAAATCCTGTAGTTTTCCCCTAAACAGGTAGGAAGAATGTTGGGGAGGACAGAAATTCAGGCAGAAAGTATAACCTGGCAGTATATGTATGACAATGTCCTTCCCCCAAACAAATCTTCCATCATTTTCTGTCCTCGCAAGGTAGCTAGAAGGTGTAACGGTCAGTATCTCCAAACCCACACTGATGGTCAGAAATGAGTCTGCCAAATCGTTGGGATAAAAGGAAACCTATAAAAATCCTAGATATATGATCTTGGATGCTAGCTGACACCATAAAAAAAAAAGGCATCTAGACTTTGCAAAAAAGAAGAGAGGCAAAAAAATTGAGAAAAACATCAATTAACTATTTAACAGCTATACTACTAGACTTGTTAAGAAACTTTAAGCTGAATTCCAAAGGTATCTGCAGCAGTGCATGCATAATACCAGTCACCCAAAGAAGTTGCCCCTTCTTTACTAACACCAAAGTTAGCCTGTATAGTTTATTAACAAATCATCCCAAACATTTCAGTATTTTGAGTGTCTAACTGGAACATTTATTTTTGCATGCTACCTGAAAGTCACCCTTCACACTAAACAAGCAACAAAGTTAAAAAAAACTAATTACTAATCACTGTTTAATTTATATCTAGATTTAAGCTTAGGGCAGATATATAATAAACCTGAATAGTTGCATCTACCTCCATGCTCTAGCAGCTCCACAGGACTTCTCTCTCGCGGCTTCTCTCCCTCCATGTAACAAGACGTTATACAGCCTTGAGGCTGTAATGACGTCTGTATGCAAAGCCTCTGCCTTAAATACTACTTTTTAAAAAAATAATTTTGCTTTGAGAGTCTGCCTATGTAATCTCTGACTCTCTTGTGTACATACTCTCCTCTAAAACTAAATTCTCATCATGTTCAAACCCTGCCATTAAGCGTTCCTGTGATTTCTAATTTAATCATAAAGTACATCTTTTTTCTTGTCTACCTTTTAGAAATACAAACTTTACTTGGGCATGGCTAAATGTAATCACCTCCTGTTTGTATGACAAACTGAACTTTGCTAAGTAGAAATAAATCACTATAATGTTAAAAATAAAATCTTCCCTCTATCCAATAATGAGTTCAACTCTCAATATACAACTTACATGCAATACAAATTCACAGTACAATATATACAACACAATAGTATATACAATATATTTATGTAATTGCTGACATTTACTATGTGCTGACATGTAATTTTTATTAACAGCACTTCACTAAAACTAGACATGACCACAGTGCAGCAGATCAGAGTGGAAGTAGTTCAGGATGAATGAGCCTTTATCTACAGTGACACTGTAAGAGCATATCCTGAACAGAAGAATCGGGCAGTTTGAGACACGAAGACGTACTGAAGCACAGAAGAGGACAGTGTTTCCTACCCAGAACATCCTTAAGTATTCCTCCATTCTTTTGCAGAACAGGCCACGGGGAAACGGATCATACCCACCAGACCGTGCTGGACCTACTGACTGGTAGCAACACCCTCAGAGCATGAGACAGAAGGTATCTGTCTCCATCCTGTCCACTTCAGTGCTATACATTTAAGAAATCTGCAGGAAGGACTCGGTTGCCCAATGCTAGTAACTGCTGAGCCCATTTTCAGCAGGTAACAAGAGGAGGCTGCCTTACCATGGAGCACCTGAACTGGAAATGAAGATGTAAACAAGCCCTCAAAACTCACAAGATCACAGCTACAGAACCGCTCGCACCACAAGAGAAAGCTGAGATCTGGAGATAAATGGAGTAGCTCCTCACACATACAACAATCAGTAGATGGCATTCACAGAGAGAGATACAACTGGTCCACAGTCAGGGCCCTCTCTCTGGGGCCATAGCTAACAGCAAAGACACTCTGCTTTTGGAATTGCGAGGCACAGCTCTTCTTCCATGAAGGTGGGGAAAAAAAGGGAAAAAGGGAAAAGGGGGGGGCGCA
>NW_008825410.1:9472392-9493952 GCF_000699105.1 Pygoscelis adeliae
AGGCAAAAAAAAGAAAAATCAGTCTCCACAGGAAGACTTCTCCAACTCTGAAACTCAGGGGAAGTGTCAGCTCTCAGAGTCACCAGGGGGCCCCATTCATCTCTTACGGGGCGGGTGGTATGCATACATGTAGTGCAGGATATTTGCTGAGACTCCCCAACACTAACATTTCTCTTGAGTTGCAGCTGAGGGGGATTCAGTAACTGGAAAGTATAATAAAGGCAAGCAAACTGAAGAACTCAACTAGCTCTCCAGAACAAGATGCAAATCCTTTACGACCCTAGATGGAGAGAAAGTTACTACAATGAATGGTTTCAATATCAAACAACAAGAAAACAGAAATAAATTGTTAGTGATTGCCGTAAGACTAAGGGCAAGGATGGGCAATGCCATTTCTCATGCTTGCTGCTCACCTTGGCTGGCAGCCACCAGCAGCAGTGAGGCAGTCTGTAAGCAGCTCTCCCTCACTCAGCCCTCTAACGGGTCTTGCTGACAGCCATAACGAGCCGAGACATTTTGGACCACGGGCAAGGCAATAAAGATGTGAACGTCACTCAATGGAGTGACCACAGGTCTAGGTGTCTCCCTCACAGGAGCCTGCTTTTTATCATTTTAATGCACTGTTATGGCACTAAGCCCATGTGGCCACAGCAACAGGTCCTTTTTGGGGGACTAACCAAAGTTAATTCAGGTATTTGCTAGGAGGTGGTCCTGGCAGCAAACCTGCCACTTTCTTTTAGGAGTGTGAATCCCACCCCGATGGAATACAACCCTGGAATATTCTTTTAATTCAATAACGAAGGCAGTGGCTGCCTGCCTGCGGCAGAGATTAGTGAGGACACCAACGCAGACTTTGAAAAGCATCTCAGAACTGAATAACCCAATTCAATAAAATACATAAATGATGTCCTCAAACCAAGCCCAGATAAGGAGAAAGGCTTAAAGCGATACAGGACTACTCCACATGTATGAAGTAAGTGGGAAATCTGCAACCTTTCAAAAACAAAGTGTCTGTGCCAGCACAGCAGATGGCTAGGAGGCACAGGGAAGGAGACATGCATTGCTGCCATGCACCATGCAGGCTACAGAGCTGGAAGGAGAAGGACAGAGGGACACGTGTTTCTGTGTACTTTTATAACTACTATTGTAGTAAACACAAGCATTCAAAAGGAGAAACAGTATTTTCAAGGTAAAGAATTTCAGTTCTCAAAAAGGTCAAGGTGCACACCGAAAATAAACAATAAAATCCTCCACACATGCAGCTTAAACTTTCCTTACTGTGCTCTACTGTTCATGAAGGGCTGCTTTGTAAAGCACGGCTCTCAGTTGGTGCTCATGTCAGTCTCATCGCTACTCACACAAGACCTGAAAAGCAAACCTGAAGGCTATCTACAGCAACCTTTACTTTCCTCCCTCACCTTAAAATGCTCACACATTTATACTGCATTTTTCCCCTCCGAACTCAAATACAGAAAAGCAAGAAGGGTTAGAGGAAGTCTATACCTGAAAAACTCCATCTTCTTGATTTGAAATCAAGTTCCTCCATCACAACACAAGTAACTAGCTTTACACTGGCAAACCACTCAAGGATTTAGTGACATGTGACAGTCTGAAAAGGGACTATCTCAAAAAATATCGCTTCCATGCGTCTGTTCAACTGAAAATTGTTCAGTTTACCTGACTCTGGATTAAACACAGTGACACCAATTGGCTCTGCAAACTGAGCCTAGCTGGACATACTTGCTTGAATGAAAGGAGCATGCAGCTTCTCAGGCCAGGGAAGATCCAGAAAGTGTTTCTACTTTGAAGCAGGAAGAATCCCAACCTAAGTCTGGCTAGCACTAGCCTAGCACTTTTTTTTTTTTTTTTTTTTTTTAAACACACACACACAGAGCAAGCTCTGGTTTTCTTATCCTGTAGTTCTGATACCTGGGCTTTTTGCACTATGCTCTTAACTTCACCAAGAGCAAGATCAGGTCTGTGCTCAAACAGGACTTCTCCAGAGTTTGCACCTAACCCCCAAATTATCCAAATGTATATGTACGCATAAATTATCAGACCTCCCTTTAAACACCAGACACTAGCAAGTTTAGCATACTTCAACTCATTAAAATGACCCTAATCTACCATATGTCTATTATATTTTTATACACATACACAAAAAAGTATACTATATTTTGTGTGTGCACACATATATTTGTAGTAGCTTGTCCACATCAAAAAACTGTACTACTTTACCAAGATTCTTTTCAAAGCTAATTAAGTGCACTTCAGCTTAGATCATGCCTTATACTTCACAGAGTAACAGCCAATTTCAAGCAACAGCACCAAGAAACAGAGTAAAAAGTATAGGGACTTCATAGGACAGAGATGCAAACTATTTTCACCGTGTGTTTTTGTGCATCTTGCATTTAGTATTTACAATAAAAACCACACAGTCCATAGTATCAAATTTAGCCAGAAAAACATTAAAAACAAAAAGAAATTGAGAGCTTCCTTGTTTTCTTATATGCTCATTAGCAAAAGCCTCCCCTCTTAACAGCTACATCCTTAAGCTGGAAAGAAAGGAAACATCTGCAGGGCTGGTAGCATAACAGCAAAATGTCATGTGATCTTAATTTAGCTAAATTGAAGCTTTTCCTTCTCTGCTTGTTCTGTCATTGCTTGTTAAGAATAGGAAATGCTTTGTCCTCACCTTACAGTCTAATCTGGAAATATCAGACACAGGAGACGAAGAAAACATGCTTCTGCGCCTCAGCATTGAAGCACTGTTTTGAGGTTACTCCATGCATGATAAAAGAACCTTCTCAGCAGTCTGACAGAAGTGATAAAGAGTGGTTTGCACAGAGTCACCGCCTGTCAAGGGCTGCCTTACATTCCTTCTTTCAGCCTACAGGAACTTATTGATAGACCCAAGAATATGAGCCACCCCATGACCCACTCTGCTTCCTACAAATGGGGAGAGAACAATAAGAAACACCGCCAACGTCCCCAGCTAAGTACACCACTACAAAAATAGGAATGAGTTTCAACAAAGTTTGTACTCTTCTGCTTTCTAGAATAACGTGGACTTTATCAAGCACACAACATACCAGGTAACTTCCACTGCACTTTCAACAGACTATTATACCTATTTACCTATGTGAAGTAATTTTGCAGAAGCCATTAAGAAAAACAAAACCACCACACAGTGTAAAACCTGACCTGCACAGACCCCATTTCAATAACCAGATGCACCACGGTTTCAAACTAATGTCAGCTCTGAAACTACCTACACATTTCCTTCAGTTCATACTGTTTCTCTCCACTGTAGCCAGAGGCTGTGTCTTGGTACAAAAAACTACCAACTCTGCAAGGGACATAGTTTAAGTTGGCCAAACCACCCAAGAGAGCACCCACTTTTCCACAGCCTCTTTGTCCCTAGGGCAGACCTCTGTGCTTGGACTAGGCTACTCCATGATGCAGCTACAATGCTGAGTAAGGGCTTTACTTTGTGGGCTCAGCAGCGGGACAGAAATACACCTTACACCTGCTCTCTATCAAATGTAGGTATGGAGCTGATCTTCTCTTACTGAAGCTACCAAACTTTTAAACATAAACAGAATATGCTCATTCCTGTTCTAAAAAACAAGAAAATGAAATCATTTAGAGACTAGCCACACTAGTCTCTTTATCTGCATAAATTCATCATCGTACCTGCTGATAATTCAGGCTGTTAAGACTTAAGATCATTCAATTCTGCAATATTGCAGCTTTGCTTAAGATTTTATTTCATGTACAACAGAAATGTGTGTGACATGCCAAAAGGAAGCTTTTGGAAGACCAGGGAATTGACCCTCAGTGTCAAAATCCAAACTGTCACCCTAAAAACATGGTTATTGCAAGTGAGTTGTTATTCCAGAGTCTTACTCTGTTTGCGGAAGATTTACCTAGACACATGGGGACAGTTTTAAGAACTGATGTGAGAAAAGAACTATTCATATCAAGCCTGAACTTCTTAGGAAGTTTAACACAGAGAACATGGCTCAAAACACCAAACTTGTAAGTCAAACGTGTCAAAGATTCTTTACATCCCCACATACACAGCTTCCCTCCTCAAAAATAACCTCTAGATATACACCTTGAGCTACTCAGTGTTAAAGCTTTCTAATACAGAGACTATTAATAAACTCCTGCAGACAAACTCACCACTTAAATATAATCCTAGTTCCGTGTTTCAAGATATTTAATTTGAACATGCTATATAATGTGCAAGTCAACACACTAAGTTTTAAAAGCCTTAAACTCAGAAGGGAAAAGGCTTGGGTTTTGTACAAAAAAACCCCTAGCATACACAGATTCAAAACCACATATCCAAACACCCAAGTTAAATTATTTCAAAACACTACATTTGTAATCTATTGTGCATATACAACAGAGGAAAAAAAGCAGCTTTGTCAGTGAAGAAATTCATTTACAAAGATATAATGCACAAAAAGATGCTTTAGAAAGGACTGTGAAGTCATTAACCCCCCAAAAAATCTTAAATCTTTATGCCCAGAGATGAGATATCACTAAGAGGATAGAGGGGAGAAAGTTGTCCACAGGATTTTCAGTTTAGCTGCAAATCCAGCAGCTTTTGAACACTGACTTATGATGTGATCACGTGACCTGCATACTTCCTCACAGTTTGCACTGAATATGTCAGTAAGAATGGTTGATATAGATTACTAAATCTACATTTGTATCTCTGTCTGGAGGTTGGGGTGGGGGGAGAGAAGAAATCTATTTTAACACAAATCTGTCTGCTTATTTAAGAACTACTTGTCTTTGCATGCCTATTACTGTGGCTTGAATTGCTCACTGTTGCTGAGTTATTTCCCTGTACTTCTGAACATTACAAAATGTTTCTCCAGCAATGTGAATTCCCACAATGAGTAAAGCCACCAGCTATTTCCTGCGATGATTTTACACCTTTTACTCAATAAAACTGAAAACATCACACCCTGCACTGCTATAAGGCAAGATTTTTATCATATTCCCTCCCTCCCCAAGGCAGCAGATAAACAGAAATAACAGCACAGTAAGATAACATAACTATCACATTTCAAAACGGTTATCAGCTGCAAATATCTCAGAAGGAATGCAGCCACCTTTGTTATTTCATCCTCCAAGTGACACATTTGGAAGACTGAAAAGCTTTTTTAATGTTATCGGAGATTCTCTGAAGGAAGGAAAATAGCTGCAGTGCAGCAGCTGCTGCAGTACTGCTGCGTTCTGGGGCTTGAAGGCAGTGTGAGAGCTGGGCTTGCACTGCAACATCTCATTCTCACATACTGCCTCACAGAAAATATAGCCTGCAATAATACATTTAAGTTAAAAAAATAGAAATAAGAGATCTCGGCTCTAACATCACAACATACTAACATACTTTCATGTACATCAATATAGTCTTTGATGAGAAGGTTCCTCCAAGCCCTACAACTTCAATGGTCAGGCCCACCTTGTGCAATGAAATTTGACCAACTGTAAGTTTACAGAACTTTGCAGAATACCTGTCTCTGGCTGAGAAACCCAAGATTTAAGTATTTACATGGCTGAAAGAACATTATTGTTACGTTTAGAGGTTAGGATGCAGCAATAAGATAAACAATAGAAGCCAGATGTTGTTCAGCAAAGAACCAACGAGAACAGCACGTGAGAAGATCTGCTCTCCTCAAACTAATAAAAGCCTGCTTAGAGCACAGTGATGACCTATGCTCTTTGCTGGTAAGAAGACAACCTACATTCAACTTGTGGTCTACTGTTCCCTATCTAACACTTGAAAGCAAGGTATTTGTGATGTATGAGAAAAAAACCCCAGAACTGTTACATCATCTACTTTATATTCTCTACCAGTAATTCTTCCAGCCATCTGAAGAAGTGCTATTTATCGTTTTAGACATACTTGCTCTAATATATCCCACCATGGCCACAAGGTGAACAGACATACCATGCATCTCAAGAGTTTACCCATATGCTGAAGGCTGATAAAGGATGTCCTTGAAAGGACAGAGGGGGTAGCTCCTTCTGCATCTTACTGAAGATGAGCCTAGTTGTTACGTTACTGAGTAAAAATATTACTTAGCACTTCCATACATTTGTTGAAGAAAAACTCTTACTTAGATCACAGCTAGTATGCTGTTATGATTCTGAGACTACAACTCCATAAACACCAGACTATCAAAGGAAAAAAATTTGCCTTAAAGACATTTTCTCTCCCCCCCAAAAAAAAAAAAAGAAAAAGCACTAAAAATTCCTTGTTTACCAAGACCAGACTATATTAATAATAGGATTAATCATCTATGATACTGTTGAGGTAGTCTGGGTAAGTACAGACACAAATCTGCACATAAATCTATTTACAGTGGTCTCCCACAGGATACAAACTTTCTACCTGCTACTCTCCTTCACTAATCCTACATTTGCAATCATGTTGAAGTTCTAAATTGCCCATAAGACTCCCACACTTGAATCTACCCCATGTCCCACAAGACAACAGTCACAGACAACACAAAAAAAGAAGCAAGACACTGCAGTACTTTTCAGTAACTCATTTTAAGAAAGATTAGAAGACATGTAATGAAGCTGTCCCATGGACAGAGTGAAAGAGGAAAAATTGCAAGCAATTTGGTTTATTTTTGTACTCTTAGATTACAGCAGAAGGCTTCTGAGTGATTATTCATGGATCACCACGTGATAGCCATCAATCCCGTCCAAGGTTTGGACTAAAAACTGTAATTCATTGATGTCAACAGAACTACACTGCTTTACATCATCTATTAATTTGATTTTTAGAGGCTTCTGTTTTAGTACGAAACACTGCATATCCTTTGAAAACATTCTAATAGACTCAACAGCTTGCTGTATCAGAGTGCAAAGGGCAACTGTCTCCAGTCATAGTAACTTTCATGCTGCACTGTGAAAGTACTTTTTGTAAAATCTAAATTATCATGGTAGACAGAAGAAAATATTCCTGCCGATTTCATATTTGTTCGCTTCCTGTTTTAAAAACCAAACTTTGGGAAATGCATGCCCAAGGGTGGGGGGTGAGCAGTAAAAACAAAAGAAATCCTTAGAATGACTCTCTAACCTGATTTGAGAAATTAGTAGTAACACATACGGACAATTAAGTAGGTTTGTATTTTCTTCTTGAATAGATATTTCTGATGACTCTTTAGAAGAAAACTTGTTTTCCTATAAGGCAAGCCTTCAACTCAGCATTCAGATCACAAGCAGTAATTCATCCCCTTTCGTTTTACTGGGGTCAGGATGGATGGAAATTGCCAAAAAAGCTGCATAACTTCTGCTAATTCAAGGATACCATGAGCCAAACCAGAGTTGTGCTTTGAGGTTACACTTGAGAAAGAGCTGTTAGTCTCGGACTTCACAGGTCAACCATCTGCTTTCTCATCAGCAGCCTGCTTGGACACTGCTAGATGAAGAACGTTAAATGCCATGGCATTTCAGTGCAGTAGGAAGAGAACAGCTGCACTGTAATATCCCATAAATGAACTTTCAGCTTCATTTCAAAGAAAAATATCTGCAGCAACTCATTAAAATGTATAGTTTACAAGGACTTTACTTCAGTTAAAAAAAAAAAACAAAACACCACCACAAACAAAAAAACCACCCACACCAAACAGAGCAATTGCATATTCTACTGAAATAATAAAATCTAGCAAGATCAAACAGTTCAGCAACATTTCTACTTCATGTCCCATTTGCAATTTGAAGTATATTGATCTCAAGCTTGGTTATTCTTTCCAGCTTTGTAAGGAACAGTTTTTAGGTTATGTGAACCCTGTTCTGGGGTTTGGGATATTGGGGTTTTTTGTTGGTTTGAGGGGTTTGGATTTTTTATTTGGGAGGGGGGGTGTTGGGTTTTTTTTTATTTGGGGGGGGTTTGTTCGTTTGTTTTAAACCTTTCACTTCAATCTGCTCAAAAAACAATCCCCCCTTCCCTCCCCTCTAGTTATATCAAACTCATTTTAAAACTTCATGGGACTGGCACATCATGAGCCAAGCCTTTTCTTACTACTTCTTGATTTCTCTGAAGTATGGGAAGCAACTGTCATATTGAATTTGCCTATATAGGTGAACTCTTACATACGTGTAAGTAAACTATATCAAACTTAGTGAAACAGTTAAGCATCTGTGAAAATTAAGACTCTAAAAGAATGCCTCAAGTTTCCTTTGTTTTTTCAAATTCAACAGAAGAGAGTTCTTTAACCTATTGCATTATTAAAAAACAAAACACACAGCAATGTATTTTCCTGATTAAGAAGTTTCAGTACAGACATGACATACAGGGGTTGTTTGTATTTTAAATGGCATATTGTTTCAAAGGACTTCTATGTATGGTGGGAATATTTTTGAATCACCTGCCTCTAGTTACTGTACCAAAACTGCAACTTTTTAAGAAGTGCTTACCTTCCCCTTACACCACAGAAGAATAAAATAAATTTTCTTCAGTGACTGGCTGAATGTTATGTGAGAAATACACGTAATATCTCGAGTACCTTGAAAGTAGTATTACAACTGCATACACTATTTTAAATCCTTTAGTAAGTGGATTCTATTTTAAAACATTTCCTTCCAAATTCCAGGCAGGTTTGGTTTTTTTTTCCCCTCTAGTTCTGCAGTAAGTCAGTCAATTAGACTTAAATCTGTCCATATTAAGAACTGAATAACATTATGTGGAAGTTTATTCTATCCTGTACATTTAAAAAAAATATGTAACAACCTCCTCTCACACTATTTTAATCATATGCATGGTCAAGTATTTTGAAATAGCCAAGATGTTTGAGTCCTTTTAAAGCAGGAAAACAAATCAGCTTTATATTTATTAACAATGCAGTTTATCCTGGCATATCTCCCCCTTCCTGTATATGATACTTATCTTTTTGTGCAATTCATGAAGTAAAACCCCTCAAAGCTTAAGACTCTAAGAAAACAATCTGAAGTACGCGAAGAGTTAAAAAAAACAATTACATAGTCAAAGCGTGCTTTGTATGCTTAATAACTCTGGAAAACTCCTTAGTAAATGGCAACATCTCTAGTACCACATCCTCAATAGGATTGGGGTGGGGAGAGGAAATCAACCAGAGCCTTTTTTTTTTCCCCCCTTACACTAAATTACACAATCATACTAAAATATGTAAGGATAAGCAAACAAACCTGACCACTCCACACACAATACAGGTTACATATGAAACTCCAGTTGTGATTGATCATGCAGTCCAAAATCCTGAACTGGGCCATGTCTTGCTCTAGCGCAGACTGCTGCTGTGCTCTGACTCAGCTTTTGTCCGGGTGATCCTCGAGGATATGAGAGCTATGCAGTAATGACATTCAGGAACAAGGACCTTCCTTCCTGTTCAGTCTCCCTTCCCACCCCAGCCATGTGTCAACTCAACAAGATAAACTGACAGAACTGCATAACATTCTTCAAAATAATACTTCCGAAGCTGACAAATTATGCATTCCTGGAAAAAAATGGGAAATAAGAACAACCTAAGAAATCTCACTAAAGCAAACACAGAAAGGCACTCTCAAACTATGCTTGTTCTTTCCCCCCCACCCCTTCATTTCTGCTACTGCTGAAACCAGTCTGAATATCAATAATTTAGTGTAATAATTTATATCACATGAATCTTAAACTTGCTTAGGCACAGCTGTGATGATGACTTCTGTGTTTTCATGAGGTCCAAAAGCTTATGGCTCCTATTGTAAACACAGCACAATATGAGCAACTTTTCAAAGTCAAGAGAACATCACAGTTTTCATGAAAATTATACAGATTTCTCTATTTCGGGTTCTTAAATGGCAGGCTCCCCTTTAAACTTATCAGAGTACTGCTAGCATTGCAGAAATTTTTTTTTTTCTTTTTGCACAGAAAAATTGCACAGAAACGACGTCTACCTTTTGCAATGAAGCATGAAGACCACTCTATTGATAGGGAAATGGAAGATTAGTAGGATCCTGAGAAACTGCAGAAATACTGGAAAGGTTTCTTTCTTCCTTTACGTATTTCTTTTTTGCAATCTGAGAACAACCACCCTATTTCAGCATGCACCTTACCTTCTGTGTCTTGACTGTCTACCTTGTATTCTCCCTTCCCCTTCAAAGGTGAGATTCAGAAATATCAGAAATGTATTTCCACAGAAACATACACATTTTATCTGATGATTACATGAACTATTAGACTAGTCACAGAAACAACTTACAATAATCTGCAGTTTAAATACCACAATTAACTAACGCTTCAGAAACAGACAGGCATGGTTTTATCTACCAGCTGTAGCTCAAAATAATTTAAAACTAGAACATGTTATTTGTTGAAGGTGTTGGAGATTCCACACATCTCTCCAGTGACACAAGAAGGGACCCAAACATTCTGACCTGAAGCCAAGGAAGGAGCAGAGACAGCCCCACAGAAAATAGGGCCTCAAGGGTCCCCCCATTCCCAGGCTCTGCTGCTCCTTCAATAAGAGAAGGATAAGGATAGCACAGGAGATGAGATGCATATGAGAAGGGCAGCGTTCTGTTTGCATCAGCACTCATGCTCTGCCTCAAGGAAGAACATCTGTGAGACGCAAAAGGCTTTTCTATCTTGAGAAAGTATGGAGGAATAGCTACAGGAACAGGTGGCCAATTCAGCCTTTGGTTCAGTAATGGCCAAATGACTGAAAAGTACTTCAAATGTGAAAGAAAATCTGTGCTATAAAAGCAGCCTGGAAATAAAACAAACTTGTATACGAGGGTCAAACAAATGGTGTGGCCAAATAGCAGCTTGTAACTTTGAAACAGTTATACAAATAGGGTCTCATTTGTTTTAACCAAACCAAACAAAAAAATCTTGTTCTAATTTCTCATCCCAAGGGCCCTGGGAATTAATGCCAGAGTCCAAGCCAACCTCTTCCCTTCTCACCGATGTGAGCAGTCTGCAAACTTCCAAGACACAGTTGTGTACAACAAATGTATTCTGGTTCATTTTAAGATGTACATGGCAGAGATTCTCTATTAGCCTTACAACACCTAATTACGAAAAAGGGAAAACAGTAGTATCAGTGCAACATGGCACAAAATGAATGTGGCTTCAGAAAAAGCACTTAAAGAAGGGGATTAAAGAGCTCGAGATATTAAAACAATAAAATATCCTCGTACAAGTTAAATGGTCTGCACTGAAGCAGCCTGTGCTAACAAGGGGCTAGAAGAAATGTCCTGCTTAGCAACTATTACTAGGTGGAACAGATACACTTCCTCACAACAGACTTCATAACTATCCAAGCTTGAGAAATGTTGGAGAGGGAGGATGTTTGGGAAGGTCTTAGGGAGCCGGGGGTTACTGCAGAGCTGCTGGAGCAGAATGAGGCAGTGAAGTCTCCAGGACAGAAATGATGGAACGAGAAAGGACCCGGCACCCTGCAGGACCAGCAGCAGGGATGCTGGCAGAACGTGTGGGGCAGCCTACACACAGCTGGAAAAGCGGCCTGCTGCACACTAGTTGCACTGTGGAAAAATGCTGTCATCAACTAAATAAGGTGGAGGGAAGAAGGGAAAGGAGATCTGGAAAAATTAATAGAAGACTGCTGTTTTGTACTAAAAAAACCCATCAACCAGGTTCTTCTTAAACAGTATTTTAGTACAATTCTGCAGTGATTGGTTTCATTATCAATTATCTACTTTAAGATCCATAAAGTATTACTCAGTATTTATTCCCTATGAAGTACTCAAACTCCTAATAAAGTATTCAACATAGTATATTAAAAGTCTCCTACTGCACAGTATGATATTAAAAAAAAAAATTGAGTCAGTTAAACCTCAGAATCA
The DNA here is from genome assembly GCF_000699105.1 of Pygoscelis adeliae. Classification (NCBI taxonomy): domain Eukaryota; kingdom Metazoa; phylum Chordata; class Aves; order Sphenisciformes; family Spheniscidae; genus Pygoscelis; species Pygoscelis adeliae. The sequence goes on from NW_008825410.1 coordinate 9,484,246, forward strand.
AATTTGTGCAACTCTTCCCATAAAATCAGCAGCCATTATTAACCTGTTACTTTCTGGCGTTCATTTTCAAATCTGTTTTAAAGAAATTCTAAAACAAAATTTATTTTTTTCCCTCCAATCTGGCCAGTGTTTACGTACCCCTGCAATTCATGCAAAAGTGTCTAAATACTGCAGATAAAAACATAAATAATATAGAGCAGTAGGACAACATTTTCAGAAACAATCAGTATTGGCCTGACACCTGCCACCAAAAATCAGTATCAAAATGGTTGTAAATTTCAATAGGCATAGAATGAGGTGAGGACCAAAGGTTTTGCAAGCTTGAGTCTTTACAGAAGTCCCTTAGATAAAAGGAAGGGTTCAGAAACTGTTGCAAAAGTAGCACCTTCAACAGTAAGTTGCAGTTATTGCTTAGAACTGACTCTCTCAAAATTTTCCTCCAAGTCAGTCTGTGTACTTATAAATTTGATCTGCCATTACTGAAAACTGTTCTTGATAATCTTCTGCTAGCCTGACAACTGCGCTCTCATTTACAAGAGACAATCTCCTTCCCGGTACAAGGCTAAATCAAATTCCACTAGCTTAGCACTCCTCTGTTCTAACCTTACTTTCTTTACTGTTAACATGTTTTTTGGGAGACCTTATTTATTTCTCCTAAGCATGGTTAACTATGCTTAGGAGATTCTGCTTAGAGGATTCTTGTGCAAGTGCACAAGAATTGATGGAACCTCCTTAAAGTAGGCATACAATAAACAGAGGGCTTCCCTTTTCGCCTTCAACACTCAATTTACTAATGCCTCCTTAAAAAAAAAAGTTTAATGCAAAAACAAAACCAAAATAATTTGCGTTGTAAATATTTTAAACTTTTTAAAAGTTTATAAAGTTTTGCCCAAAATTTAAAAGTGAGGCTTGCACAATGAATTTCCAATTTGGAGTATTAAAAAAGCCAACAGAGCATTTAAAGATGCAGTCATTGCATAACTAGAGAATGAGAGAGGGCACACATCAACATTAGCAGGCTCCAAAGGTCTCAGAGTCCAATCACCCGAAGAGTTCTTTGTCATACACTGAGCTTTGATTGGGGGTGGGGGGGAGGAGATGACGATGACATTCAGGTTTTGAAGTTCTACTGCTGGTCAGTTTTCCTCCCCCTAAAATAATTAAGAGACCCCTTAAAATTCCAAGAACACAATAAAGTTGAAGCTCAGTTATGCAATTTATTAACTAAAAAAGTAAGAGCCTGTCCAAAGCATCATGTCCTCTCAAAGACTGCCTGTCAAAGTCTAATGTTTTCTCCTGGTATTAAAAACTGCAGGTTTAGGATCTCAATAATTTGAGGTAACTAAGCTAAAAACAAGTCAGAAACATAACTTCCTCAACTCATTATTTCTCAGAATCTGTCAGTCTTGTATGCAAACTCTAGAAGGTTAAAAAGGAACAGTAGAGAAGAGGCAAGATTTTCCTAAAAAATATGCCCCTCAAGTATCTAGACTTCTGTCTAAAAACTGCAGTGAGCTTTCCGAAACAGAAAACACAGCTCATGCTCACAGAAAGGAAAGGCTTCCATTTCCTAATGACTCCAGATACTTTTTGTACATGAGCAAATATGCAAGCCGTACACAGGGGTCAACCACATCGTCAGCACACACTGAAGTGTGTCCCAAAAAGATGCCTTTCAGAACTTAAGAACACGAAGTTCTTTGAAAGGGTAAATCCTTTACTAAAGAAAACCTTTTTTTTTTTTTCCATTAAGCTAATTCTAGACAAGCTATCGTTAGAGAACATGCCTGTGTAAGAAGGCACCGTGAATCTTTATATACGCTAATGCATAAAAGATAACCTTTCAGAGTAATTTTTAAGTCAGGCATGGAGAATGTACTTCAGTAAACAATGACTGGACTGAGAACTCAAGTGAACTGAGAAAGTCCCATTACAACCAAACCTAGCTATTACTTCATCTATCCAGTTAAGAACTCAGCGTGGTTGGAGCCAGCGACAGGAATTTCAGTGGCACTACTGTCCAATATAAGAAAAAAGGCTTTGCTGCACTCTACACCGAGCAACTAGTATTTTCTTCCTTGTACTGACATTTTGATGACTTCAAAAATAAAACAAAGCATGCACACACACAAGCAACAAATAGTATCTTCATTGGTTTCTCCCTTCTTCCACATCAGATAAGATGTTTTTCAAATCTGGAAAGCAATTATTTTCCCACCAGAAGTTACAAGCTCCTACGAAGGACAAGATTTTGTTCACCCTTGTTGTTCCAAATGTAGAAGACGTAGAAGCCTTTTACAGTACCTCTCAATCCCCTTTCCTATCATTAACCACAGTCGTATACAGTGATTACTTAAAAAGAATTTCAAAAGCAACTGAAATACATTTCAGAGGTTACCAACAAGGTGTAGACTGATAACGATGATGGTGAAGCTCCAGAGGAAGCCTGGCTTGTTTTAGTAAACGAAATCGAGAAGTGCACAAGAACAAAAAGGAAAAGCATGTCTGAAAAAAACACAGTGTATTTCCATTGCTCAGCTCACAAGACTGACAATGAGAAAAGTTCCTACAAACCAAGTCAAGAGCAGGAAGAGGCTGAAATATGATTTCCATTCTGAGTTCTTTCCTTTCATTGGAATTGTTACAAAAAGCTATGAACATTAAAAAAGGAAAAAACAGTAAATACAAAAAACATCTCTCTCCATATTAAAAAAAAAATCTGGAGTGTTTCCTTCCCCCTATATCAACTTCTTTTTAAGATGCAATACAGTTAATAGAACTAGAAACATAACAGATATCCTTAGGGGAAAAAAATGCAACTCTAGAACAGCTGGCACAGTACCATTTCAGGCCGTTTAACACGTTCATCCCAGTCTGCTACAACTCTCCTAGTATTCCAAGTACCGAAAACCCAAGGAAGTACACAAGACTTACCACTCTTCCATCAGAAACTAAGGGCAAAAGAAAATAACTGAGAATAGCATAACTGCCATTTGTCTTCTGCATGAATGCAACTTGTATTTTAATCAACATATAAGCTCATTAGATGAATCAAACAATGTATTTTTGTGATTAATTTTGTGAACACACACATACCCTGCAAACAAATTCACAATATCTAAATCATATAAAGAGTGTTGTTCTAGTAACATTTTAAAGACTCATGCAGAGTGAGGTATTAATCAGTTTGGCTTCCTAACTCTTCACAAATCCTCTTGCATCTACTCTCAGATTACTTCGCCATCATCCTGTTTGCTTCCAAGAAGGATATGGGATAGCAATATTGATCTGTCAAGAGTTAGTCTGAGTCATGACAGAGAGAAAACTCCTTTTCTTTTGAGCTACCAATTCACCAGTTAAGCTGAAGTACTGCCTGCTTCCTTAGATTTTTAGCCTCAGCCATTTTCAGTGGACTAGTTTGGTGTTTCCTTACTCTAACCAATTTCTGTTTAGGATGTGACACAAGATGCATTTTCTCTTCCCCTTTATCTGACCTATTCAGTTACAGATTTCTTCCTTTGTTTCAGAGAACGATCAAGTATCCAAATAAGAATTGACTTTTTACTAACTTCAGCTACAGGAAAGTATCACTGTGTATGTTATTCCACAAAAATTAATATACTGGAGAAAAAACAGCATATGAGTCCCCAAACTGAACACTAGTAAGGCAGCTGACAATCTTTAGAAACTGGAAGCAAGCTTCTACCACTGTTCTATTTAAGAAATGCACAGCCAAATTTAGTGGGGACTGAATAAGAAATACAAGCGATAGGTACTCTTAGGCAAAGTATACTTCTGTGATACCATTAAGCACTTCTGTAACATTTACAGTGTTAATGAGATCAAACTCATGAAAACGCGGAAGTTTTCTCAAGCTATTATCGCTATTACCTACAGCTCAACATCTCACAGGAGTAGATCACTTGCCTTCCACCTACAAGTTCCTGGATGACAAAAGAGAGACGGTATGCTCCTGTGGAAATTCCTGTTTGTCTAACCCAGCGTCCACGCAACTGTATCAGTTTTGTTTCAGTGTTCACTTATGTCTCACTATCCTCAGTTTTCTATGTCAACAGAGGATGAAAAAGCAAAACCAAGAAAAACTAAAAACAAGTGTATTTGTTCACTGCATTTTAAGTCATATTAGTACTATTCACCTGGTTATTTTACATTATCTCCACTCAAAGAAGAAACACAACATGACTTAATTTGAACTTTCTTTCTATGGTAATTTTTTCATGTCCAACCAAAACATGAAAAAAAATACTGCAATGCTTATTGCTACTGTAACATACTACCACCACTGAATTTGTCCTCATGAAAACAACAACTATAAGCTACATTACTAATTGTGTCTAAATTACATGTGCATCTCTAGAAGACATACTGCACACAGTGGTAATGATGCAGCCATGATCAAGTTAGACAGCAGGGAGGTGTTCCCGTTCCGCCCCCCGCCCAGGAATGATAGTAAAAGCATCTAAATTAAATGATATCAAATTTAATGCCTTTGGTACCAACAGCACATATTTTCTTTCAAAGAATGTTTTCCATTTACAGTACTAGCGATCCTATCTGAACACAAGTGGGTCCACAACTGGCTTGAGCCACACCACAGAGGTAATTCTAATAGGTACTTCTTGTTGTCTTCATATTCCTCACTACGCTGCAGTGCTGTGTCATCAGCTCTGCTATTTTCTGATCCGAGCCCAAAGCCAGAACTGAGTTACTTGCCTGCCCAAGATTGGGCTTCAGAATCCTAAAACTTGCATTTTGAGATATGAATATACATTAATGTATATAGAAACACATAGGAAAATATAGTGCTAGCTCTCGTGATTATAGAGAAAATCCCTTCCATGTACTAGGACATTTATTTACACAGCAAATCTATTATAATACAGTTAAGTTTTCTCAATAATCTAGCAATCTCTAAATACAAGATTTGGATAAAGTTAATCACCAAGTGTGACCACACTGAAGCACCTTTATTTACAGCCCAATATCCTCTTATTGAGACCAGGGGGTGCTCAGAAGGCTGAGCTGTTTGCGTACCAAGAACTGCCTGAGCTTCTTGCAAGACGATCCCAGAAAGCAACACCTATGTCATGCTGCATAGGAAAACACTCTGCCTGCCTAATCAGAACAAAGGTGTATTCCTGCTTTCTCTGAACTAAGACTGCAAGAGAACCAAAATTAAAAATTATTACTGTTGATAAATACAGGAACTATTCAATACTAAGACATTTTCAACAAAATATTCATATTTGAGTTAGTATAGTGGGTTCTCAAGACTTCACTAGGTGGTCTACTTCAAAATACAACTTTGACATTCCATAGGGGATAATAGCAGACTGTCCTTCAACACCAAGTACAGATTTTGAAGTTAAGAAAGCCTCACTTCACAGGCCATTAGACTAGCTGAGCTCCTCCTGAAGCCAGCTAAAGTGAGGAAATAAAATCTTCATTAAAATAAAATCACCAGAGCATGTGCAAAGCAACTCAAGTTTCTCAGCTAGCAAAATAATCACCTCCTTTGCTTTCCCTGTCTTCCTCTTCCTTCAGCTGGAAGGCAGTCAGTTCACTGGCGGAGCAAGAAAGGGACCGTACAGAGCTGGCAGTCAGAAAGATAAGCTCTAACAGAAAGCTGAAGTCTAATCTTAACTACAATTAAGAATTTCCTAACATTTCTTTCACTTAACTAGCATCACTGACTGAACTGAAAAAAACGAAACCCTGAAAATCAGTTTCGGTATGCTGCAAGATGTACTACATAGCATTACTAATCTTATTTTTCATAGAACATCTTTATTTTGTTATTCTTAACATACAGGGTTTTTCCATGAGTGTACTGGAATAACAAAAACATGTTTATGTGAAACGATAACTTACCCTTGCAGACAGTCAATCTCTACAATTTTAAGCTTTGCCATCTGCACTATCAGAGCACTATTTTTAATGATGTTATCCTAGTTTACAAGGTATTTTTGCACTTTTTATCTACAGACTTACCTTTCCATGTATCTTTATAGTATCCTACCATTTTAACTTCCTTCGTTGCTCCAAATGTAGCCGTGTACAAAAAAAAAAAATCGTGAAAAAGGCAGAAGAGGAGACTAGAATCTTAGTGCTATCATGATTAAGCATATACCATTTTCACGTCAAGAAAGAAAAGACATTACATATCCATTCTGCTTCCATTCCAACAAAGAACACTACCTGGGTTAGAAAGACTCAAACACAAGAACACAAGTACACAACTTCACTCTGAGCACTAGTTCTTCAAGGTGTTAGGATTTCAGAATGAAAACTTAAGTTTGTTTTAGAATAGCTCTCTTGAAATTCAGGTAATGACCAGAGTCATGATACACATGTCCTAAAAACCCTAGAAAAAAAAGCTGTAAGTGAACATTACATGCAGTCAGCGGGTACATTCCTTAATACCTTGCTGGAGGTTTCCCATAGCGGCAAGAGCTCCAAGCTCTTACAGCAAACTCCTTGACGGCAGCTACACTCCAGCCGGCAAGGCCCAGGCATGCTGAACACCCTCCTTGGCCACTTCACCTCCACATCAAAAGAGATCTCAAAGTACTCTTCACAGGAGTCTTTCCAAATGCCTTTCTCCTGTTCCCACCTGTGGGCTCATAAATTTAAGGCTTGAGTAGAACTCGCACATTTTTAGTGTTATGCAAATGCTACAGAGAAAGGTGCCACTTGGAAGCGTTATTAGCACTGAATTACTCACTGCAGTTTGAATCCTAACTCTTGTTAAATATTAAAGCAGCACCCCTACTTTCAAGCAAATTTTAAAAACATGACATTTAAAAATTAGCACTCTCTGTAGATAGGGAATATATAAAAGAGGGTCCTTAAGAGAACACCATTGACTGGAAACCTGCAGCTTGCCCAGGAGGAAACAAGAGTCATTCATTAGCACATTTTTTCCTGTGGATACATGGACAGGGGACGTAGATTCTAAGACATTAGATTACTAATGAGCAACATTCTTCACATCTGTACTTCTACTTTTCTTTTGTAGGGGAATAAAATGTAAATATAGTAGCTAACATATGCTACCAAATAGAGCTACGGGTTAGATTTTCAAACCTGTCAGAAAATTTGTTGTATTGATTACAGTCAACATAATGCAGTAGAGAGAACTCCTATCATACTCTAGCTACGGAACCCAGCAGAGAAACAAGTATCACCACTTGTCACTCCTAAGTGAAGAGTTAAATAAAAACAGCTTGTTAACTAATACAGCTTAGTGACTGTTATGTCTAGCTTTGTCTTCTGACTGCCCCCAAATTTTATTAAGTTGCACAGTGCCGGGGGCTAGTCTAACAAATTTTGATGGAATTTATCATCATAAACCCCTTCAGATGAAGCTGAGGTACCTCAAACAAACAAACCAAACACCCCTGCCCCCGTATGTCAAGTTTACAAATAAAATTTTAGTTTAGACCCTATAACCTTGCTTCCATATGCTGTGTTTTCAGAGGCTCAAACTCTAGTCTTTACTTTTTGAAAAAGAACTCAAAGATTAAGCTCTATAAACTCTGCCTATCTAGTAATCTCCAGGCACTTTAGGCAACTGGAAAAAATTCAAAAATGCAAATTTTCCTTCAGTTTCTCCATCATTTTTTCCATGTAGACCAAGCCAGGTTTTGCACGAACAGTGTTATCAGATCAGTTATCTGACATATTCTGAAACTAACTTTAATCACTTCCAGTATTTTTTGTTGTATAAAATATGTGCACTTGATCAAAGCTCTTCCCCATCATTATGCAAGTTTCCACCCTTTCACTAAAGCATTCATTCATCCAAAGGTGGACTGACTTGGAAGAAAATACATTTTAGAAGTTAACTTTTTCCAGCGAGCTTTGGAATTCTAAGAAGGTTTAAGGGTTATTTTAAAAACAAATTAAACATATCAAGTTGCTACATTAGTAGTAGATCTGACTTTGGTCTCATACATCTTCTATCTCCCCCTCATCTTCTTTCCTCCCATTAGACCCCCTATAAAGGAAAGAATGAGGTTTTTTGCTAGACAGCAGTCATGCATGTGCTGACTGGCCACCAGAGCTCCCCCATCTCACCCCCAGTGTGAAGCATTAACCTGGGCTTCTCTTCCATCTAGCTACTGAGTTGCTCCAAACTTCCAGGCACTTTGTTATCTCCAAGACCCTTTTCCTGCCTCAAGCATTGGCCAATGAGCTTTACAGCAACTGTAGAGGAACTAATAGATGGGCAGACTGATGGATGGCATGCTCAAAAGAAATCAGATTCATGAATTTTTACTTCTTTGCTCCGTTACATCACCTGCTTCCTACCATATCTTTTGCCTGAAGAACACAAGCCCTGCATTTTCAACCGTACTGCCTTCCACTCCTTAAGCATGTGGTTATTATTGCACAAGCTACATTCCATAACTTTTTTTTTTTTTTACAATAAACCAATTCTCTACTCCATTCATACTTTTTCCATAATCCTATAGTACTATCATTCCTAAATTGTCCTACAGAAATGCAGAGATCGTGATCTTCTTATCAGAAGTAAAAAAGAAATTTGCAGAACCATAGGCTAGTACTTTTAATACATTTCAGTCCTATGATGTTCATGTGAATTCTTTAGGGAAAAAAACATAGAAAATGAAAATGATTAAGTCAGAAAAGGCCTACAGCCACATTCTCATCAAAAAATTTGTATGAGTACAGGTGGAAGAGTAAACAATTTCATTCTGACCAACATTCATTTTCCAATAGGTTAAATTCTACTTTCCCCATTTTCTGTATGTCTGTAAGGAAGAACAACAAGAACTGAAGAAAGTAAGAAGCATGCTTTTCTAGAGGGCAGAAGCTCAAATTCACAAAACATAAGGCACAGCAAAGGGTGTTGCACTTCACTTTCTGGGGCATAGCTCCTGAAGTGGCATTTACAATGTGAGGAGCTCAGGTTCCTATCTCAGATCTAAGCATCTAGTAAGGAAATTCAAAACAGAGAAGTACGGACCAGGCAGATGCTAAAAGCAGCAATATATTATGCTGAAGAAAGGAGTACATCCAAAATCCCACTTATTTCTAGAGTTCAGACAACTGAACATAGTATTAGACAGAATGTGAAGAGCACTATGTAAAATTAAGCATTACTGTAATGTGCATCTAAATGATCAAAGGCACAGAAGCCAAGTGTCTGAATTTGTCCATATGTCACAGGCAATTACTTGTGGCATGAAAGAGACTTGACATGATACTTAATTCTTTCATACACTGGAATTTAAAACCTTTTTATTTCTTAACCACAGGATAAAAGAAACTTATGACAAAAACAAACTGTATGCAAAATACTACTGTAGCACTGCTAAAGACCTGTTTTTCCTCAACTAGAAGCACCGCCCCATTACATTTGCAGAGGAAGTCAATGGCTTCACCCTCTGGCCTCAAAATTTCAATTACACTGTGAACCCAGGGTAATTTTTAGTGGTTACCACTAAAGGGAAATACACTGATTGAAAAAAACCACAGACTCAACACACTTAGCTCCACAGGAATGGTATCTAAGTAGTTCTTAGTAATAACGTGGCGCTTAGAATTATACTTTTAAGCCTCACTTTGCTGGTGCACAATTCATCCTTCCAAAACTCTTAAAAAAAAAAAGTCAGCACATCCTCTGAAAGGTAAGACAAATAGAATGCTGTACCTTCCCT
>NW_008825410.1:9493975-9510275 GCF_000699105.1 Pygoscelis adeliae
GCATCTTGAAAGACAGAAGTTTGCTCGTATCAGCATGTTAGCTAAAACACACAGAATTCATCAGCATAAAAAAAATATTTAATGGTAAGTAAGTTTCACTCTCCAAATCATCTTTCAAGTCTACATGAAAAGCCTACATGACATCTCTAGAAGTGGTGGGCTTGGCCAACCTAACAGCTTGCTGCTTGACCCTTCAGTGAACCGCTTCAGCCCTGCAAAAGATGGGGCTCACTGGGAAGGAACATCTGAGCACGCTCTGGCAAAGAAATCACGCTGCAGTGCATTTCAAAAAAAAAAAAAAGTGTAGCAGCAACAAGGTAGGAAGCCCACAAGTCACTAAGAGCCATAGACTGCTAAGAACACCACCAGAAACACAGCCAGGCCTCAGAGGAGATGGAAGAAAAACTTCCTAGGGACTAGAGGAAACTGGTTTCTGAGCAGTAGCAATCTTTGGTCAATTCATAAAAATGAATAAATAAAAAGCCGCATCTGAAACTAATTCTAGAAGCAAGGACTTATTCTGTTCTAGTCATTTGGGACTGGAGATATATTCCCTTAACTTCTAACTCAATCTAATAATTTTGTTTTCCTATCAACTTTATATATAGGAGAAAGTTGTGCAAAATCTCACTTTTTTTAGCTTAAAAATATTTGGGGTGCTCACTATTATGAGAGGGTATAAGCAGAGCCATACCAAAACTCTAGCCAACAGGGTTCCATGCCACCACATTGACGTATTCACAAGCCCATCTCCAACCCTGCACACAAATATGCATGTAGCTTTAACGATATTTTGAAACCAGTAATAGCATTCATTGAAGTAATCTCACTAAATAAATGAAGGACAAGCATGACATCCGTGGTACGATGGCCTAAATCATAACTCTACCATTATCATCAAGATTCATCACTCAGAAGCATGCTGATCTCAGATCCATCTTTCCTACTCCTTAGTCCTTCCTGACAGAAGTCAGGATTTACACTAAAAAGTTAAATCACAATGAGAGAAACACAAAGGGCTTCCAAGAACTTATTTTAAAATACAATTTCTGGAGTTCCCCAACATAAGCATAAGTTAAGAAAGAAACCTCTAGAAAGCAAACTTGTACCTTCGCTTTACTTGAGTTCTGGTCCTGCAAAAAGGTAGTTAATACAGGAGCCACATAGACAAGATAGCTCCTGAGAAAGTCAACTTGATTCTAATTTTCTTCTAATTTTCCTTACCAAAACTTCATCCTCTAAAGTTAGGTGATAAAGAGAAACTGTAAATTTGACCTAATCAATCATCACCCTAGTCAAAACTCATGCTGGGTGATGAAAAGCCATCTCCTCTTCAGTCATCAGACTGAAGTTCAAGACAGACTTAAGATCAAGATGAGTCATCTGTTATTTTCTTACCCCTGAAACACCTTCAACTCTAAAATAGACGACACCCCCACTAGTCCAAAATAGCACAATTCTGCTGAGCTTTAGATTATACTGAAAACTTTATCTTCATGACATACTATACAGGTGGGCCACGGGGTGGGGGGGGAATCAAACCGTAAGAGCAACAAAGAATTCAGTGTTTTGCAGTGAATCTAATTCCATTTCCCCAGTTTTTTTAAAAGAACTCTACAGGATCAGATAGGTGTCCTTTCCTGGCATAAATATATTAAGAAGTGCCTCTCATTTTTATTAGAAAGCACATGCCAATATGGGTTTTATGATGTAACAAAACAGAAGGTTATTTAGAGAAAGAACACACAGCTCTAATCACTGCCACTGGAGACTACTGATAAAAAGGCTGTTGAGGTCTTTGCCCAGTCAAGCCCTGAAAGTATCCCAAGAGGAAGGTTCCAAGAGGAAGGTTCCAGGACCTCCCACAACCCGTTCCAGTGCTTAACCACCCTCAATGAGAATTTTTTCTCCGTGTATTCAGCTGGAGTTTTCCTTACTGCAACTGTTCCCTCTTGTCCTTCCACCGTCCTTTCACTTTCAAGCGGCTGAAGACCCCAGCCAGCTGCCTCCTCAGCCTTCCCTGCTCCAGGCTGAGCAAAGCTGGTGCCACTGGCCTCCTCTCCAGCCAGGTGCTCCAGCCCCTGAACATCTTCCCTCTCTCCAGTTTGCCCTGTCTTGTAGGGAGGGTCAAAAACTGGACACGGTCTTCCGAGAGGAATCTCAATAGCGCCAAACAGATAGGGAATGACACCAACATGTTTTGAAGACGACAGAGTGCAAATGGTGTGAATAGTAAGTATGACCGACTATATTACTATGCTACACAGGTACAGCAACAACAATTACACCACCAGCATTACTCACAGTAGTAATAAGTACTAATTTTTTTTTTTCCTCTTCATTGATTGGTTTGAGCCATACCCTCCAGAGCTGCAAAACCAGCACATAATTCTATGGCCTTTCTCGGGTCTTTTATCCATTAAAAAGGGGGTTTGCCACACACTAAATAATGGAAGGAAACCCCAACAATGGAGGAAGTAATGGTTCAGTAGGAAGAAGACAGGACAAGTTGGGAGACAGAGGGTGTTACGTGGTCCTTACTTTTAGGCTGCACTGCACAACTGATGGACAACGTACAAAACTTTTAATAGAACATGAATAATCAAATCTATAATATTTGTCTCAGGTTAAAAACTCTCCCTCTGTACTGAATACAAAAGACTATGTCTTAAATACCAGACTCCCTTTCTGCAAAACCTGGGTAGATGTAAGGGTCAAATATTTTTTATTATTTTTTTTTTTTTTAACTGAAAAGTTCAGGGCTACGATGCAAAACAAACAAAAAAGGTAAAAAAATCCCACCCTTAAAGGTTCCTAAGCAAATATGAAATAAATACCTTAGCACTTAAAATCTCAAATAAACTTCTAGTAATTAAAGACTGAATCAAACAACCTAAGCCAGAAATCCAGGTGCACAAACCCAGGAAACGGCACATAAAACCACCTAAGCCAGTATATTTCAACAAACTAAAAAGCTGTTCACTCACCAACAATTTTCTCTATATGAAGGAACACACCACACAAAATGCTATCAGAGTTCTAGACAGACTATGAGAGCTATATTCAAAGCCTGAAATTAACATGTCAGTGAAACCTAATGAAATTACAGTTTCAAGAAAAACATACCATTTTAACCACCAAGTCCTAAATCAATCACGATATATCAGACTTCTGTCAGTGCTCAGGGGAGTATTAATATTACAGCCAAAAAAATCTTACAAAACAAGTTATTGAGAACTCCAACATTCAATAAGAAATTAAAGAAAAACAAGCATAGCTGAATGCGTGGAATACAGGGGAGGGGAAAAAAAAAAATCATACTAGCAGAAACCAAGAAACAAGCAGGAGGTTTACTAGTGGAAGACTACAGGTTGACTATATAACAAACAGCAAGTCACATGAATTAAACTCAGAGTTGCTTACATTTCAGCAGAAAGTCTGCCTTGTATCACCACAACCTTCTTTCAGTCAACAGCAGGTCTTGATCCTTAACAAAAAATTCACTTAGTGTCATATTCAGATCGCAGTATCTCTTAGGAATGTCTTTTACCAGTCTTGTCCCAAGTGTGAGTATGCACACTGTGACCTATCAACCACGAGACTCCACTACGCACATGCCAGGCTCTTCATTACATAAGTGACAGTAATAGGACTGTGCAAAAATATCTGGTACTAGAGAAGTGACTCTCTTCTGGAGGATTTTGTTTTCATTTTTTACTACATCTGTAAAAGGACAATGTATTTTCTGACCTTGTCTTTCAAGTGAGAAATGATTTTAAAAATATCACCATACTGCAACTTCAGATCAAATGGCAGAAGTTCCAAGATCTAAAAACACATGGGGTGTTTCCACAAAATATCATGTGTCAAACAATGATACGAGACAATGCACACCACTAACACGCAGCAGGAGATGAAAACAGCAAAATTTACCAAATTATTTTCAACCAGATTTTGAATATGCAACAGACATAAAACAATAACTAAAAGTTACTTAACAGTCGGAATGCAAGCTGTTGTTTCAGTTTTATTTAACAGTTCTTTACCAAAGCTCTTCACTGGTTTTCTTATCAATTTTATATCCTGGCATTTAAATTTTGTTGTATGATGAAACAGATTAATCCTCTAATGAAAATTCCTCTTCTCTGCATTTAATTCCCCTGTATAAGTTCCTGGCCAACAGCCTGTGAGAGTAGTTCCTATTTTACTTTGTACAAAAACAATTCAGAAAGTATTCACCAAAAAATATAATAAAAATATTCTTTTCAATAATTTTATTAACATCACAGCAGGACACAGGCAATCCAGTAGGGTTCTTGAACGTGCTGACAGTTACTTCCTGACACAGGTGACTGAGGATCCAAAAAGGAAGAGGCAATCTGCTGGACCTCATACTTACAGACAAGGAAGAGCTGTTGGGGGTGTGAAGGTTAGGGACAACCTTGGCTGCAGTGACCATCATGGTCACTGTGGAATTCAGGGTCCTGAGAGAGGGGAGCAAAGCCACATAGCAGTATCACAGCCCTGGACTTCAGAAGAACAGGACCGTTCAGGGATCAGCTTGGAAGAATCACACAGGAGACTGTCATGGAGAGAACAGGGGTCACAGGAGAGCTGGCTGATTTTCAAGGATCTCCTCCCTCCAAGCTCAAGAATGGTCCATACCAGTGTGCAGAAAATCAAGCAAAGGTGGCAGGAGGCCTGCATGGATGAGCAAGAGGCTTCTGACTGAACTCAAATGTAAAAAGGAAGCATACAAGGATTGCAAGCAAGACCCAGGTGATCCAGGAGGAATACAGAGATGCTGTCTGAGCATGCAGCAATGGGGTTAGGAAAGCCAAAGCCCACCTGTATTTCCATCTGGGAAGGGACATGAAGGGCAACAAGAAAGGCTTCCAAACACACAAAGGACAAGAAGGTGGATTTATGAACAGGAAAACATGCTTAACCAACCCGATAGCCATTTGTAAGGAGTTGACTGGGTTGGTGGATGAGAGAAGAGCAGCAGATGTTGTTTATCTTGACTTCAGGAAGGCTTTTGACACTGTCTCCCGTAACATCCTTATCGAGAAGCTGATGAGGTATGGGCTAGATAAATGGATAGTGAACTTGACTGGAAACCAGTTGAATTGCCAGGCTGAAAGAGTTATGACCAAGAGCAAGAGGTCCAGCTGGAGGCCAGTCACTGGTGGTGTGCCCCAGAGGTCAATACTGGGGCTAAGACTAACCTCTTCACTGATGTCCTGGACAATCGGGCAGAGTAAACCCTCAGGAAGTTTACAGATAATACAAAACTGGGAGGAATGGTTGTCACACCAGATGGGCATGCTACGATTCAGGCAGATGTTGACAGGCTGGAGAAATGGACAAACTGGAACCTCATTAAATTCAAAGGGAAATGTCAAGTCCTGCACCTGAGGAGGAATAACCCCAAGCACCAGAACAGGCTTTGGGCCAACTGTCTGGAAAGCAGCTTTGCATAAAAGGCCCTAGGGTTCCCATACAGACAAAAGGTTGAACATGATCCACCAACGGGCCCTTGCAGCAAGGAAAGCCAACAGCCTGCTGGACTCCATTAAGCAGAGTACAGCCAGCAGGTTGAGGGAGGCAACCCTTCCCTTCTACCCAGCACTGGTGAGATCACATCTGGAGTGATGTGTCCATTTCTTGGGTCCCCAGTATAGGACAGACAGGGACATACTGAAGCAAGTCCAGTGAGAGGCCACAAATAGGATTAAAGGACTGGAGCGTGTGTCACACAAGGAAAGGCTGAGAGAGCTGGGACTGTTTTAGCCTGGAGAGGCTTTGGGGGGAGATCTAAAAACACATGGGGTGTTTCCACAAAATATCATGTGTCAAACAATGATACGAGACAATGCACACCACTAACACGCAGCAGGAGATGAAAACAGCAAAATTTACCAAATTATTTTCAACCAGATTTTGAATATGCAACAGACATAAAACAATAACTAAAAGTTACTTAACAGTCGGAATGCAAGCTGTTGTTTCAGTTTTATTTAACAGTTCTTTACCAAAGCTCTTCACTGGTTTTCTTATCAATTTTATATCCTGGCATTTAAATTTTGTTGTATGATGAAACAGATTAATCCTCTAATGAAAATTCCTCTTCTCTGCATTTAATTCCCCTGTATAAGTTCCTGGCCAACAGCCTGTGAGAGTAGTTCCTATTTTACTTTGTACAAAAACAATTCAGAAAGTATTCACCAAAAAATATAATAAAAATATTCTTTTCAATAATTTTATTAACATCACAGCAGGACACAGGCAATCCAGTAGGGTTCTTGAACGTGCTGACAGTTACTTCCTGACACAGGTGACTGAGGATCCAAAAAGGAAGAGGCAATCTGCTGGACCTCATACTTACAGACAAGGAAGAGCTGTTGGGGGTGTGAAGGTTAGGGACAACCTTGGCTGCAGTGACCATCATGGTCACTGTGGAATTCAGGGTCCTGAGAGAGGGGAGCAAAGCCACATAGCAGTATCACAGCCCTGGACTTCAGAAGAACAGGACCGTTCAGGGATCAGCTTGGAAGAATCACACAGGAGACTGTCATGGAGAGAACAGGGGTCACAGGAGAGCTGGCTGATTTTCAAGGATCTCCTCCCTCCAAGCTCAAGAATGGTCCATACCAGTGTGCAGAAAATCAAGCAAAGGTGGCAGGAGGCCTGCATGGATGAGCAAGAGGCTTCTGACTGAACTCAAATGTAAAAAGGAAGCATACAAGGATTGCAAGCAAGACCCAGGTGATCCAGGAGGAATACAGAGATGCTGTCTGAGCATGCAGCAATGGGGTTAGGAAAGCCAAAGCCCACCTGTATTTCCATCTGGGAAGGGACATGAAGGGCAACAAGAAAGGCTTCCAAACACACAAAGGACAAGAAGGTGGATTTATGAACAGGAAAACATGCTTAACCAACCCGATAGCCATTTGTAAGGAGTTGACTGGGTTGGTGGATGAGAGAAGAGCAGCAGATGTTGTTTATCTTGACTTCAGGAAGGCTTTTGACACTGTCTCCCGTAACATCCTTATCGAGAAGCTGATGAGGTATGGGCTAGATAAATGGATAGTGAACTTGACTGGAAACCAGTTGAATTGCCAGGCTGAAAGAGTTATGACCAAGAGCAAGAGGTCCAGCTGGAGGCCAGTCACTGGTGGTGTGCCCCAGAGGTCAATACTGGGGCTAAGACTAACCTCTTCACTGATGTCCTGGACAATCGGGCAGAGTAAACCCTCAGGAAGTTTACAGATAATACAAAACTGGGAGGAATGGTTGTCACACCAGATGGGCATGCTACGATTCAGGCAGATGTTGACAGGCTGGAGAAATGGACAAACTGGAACCTCATTAAATTCAAAGGGAAATGTCAAGTCCTGCACCTGAGGAGGAATAACCCCAAGCACCAGAACAGGCTTTGGGCCAACTGTCTGGAAAGCAGCTTTGCATAAAAGGCCCTAGGGTTCCCATACAGACAAAAGGTTGAACATGATCCACCAACGGGCCCTTGCAGCAAGGAAAGCCAACAGCCTGCTGGACTCCATTAAGCAGAGTACAGCCAGCAGGTTGAGGGAGGCAACCCTTCCCTTCTACCCAGCACTGGTGAGATCACATCTGGAGTGATGTGTCCATTTCTTGGGTCCCCAGTATAGGACAGACAGGGACATACTGAAGCAAGTCCAGTGAGAGGCCACAAATAGGATTAAAGGACTGGAGCGTGTGTCACACAAGGAAAGGCTGAGAGAGCTGGGACTGTTTTAGCCTGGAGAAAACTTATCCATGTGAATAAATACCTGATGGGGTAAGCAGGGAGAGAGGTGAGGAATAAGGTGCCAGACTCTCTCAGTGGTGCCAAAAATTAAGCGACGAGGCAACGGACACAAACTGAAATAGAGGAAATCTCATTTAAACATAAAAAACGCTTTTACTATAAGCGTGATCAAACACTGGAACAGGTTGTGCAGAGAAGCTGTGGAGTCTCCATCCTTGGGAGTCAAAACCAGCCTGGACACAGCCCTAGACAGCCTGCTCCGGCTGACCTTGCTTTGAGCAGGAGGGTTGAACTAAATGATCTCCAGAAGCGCCTTCCAACCTCAATGATTCACTGATTCTTGAAAACTGTTTTTAACTCCATGCCTTATTTTCAATGGTGAGAATGCATTATGCAGCAGCTACACAAATGGTAGCTGCAGACAAATCAGGTTCAGACTGTTTTTTGGCACAGTATTACACTCTAGCTCAAATCCCAAACATTCCCTAACTGTTCATGTCTAATATAGTCTGGCAGTACTCTCTGCTAACACGCACATAAGCCTTTAAGGTAAGTGTAAAGGTGTATCCACTCCTCCTCTGCCATGCTCATCTAATTTTACTGAAACTGTTATTCATGCAACTGTCATCCATTTCTCAAACTTCTGGCTTCAGTAATCCCAGGATCTATAATTACAACATATAATCACATGCGTATAGGGAAGGGAGGAGGAAGCAGAAGAACAAATTCACCTTGATATTGATCTCAGAGAGCCAGAAACTCGAGTCATAGAAAGATCTAATACCAAAGACTAACTGCAGCCGGTATAGCATCGGTTTCCAGGCTCCGTGTGAAATCCTGTGAATATGACAGAAAAACCTTTTCTTTGTACCACAGCTAGTTATCACATATCAGCTGAAGCCTGTATTTTGCCATTGTGGGCACTGTCTTCTGACTACCTCTTACTTCAAGTTCAGGTTATACAAAAATCTACTTACCAAATTTATAACTATGTTCTTTAATAAGGTGTTATTTTCACAGTAATCTACTTCATTATCCAAAGCCCAACAGGAGGCAGGAAAAAAATGCTTCAAATATTCACAGCTGACTACAAAGAGCTGCAAAAGGATCACATAGCAGAAGGACAGATAAAATTCAATTGCAACAAAAAAACCACCAAACCTTAAGAGCAGTGTTTTTTTAACAGAGCATTGTTATGTTCTTATTTTCCCAGCTCAGTGCTTAGGCAGTACATTTAACCATCCACTCTGTTATTTCCAGGTGAGATACCTATGCCCTTTGCACATAAGCCTTCTACAAGCTTTACTTTGCCAAGACTAGAATCTTGGTTTCATGAAGTTGCAAAAAACCAGGAAAAGATAATTCTCTTAAAACAGGCAGACTTTGTTAATGCTGGAAGGAGACACTAAACAAAGTGTAATTATACTTCAGTCCATGACTTGCTATGGAAAGATGCTCAAGAATATTTTTTTTTTTTAGATTAAATTTACAGTACAAATTGTGAATTTATAAACTATGTTTATAGCAAGCAGTCTTATTTGCCTGGTTTTGGAGAAGTACCTACAACTCTTTCAAGTTGCAGACATTCAAAAAAGCAGTTCTTATTCTTCCCAGATTTCCTTTAAAGAGACAAGCTTTTTTCCCCCCTAAATTTGGCTAAGAATAGAGGAGTTACAGAAAAGTATAAACTTTTCGTTCCTGAAACAAATGTATCTACTTCCACTGTACATTTAATTAATTTCAAAATACTGTTATTTTTACAACACTTCATATTTTCATTTTGTGACTTCATATATAACAGCATGTCAAATTTCAGATATTATATATAGGTTTGCATTATAAAAAGAAACAGAACTTGTATTTGTAGCCTTTTTACTCTAATACTTGAAGAAAATGTTAGTTGCTTGGGGTATCTGTGCTTAAACCTGGCACTGATTCCTCCAAAAGAAGGTTTGCAGAAAGTATACGATGCAAGTTTACTTATATTCTAGCACATAATACAAAAAGCAGTCAGCTTTAAAGAACAGTAATAGAATAGGCACAACTGGTTTTTGCAAGAATTAAAGGCTTTTTCCAAAAGCTCGTTTATTAGAACTGCTGAAGTCCATGAGAATCTTCAGCTGACAGGATTTATACAGGTTATTTTATGAAGTAGGAACAATGTCATTTTTTCCCCTATTTCATTATTTTAAATTAGACTGTGAATACTTTTTTTTTCAATTATAAAAAAAACTTTTATTAACAGAAGCCATCACAAAATGTTTTCCTACACATATATTTTTTATCAATTTCTGAAATCATCTGTCCTAAATCTGCACTTAAGAATAATAAAAAAAGAAGTAGTCTGGACTGCAATCATTTTAAGCAATAAATACAACGGAACTTCTGGGAACTGGATGGAACGCAAAGTACAAAATAACGTAATGGAACAGTAAAGCCTCTACTACCACTTTGTAACAGCAATATGTAAAATAAGGTAACAGTGAAAAAACAGGCTTGTGAAAGAAAGTACAACTATCCCAGAAAGGCTTTATTAAGGGGTCAGAATTAATTGGAAGATCCTTTTGTAATGAGTCATACTAAAATGCAACTAGTCTTACTCCTTTCTCAAATAAGAGTCTCTAGAAGGAAGAAACCAAGTTCCTCAGAAAACAACCGTACCATGGGATATAGAATACAGGGGAAGAACACCACTGCTCCTCATGGGTTGAAAAGGCTAGTAATACTCAGTTGAAGACATATTCTTGTAATCCCTACTTTCTCGCTTACAAAAGTAGGGAAGACTACAAGAGCCTTCCAAGGAATGAAAGCTTACGGTATCTTGGGTCCTAAGAAGCAAAGAGAAATCTGCCAGGCCAGATTATCTAAGTAGGGGAAGTGACTACAGTATTAACTGAACTTAAGGTCAAGTCACTCCCACAAATCCTGTTCTTAATCGCACACATAATACCTTCCCCTCAACTCATCCGGTGGCATTAATGGCTTGAATTAAAAAAAAAAACAACCAAAAAACCAAACAAAAAAAACCACACCACACCAACACATCACAAAAAAAAAAAAAAAAAAAACCACCCAGAACCAGAAACAAAAAAAACCCCACACTAAAACATTAAGATTCACCCTTCCAACCCACACTAAAACATTAAGATTCACCCTTCCAAAATGAGACAGAGATGATTGTGGTGTTCGTGCTTCACCTCCCTCACAGCAGGCACAGAACATAATACACGTTACAGATAAAATTCTGTTTCCAAACTTCAGGTTCCCATTGTGAGCTGCAAGGAAGCCTACAGACAACAATTACATCACTGACTGATGTTGCATCATTCACAATTTAAGCCACTGACAACTGGCCATTAAATAGATAAAGGTTAACATGCTGAGGGAGTTGGGGGGGAGAATCTTTTTCCCAAATAAACTCACACCAGATAGTGTGAAAACCAGGCATCACTGAATTCTAAGAAGCAAGTCTTAAACTGAACACAAGATTTTTTCCATAAGTTTCTACAACTCCCCAGTTTAAATGAAATGAGGAAAAAATGCTTCTCTACACACAAACTTACCAGTGAGAACTGTTTACCCTGTACACGCCTTGCTGAGTAACTGTCTAGTATTACCACTGTCTCTATTCACCCACCTTAAAGAATTTAGTTTCTCAGAGTCATGAATCACTGATTACAAGAGCAGAAACCATCTTAACCACAGATGTCTTTTAACATTTTAGACCTAGCTTTAAAAATAGTGCAAAGCAGCATGGGCTGGTTTTGGGGGGTGGGGATTGTCGGTCTGCCCACCCACAAAAGACAAAAACCCCAACTCTGCAAAACTATTTTGTGGCTACCTCATTTCATAGTCCTTTAGGTAAAAGTTTACCTTTTTTTTTTTTTTTACCCTCTTGATAACTGATTTTCAGGATTTGGAAAGGGGAGAAGTTCCTTTGTACCAAGTAGAGCTACTCAGTCCTGTGCAGCAGCCTTTGAAGCTATGCAGCTTGCTGTGTAGCCCCTCGAAGTGCCATTTCTCTTCCCTAAGCTGGTACCACAGAATTGGAGTGGAAGAGAAGTAAAGGGAAACCAACCAACTATTCTCCAGCGAACAAAAGACCCAGTAGCATCATTCACCACAGAAGGAGAAAGGAGTTTTCCACTGGCTCTTAGAGATTACTGGTTTTGTTGCTCCAGTATTTGCAAGACTTGGAATCAAGAATAAAGTCTTGCAATGCAATGCAGTCCACTAAAAGAAGTAATGCAGAAAACAATTCAACAGACAAAGAAGTACCTACCTGATTGCAAGCAAGTAGAAAAGAAACAAGAACTACAACAGCATATTTAAGTTCTGCGTACAAGCCACACAATCACCTTGCCTCATCCTTCAACAGGGAGGGGGGATGGAGGAAGAGATGGGGTGAACACAAAAGCAGGTAATTGTGCATTTTGTTTTCACTTATCAAAACTGGAGAACATTAGACCCATATGATGCAACAAGAATTAACAGCAACTTTTACAAAAGTGAGCAAAACCAAAGACTGTTTGATATCTTGCCTGAGCCTTCAAGAAGCAAAAATACATCCTAGACCTGAACATTTGAAAAACTGCATTTCCTGTTGCTGATCACAAACAGCTGCCTTGCTTAAGCAGGCTTAGTACAGAACCTCCTGAAAGCAGGAGGAATCCTGACAAGTTGTCATGGAATCAGCATTGTAACATATAAGAACACCTTTAGATCAGATCAAAGGTCCACCTAGCCCATCTCCAGCAGTGACCAAATGCAGATAGTTGCAGATAATTAGGAAAGAACATAAGAGCAAGCAGCACTAGAATATCCTCCCAGCTCCCATTATTCACAAATCCATAATTCATTCCACTACAAGGGTATTCAGTAACTCTAGAATTATTGCTCTTCCAAAAATGCATCTGGGTTATCCTTCAGCTTACATACGCACTTTTAGCTTCCAAAATATTATGGTGCAGATTAACAAGCTCAATTAACTTTTATGCAAAGGGCCATCTCCTTTTGCTCGTTCTCACTCCACCATGCTCATTTGACACCCCCAAGTTCTTGGAGTAGATAGTAAAAAGCTGATCCATAGAAATCAAAGAGATGGAGAAAGCTACCACATCTCAAAATCGTCTCTCCCATCTCCACAGTCTCCTCCTTCCCAAACTGCCAAGTCCTAGCTTCCTTAGTTGTTTTTGGTACAGAACAAAGACCATATATTCAATTACCATAGCTGCCCTGTCTCTGAGACTTTTCTGGCTCTACTATATTGTTACTGAGATAGGGAAAAATGAAAGGGGAAGGGACAGAACTAGACCTAGACACACCAGCTCCAAGTGCACTATGGATTTATACATTGAGGCATGACAGAGAACATTAACTGTTAAAAATTATTAGGAAACAGATGACAGTTTGCTTTTTTGACCACCACCGAGCATTAAGCTGCTGTTTTATCCTTAGAGTTACCTATTGCAACTCTAAGACTTTACTCATGAGCTCCTAGTCGATCATTACCTCTCAGTATTTTATATGTGACATATTACTTGCCATTTATGCACACTGAGTTTTCAGTTTATTTTTTAACTACTGCTGAATATCAAAAGGTCTTTCTGCATTTCTTAACAGACAATTCATCTTCACTAACCTGAATAACAGCACCAGCAAGCAAGAATTCTGTACAAAGGGAGATAGAAAAATAAGCACTTTACCTCTCCGTTGCCATTTAACTCATGAAAACACCAGAAAGCTATCAGACCTGTTTAGATATACAGCTGAATCATATTCTCAGTCACAGTGTAAATGGAGAGAAACTTACTCAAAACCATCTGTAAAGAAGTCATGAAAAACAACACCTAACAGGCACAGGCTATGAAATGCTACCAGTATTAGCCTGCATCCATTATACGTCATGTTTCGTAACACTTGCATACAGAAAAATCCTTTATTCCACCAACTCAGCTACAAGGACCATTTTGGTCAGGTACGCAGTATGTTTAAAAAGCAGTAATACCACTACTCATTTTTAAAAAAATTAAAACGCTAACAAAAGAGGCGCAATTAATGAGCTTGTAAGATTACCTCCATAACAGCAGGATCAGAACATCAGCTTGCCAAACCATTTATGGCTACTGAATTACTCCAGTATCTGATTCAGATGCACAGATTGCAAAAAACATTGAAGACGATATTCATGTAAACTTGTTTCACTCTTTGAACTTTTGTATTAATGCTAATTTGACAAGATGGGACACTTTAATACCCCGAGAGCAGTACACAAGCCATTCATTCTTCCTTCCTTAAGACAAGAGAGGAGATCATGTTCAAATCCTACCTCACAGGCAGCTCCAAAACAACTTTTACAAATTTGCTGCAGAAAATAATTGAAGTGAACAGAAAATGCGAGATTGTATTCAGGCAGACCCATATGAAAACAGCGTAAGTACACAGAATGGAGCAGAAGGCCTGTAAAATTGCCATGAAAATTGATTACTCCGGGCGAAGTTTACTTACTCACCTTTTACCATGGTGATTGAGGATAATAAAATTTTAAAATGCGTGCAAGAAGGAACAAGTAAGATTTTACAACCATTGATGAATAAGAAATGTTTGTGGCTACACATGGGAATACTTTTCACCAGAGTCACAGGCTCCCTATTAAAGTTGCATCAAAACTGGAGAGCTGAGAAGAAAAGCACAACAACAGTAACAAAGCATGAACTGCAATGGGACTACTTGTTACACAAAAACTGCGGCGATCCTTTCGGAGATAACCCTAACCAGATCTTTATCTTACAAAACCAGATCAGAACCTACAGGTAGTAAGAGCCACCTGCTTGACACGCACATACTAGATCTGTTGCTTCTTTTGCTGGCCAAAACAGTAACAACAACAAAATGTTTCAGTTGCATCAGAAGGAAATTTTTACAGTTTGCATACCCCTGCAAGCACCGACTGAACTCTGGCCCTTTTAAACATTATAAAACTGAGGACGTTTGAGTTTAAACATGTCTAAACTATAACAGACTTTAAGTTTAATTAAAGAATTGTATTTAAATATCAGTCAAGTTTCTTAGGAAATCAACCACTTCCACGTTCCATTACAACAGGGCAGTTCATGGACAAGTTAAAATGTTGTGTTTTCCTCAAAAATAACTGGAAATCCACATGACTTTAGCTCCATAGTTTCTGAACAGTGTCTCTCCATAAAAAGTTTTCCAATACGAAAATGCAACTTAAGCTGCAGATTAAGCTCAGTTTTAGTTCTCAAAATTGAGATGTTCACCTCAATACCATATCACTGGGTAGACTGCGATGTCTGTCACAAGCCAAGTAATCTGGAAGGGATTTCTGAGAATTTAAATATCGTCTTTTAGTTCATCCCATGGTCAGAACAGGTAGTACCCAAGTCACCTATTCACTTCAAAGTGCTAAGTTGCATCACAAGAATATATTTTTATTTTAGCTTTTTCAGCCCTCACCTTTAGAATAAAAAAGTATGCAGATATTTCAAGTAGAGAACATCTATATATTCAACACCAACATTAAAGCAGTTGAAGCAGCTTTGGGTTTTAGTATTGTTTTTATTACATGGGTGTTCATTCTCTTATGTTCGTATCAACTTCTTAACACGAAAAGCCCCATATACTTAGATGAAAAAGTAAAACATAAGAGAATAAATACAGTCTTTAAGAGAGTGGTTTGTAATTAAATTTCAGTAAGAAATACTATTCCATTATAGTACACAAAAAAGTATACATAGATATAAGTAGGAGGGCACACCACCATTTCTATCAGTAAAAATACATATCACTTCAGAAACAGGCTCAGGTTTCTCTTTTCAACTGATTTGTACCAACTGCAACTGTTACTCAAAAGTGTTTAAAAAATCTCTCTTCTCAGTAACATTTAAAGGTTTATTTGATTTCTCCTCCATGGCCCTCCAAACAAAAAGTACAAACCTCAAAATTAAAAATAAGGAAGATTATGTCATCCAGCCAGCCCAGTGATGCCAGTGCAAGATTATTCCCTACAGTGTATTTGCTAGTGCTTAATGCAGTCCATACTGTGTCTCCTAACACATTATGCAAATGACACACACATAAAAGAAAACGTCTATCTCAAAGTGCACCCCTCCACCAACAGCCGATCTGTAATTAGCCATGTCCTCTAAGGAGGCACCTCATTCACTCTCAGCAAAGCAGCAGCTGCTGGCAAATGGAAATAAAGAAATTTAGAACAAAAATAAGCCTACTACCTACGCTCCCAAAGGTGTATGCTCATGGTTGCAAGCCAGAGTCAAAATCTAAACAGCTGTTTGTATTTTTCCAGAATGCCCACACAGAACCTCTCAAGCCCAGTGCCAAATACTTATCAACATGATTTGTATCAGGCTCTCTCAAACACCATGCTGTTCAGAGAGCTGCAGCAACAGCTCCCAATGCTTCACTCAAATACTTTCTGAACTACAAGTTTTCAATGCAAAAATCAAGAACAGAAAATATAAAGCAGCA
>NW_008825410.1:9510299-9516375 GCF_000699105.1 Pygoscelis adeliae
GATGACATACAAAATGGTAACAGGGTACACCAATTCAGAAAGATGCAGTAGTTCTAGCCCCCCAATACAAATAAAGAGATTCAGAGAACAAAGCATATAGCTGTGCCTAGTTTTTACTTTCCTATTACCAAGTGATCCCATATCTAAACTCTGGTATCACCTTCCCACAGGAGTTCTCTCCAAATCTAACAGCAATGATAAAACAGTAAATTCAGAAAATTGTTTCACCGTTACTAACGAAAGACAGTAAACAACAATTCAGGGAGTAGCTAGAGTTCCCATGTAACTGGAGTAAAGGAAAAATGCATTTCACCCTGGCTTAAAAAAAGAACAAAGAAGAAAAACACAACAGAGGAAGCCTTCCCATTAAATAATCTTTACGTATTTAAGAGCTGTATACATAAAACAGCTTATCCCACCTTGCAACTGTAAGATTAGGTACTTTCAGGTGTACAAGATAACGTTGAGCCTCTGATATGAACACAGTCAAAGCCTGTTTGATGTCGCTGTTCCCACTCATCAGCTGCACTTCTACTGTACGTACCTACTACCAGGTGATGGGGGAAAAAATACCACAGAAGTGTCTTTGCAAAAATATTAAAAATTACAAAACATAAGGTTTTGGAGAGGAGAAATGCACAGTATTTACATTAATCTACAGTCTGTACAATAAACAGGCAAAGCATGACCTGATTATCCCCATTCATCCACCAATCTGACCAAACAGCATAACTCTCATCCACTGTTTAGCTACTATGCTTGGCACAACATATTATTTAGTATATATACATATATTGTCTATTATGGTAGGCAGACAAACACATCCTCTGTAGCAAGGCCCTAAATTCAAGGATTTGATGAGCTCATAGGCTCTGATGCCTTCTACAACCATGGAGTTATACCTAACAACTCATCAGACTGACTTCTGGAGTACTGTCAATTCAGACTGTTTAAACACCCATTTAGAAGCCTCACCATTTATACTAGGGCTAACTCATGCTTTTTAAAAACAATGACCCCTGTTAACAACAGGAAATAAATCTGTTTTCATTTATCATCACTTCCTGATTTTTTGATCTGCTTCCTATCCTATGCAATTTAATATACAAGCTAATGCAAGAAAAAAAACACACAACCTCTGAATGCTAGAAAGCCTTAGTTTTTCTTCCAGTTGTTATCAGAAGAAAAAAACCACCCAGCTACAAAGCAGCAGTATATATTCCTAACAGGTTAGTCTAACACTGGACACAGACTTCCTTAGAAAGAGATACAGAAAGTTTTTCTGTGAATCTTATTCAAAGGTTGCACATGTTCATATCCTAATCATCATCTACACAGCAACATATATATATATTCACAAAATTAAAACAAAAAAAAAAAGACCAGCTTTTACTCTTTTCAGCGCTTACGTTGTTCTGCTGAGCTACCATTTGGTCATTCACCTACAGGAAGACACTTTCATACATTCAAGAGGAACAAGATCACAAATGCATACAGTGCGTAAGATGAAACACCACCTCTTCCCCAACTGTTCTCTCAAGTGGTTTTTGTGTATGCAAGTAAATACAACACACAAGAAATAATACATCTGAAGTAGCAGATACGTTATTTTCACATTTTTGTAACAGAAATCATTAAAAATAGCTTGAACAAGGAAAAAAGTCAACTCAGTGCTTTGATGTTTGTTAAACTGTTAAAGAAAAAAGTTCACTCTTACAATGCATATAGTACACGCAATAAACGCAATTATTTTATACTAACACAGTTCAAGATATTCTTCAGTCCATCAGGTTTCTCTTGCAAAAATTGGGTTTTTTCAGACAATTATCGAAGCGGTATGATCAACAAAGGTTTATTTTTGGGAAGCAAAAAGCTGTTTAAAAAACCATCAGATGCAACTACATTTGAAAGGAGATCCCTTCCTTTTCTTGAAGGAACCATTTACTGCTTTATATTGTCACTTATCAAATACATAACATTTCCCCATGGAAGAGGTCCATGCTCTGTCAAAATACCTCAGGCTTTCTGAAACATAAACGAGAGCAGAAGTCAGTGTTATGCTTGCAAGATCAAACAGGATTTGACTCAAGCTTTTTGAATAGTTGGAACCACAACTCCTGGTAATGCTGGTATTTATATTGAATTTATTCTCCCTTGATGCAAGGTTTGTGCAGGATTCTCTATCACCGTAAGTAATATACACTTCTAACAACTAGTTTTGGTGTCATGTATTATTTGACATATAGAAGTCTTACAAATGCATTTCTCTAATTCTGATTTTTAACATTATGGTTAAACCTTCCAGGCTCTAAGCATCAGGCATAGAAAAAGCACTGATCTCCAACAATACAGAGTTCCAGAACAGTTTACATGTTTACAGGCATAATTACAGAAAGATTGAAATGCAGGATCAAAATACAGCCCTTCAGTGCTTGTGCCCATATAGTAGAGAGACATAACAGCTGGAAGTCACCACTCAAAGTTTACCAATGTCATCCCAACCGGGTTGTTAAAATAGTAAACGATCTATTAATTATTGTTAGTGAGAACACCAATCATTTTCTATTTTTAGTGTCATTGCCCTTCTCTGGTTCCTGACCCTTCCAGCACAGGCTTCTCTTCCGTTTATGCAACTGTGCTCTCTGAAAAGGTGTAGCAGTGAGGATATTGTGGGGTTTTCTCCCCCTTTCTGAAATTGAGTATTTGTGGTTACAAAGCAAGTACTAAATAAACTCTGACTTTTCTTTTATAGAAGTCTTTGGAAATGTATTCCTAATTATTGCCAAATACAGAAACACTCAGGAATCTCTAAAGACAGTCAACTATTCCTAACTCCTCAGCTGTTAAGCAAAAAAAAACCCCAAACCCAACAAAAAGTCCCACAAAACCCCACATTCTTAGTACAAATTCGTAGTAAAGTATTAGAAATTTTCAATAAATATCTAAATGTATGTGTGCTCAAATGAGTTCCAATAGAAAAATATCACTCTTAATAAAATTATTTGATAAAGTATTTTTAGTATTCATGAACTGAGGAAACAGTATTGTTTACAATAAAAATTTGGCTTTTAAGGCCACACATGCTGTGGTTATTATTTTTTCATCCTACATTGAACATTTTGAATTTAATTTTAATACAGATTAACACTAAGCTATACCACAAACAGATTTAGCAGTTCTTTTAAAGTAAATACAAAATAGTGGCAATAGAAAAGCAAAAAACACTTTTTGTTGTGCCTTTCTAGGCAGAGGAAGGGAGATAAATTTACACTAACAAAGAAGCCAGTTCCAGCCTTGAATCTAGACAGGCCTGTAGATGGGATGTTGTGACCGAAGTAGTACTGCCTGTACCTCAGCAGGGCTTAATCACTCCCGCAAAACACTGCTACAACCTGACGAAACAGAGATATATGCCTATTAATCTAAAAGCCAGGAAGAACACGCTCTCACTTATCTGTCCTTATGAACATAAGCTCAGCAATTCTTGCACCCATTTGCAAATGTGTGTCAGATTTCAAACAGAATGGCAAACAGCCCTGAGAGTCCCTGGCCCTCTTTGCCAGCTCCCCCAAGAGCCCAGAATACGTGATCTGTCCCTTTGAACAGGCACTGTATGTTCAGACGGGAGCCTGCAAGCCTGAATGCGCAATCTTTGTTCTCAACAATCGTTTCAGTGAAGGGGCTCTGAAGTGAGAAAGACCACCAGGTACAGTGTCAAGGGGGGGGGGGAGAAGCAAAAATAAAAACAGAAATCATGGCAAGGCATGACCAAATGGAACATAGTATCAGAGTAGACAGGCATCCAAAACAAAAAGCAATTACCTAAAGGAGTCAAATCACATGTCCTCAATTCTCCCACCTCTGTATGTAAAGATACACAGAAGCACTAGCTTCTCAGTCAGATGTTCCCTTTCTTTGTCTGACCACTGATCTTGAAACCAGAGGACAAGTTTTTAAGTTCTTGATCAAACCTTAATGATTATAGCTGTACATTTCCAAAACCTGTAACTGGCTGAAAATCCTAATTTCTGTTGCAACTAACTCCCTTGCCCATGACGAACACAGACTATGCTTGGAGTCTTCCTCATGACAACCTGCTTGTGCATACCGGTCTACAGCTAAACATTAAATGTAGATGAGTTAATACTGCATTACAATGCAAACACCATATGGGATACAATGTCCCAAAACCATAAATTACTTTCCAAAATCGCAAATACCTTGTGTGTCAGTATTAGCACACTATAAAACCCTGCAACTGCAGGAACTTTTTTGCAAACTTAAAATTCCTTTTTTATGGTAATTGTGTTTCATTAAAGGTGTTTTCTGATTTTTTCCAACCGAAAAGCGGTTCAATACAAGTAAGACTTCAGTTAAAGGGATTTGTTCACCTATAGCACATCAAGCACTGTACACAGTAACTGTTCCATGAACTGAACTGAGACAGCAGATCCCAAGCCACAAATCCTCACTCTCCCTTGGCATTTTACATCTATCTATAAAAAAATAAGTAAGTTGAACTTTAAGCCATGCAGCAATATGTATACTAAAGTAACTGAGAAAACATTGCAACCTTGATTAGGCATTCGTGAGGGCTACCTACGTTCAAGCAAAGATTATGTCAGGCCTGCTGTGATTAAGGCAATCATCACTGTAAGTGCATGTTTTCCAGCAGTTACATTTTAACTGCAACATATAAGTATCAGGCAAAACAACAGGCAGAGCAGTCCATTTTGCAATTCCATACCTATTAGTAGTCCCCAATTAGACAGCTTTAACATGATGAGCTCCAAAAGTGCCACAGGCCTTGTTAGGGCTTACCACAGTAGGGATAGGTGGATTATGACAAGTGCCAGTGCCAAAAGACCAGCAGTCTCAATACCACAGAATTAAAAAGCAGATTTTCATTTTTACACTTAGACATGTGGTTTCCTCCCTCTTCCCACACTATTTGAATAGTATTAAAGGATACATTCTCCAAAAACAGCCTTGTTTTCAGTTACGTTTTTAAAAAGGACATCAACAAGAATAATGTAAGATTATATCTACATACAAATTAAGAATCATAATTTATCAACATCTTAAATATTAACAACTTCTGTTTTCTTACTTAAGACTCACATTTTGTCCTCACCTAACCCACCTGCTTTAAAAGACTGTGTGAATCTCTTAATTGAGGTGATGGCAGTAAGGAAAATCTTACAATACTATATGTGCCACTTTTAAACCAAGGCAAAAGGGTGAATTGAGGATAGCAGTAAACTAAAACCCGGTGTCCTAAAAAAAGAAAAAAAACCAAACCACCGCACACCACCAAAAAACACAACACAACCAAACCAAGAACCACCCACACTTTAATTTTTCAATTCTGTGTGTTTAAAATCACTCTACTATATTTCAATCTCCGCAGACAAAAGGGGAATATCTATATAAAGGGCATCGACTTCACAGCCCTACAGAGATTTAAGTCAGTTTTCTGTCTTTGGTACAACATGCCCTAACTTTGAGAAATACAAAAGTAAGTCTACCTTTGTAAATAAAGTTTAAGACAAATCTTAGAACAACTCTACTGAAGCTGTTATATATACTTTGTTGGATCTGAAGTTACAGTTGTTTCGCAGACATTTACTACTATTAACAGGGAGCACAGAAGGAATCATCAGACATGGTTCTGCATTAAAAACTGTGTTGCGAGTCCAAACATGCAATGGTGCCACCATAGGGCATGCTATGAAGGTTTTAAACTAAACACACAGAGGACCGTTCCAGCAACAAATGTTATGGATAGACATACGTTTAATATAAGCCGCTGCGTACAGGCAGCAGGAGGGTGGCAAGTACTGACTGCAAGGAGACAGAGGCCAGGCCCGTATTCCTGCTAAAAAGCACCAGGGTTTGAGTGTGACGGGGGGGACGGGGACGAAGCCGTACCCCAGTGCCGCCCAGCGAAGCGCTCCCGTCCCTCGGGGACGGGGCAGCCAGGCGTCGGGACGACGCGGGGGGACTGAGCGTGGCGGCGACACGCCGCGAGCTGGCCCCCCAACTGGGGGGAGTACGAGAGGACCCCACGGAAACC
>NW_008825410.1:9518697-9530545 GCF_000699105.1 Pygoscelis adeliae
GCGTGCCTGTCCCCCCCCGCCCGCGCGGGGGGGGGTGGGGGGGGGGGGGGGGGGGCGGTCCACACGGGAATAATCTCAGTTTTTCCGCCCTAACTCAGGATTTAGTGCTTCTGTCGCCAGCTCCGACCTGCACCCGGCTTCGTGAGGGCTCCCCCGGTGGGACAGCGGCGGGCGCAGCCCCCCCCCCGGGTGGGGCAGCGGCGGCCACGGCCGCCCTCGGGGGCCTCTGGGACGGGGCCAGGCTGAAGTCCTGCGGCCGCCCCTCGGCGTGTGGGGAGGTTGGTTTTGTCGTCTCCGTGAAGGTGGTAAACGAAAACATCTTCTATACTTCAACTATCGTTATCGGTGTGTGTGATTTTTATTTTTTTTTTCCTTTTCTAGAATGGTGATTTTCAGCATAGAGGCTGGACAAGTAAGGTCTCTGTGAAAGGGAATGAAGAAAAACAAAGCATTTGTAAGAAATGGTAAAGGTCTTGTGTAGAGTGAAAGGTCATGTCTTGTTTGTGCTCTCAAAACAATAATAATATTTTGGGTTGTGGTGGGGTTTTTTGCTACGCTACTCCAAGTGATCTCTGAAAAGAGGTGACTGGCCTGGTTATCCATCAGCTACTCGCATCGGCAGCAGGTATGAATATTGGTATCCAGAGAACCGAGGAAAGAGCTTACATCCAGTAGCTGGAGGGAAAGTCTCAAGGTCCAAATACAGATTCTTGTCAATGAAGGTCACATCTGCAGAGTTTAAGAGTGTTACATCTTGAGGCCTGTCACATTGATTGAGGTGTTTACCAGCAATTCTGTGTGCTGCCATGGATTTCAGTAAGTGTATATACAATTAAAAACCTGTAGTAATTTCTGAAGAATTTGAGTTCCTCATAAATTTCTGATGTTAAAGGCTACTTTATGGCTGGACCTGAGATTATATATACATATTTTAAATCAGCGTTTTAATACTGCTGTCCAGCTAGCAATCCACAGGATGGTTCTGTCCAGCTCCCTAATTGTTTTTCACTGCCATACGACATTTAAAGATTTATTTGCCATCCAGCCCCTGAGCAAACTGTTTTAGTATAGTCTGGTCCATGGTTGTCAAGAAGTTGAAAAGACCAGAATTAAAATCACTTGAGATTTTTGAAGGGTGGAGAAGGGGAACAGTCAGGGCACTTTTCCTGTTCAGAAGCTGTTATCAAACAGAACCAAGAAGTGTAGCTGTGTGCTTAGCTGCATACTGCTCTCTGCACTGTAGTCATCGTGTCAATCTGCAGAATATCGTCAAAAATCCGTGATGTGTATAAAATCAGTTCCGTGTATTCATAATAATCACTTTTTCTACAGAAGCCGCAGTACTGACTCCAAATCTAAATTAGCATCATAACTAATATCCATGTAGAAAGTTGTCAGATTTACAAAATGTCTCGGAGAGATTAAACCACAAGTAGCCTCTGAGTGATCATTTAGTATCTATCAAGTCTCTATTTATATCAGCACAGCTACATCAGTACAGTGACAAATCTTCCATTTTTACTTTTCTTACATTGCCAATCAATTTCTCTAGCTTTAGCTTTCAAACTATAACAGAGAGATGAAAATATCACAGAGGAAAATGTGATCCTAGAATCACAAATTACTTCATAGTTAAGCTGAGGAAATAGATCTTATTATTAACTCTGAGAAGGTTATATTTGTGTAATTATCAAAAGAATATTTCCACTAGCAAATCTTTATTAAACTGTGTACTTCATTTTCTTCCTCTTAAGCACAGTGTTCTATATTTTTGTGGCAGATGTTTTTGTTTGAGACTCTGGGGTGTTTTTAGGACTTTCATGTATAAGGCTATGCTGCTGTAATTTTTCATTCTAAATATGGTGTCATAGTTACAACAGAAAAAGGAGGAGGCAAGCTTTCAGAAACATGCTTGTTATCTCGGATTCATAATATGTAAGCAAAACCTCAGAGTCCCTTAACCACCCTTGAAAGTGATTTAATAAAAGAGGTTGCAAAAGCAGAATTAGGGTGACTGAGAGCTATAATTTCACTTTCTCACCTTCCAGTCTGAAGGTGTTGACACATATTCACTTAGCAGACAGCTGCAGCAGCTTAAAGTGTTAGCACCATCCTACTGTTTATTATCACTCCTTGCTAAAGAGTATCATCCCCACAGGAGAGCTAGTGCAGACATCTTTGAGCACATCTCAGCCACTTCAGTGCAAAGTCTAGCAGCTGCATTTAAATTGCTGAGGTAGGCAGAGTTAAGCATGCAGTGCAGTGCAGTCCAGGGGCTGAGGTGTGCTCAGTCATTCTGTTCTGCCCGTTCTGCTGGGTCAGTGGTGGCACAATTATGGGGCTCTATCTTCTTAAACTATAATTTGCTAAATGAACATGTTGATATCTTGAGAATATAGAAATTCTAGAGGCTAAATTGTGGACATCAAAATTCACTTGGTCAGGTAGACTGGAGGACTGAAGTTCATTACATTAAATATGTTTTAGGTACTTGCCTCCTTCCCACATGGTCCTTAACATCTGCTTCTAGCCGGGTCCAGGGACATGCCTTTCTCTCACATGTACAACATCCGTTTAGACATCTAACCTGCACCCAGCCCACTGTGAAGCACTTATGTTGTCCCTGCCATCTTGAAGGCCCTCTCTTTTCACCCTACCTGCAGCCCACCATGATATGTCAGACCTGAGGTGCCAAAAGCAGCGAGGAGGCCCAGCCATAGCTAGTCCCAAATGCCCTACCTTTGGGTTAGAGAACAACACGAGTGGAGAGAAACAGAAGTTAAAGTGAGAGCAGGTTTCTTACAGGACTTTTTAGATCAGATTAGTGTGGAGTACCTGGGTAGGGTAGATTAGATAGGCAGTAGTAGGAGATAGCAGTAAATCTTGGGTATTTTGTGCTGGGATGAGGAGAAGACTAGAAAGTCTGAAAAGTTAAGTAGGAAAAGGTTCGAGTTTACCAGGGCCTGAGTTTGGGGATGAAAGGAAGAGTGAGTGGGAGGAGATACGCCTCTAAGCAAGTAGATGTTTGTACTGATGTTTGCTTTCAGCAATTGTTACTTGTAGGAGCTGCTGAGGTAATGATCATTCTGGTTACACTTTTCACCATAGACCCCAGCTGCTTAAATCTCATGGTCAGGGCCTGCTTTGAGAGGTTCAGGCTAAACATGGACACCTCTGCAATCTCCTCTGTTTTGGATGTAATGAATGCCTACTTCCCTGAAAGCGTTTGCAAGCACTGCTGTGAGCACCCTGGCTACAAACTTTTCAGCGCATGGCCAGAGCAGTGATTGGCATCAGTGTAACAGCTTCCCCACTCCAGAGAAAGTTGACAGGTGCCCTGTGTGGGAACGATTCATTAGATTCTCCCCAGAATGGGAGATTGGGAAGTGGATGACGCACACATTTTTCATTAATTGGTATTTCCAAGATACTGCAGCTAGTACACAGTCCCTTCCTAGACATGTAAAAGTCATGAAATCGTGACTAGAGCTACACAGTAATAGGACCATTGTCTGCAACTGTATTTGCTTTACAGATTTCTGCACTGAGATTCCTGTGATTCAGTCATGATACAGGCATCTGTTTCCTGTCCAGCACGAGTACATTATTCATTCTAGACATCACTGGTGATGGCTGTTTTCTTGGTAACTGTACCACAATATTCCCCGCTCACTCTGTGGACGTTCCTATCACCTGCACTCTGGCAACACCAATAAATGTCATTGCTGCCATGCCTATGTCTTGGCTCCCATGTATACACTGAACTCTGACCGAAGTGTCTCCTTTCTTTTATTTCAATTTTCTCTTCACAGGAGATCACACCTACCTCACTTGGCCCCGGATGCTGATGCTTTTCAAGTGCTCCAGAGCACTGCCAAAGAGAATTGCAGCCAGACCTGCCACTGGGTCCATAGTAAGAGAGGATTTTGGCATCCTGAAGTCATGCCGTCTCCACCAGTCACAGGTTGCTGGACACTATCCCCTAGAAGTAACACCATTTTAAGCGCATACAGTATTCTGCAGGACTTAGCCCTCAGGGAAAATCTCTGCCTACCTAAAGTTGTGGTGAAAAGGAGGTATTTGCCTACTGGAAAGCCAAGGAGGATGCTTAAGATGTGTGGTGGGGCGTGCATCTTGAGAGTGTTAAGGTGTCATCTATGAGCTGGAACAGTGGCTGGCTTAGGACCACTGATCAGAGAGATCCGAAGATCCTATGAACAGAGAGGTGGCAACAGAAAGTAGCAGACCTTGCAAGAGGTGACCATCAAGGCACAAGAACTGAGATAGGACATGAGAGGACTATACTTCAGACATCCAGAGAAGAATTAACCATTTGGAGCAAAATTCAGGTGGACAAAGTTAAAATGGATATACTACAAAAAGAAGAATGTATTGAAGGCATGGAAAAAATGTATAGCAGGGACTCCAATCTGAGATAACGAGGTTAATTGCCAGCAGTGCCCATGAATAATGAGATGTGCAGAGCAGGTACAGAGGGCAAGCCTGCGGGCAAGTGTGGGTTTGAACAAAAGCGAAACAGCGTCTCCTGTGGGTGCGTGGGCACTGAAGCAGACCACAGCCATCATCACCAGGCTTGCTGAATACAGGTGAGGGGGAGAGAAAGGGATTCTCTAAGCCCAGAAGTGTGTCACTGGTGACTCATATGTCTTCAAAATACCCTCCAGCACTAAGCTAACCAGTCTGATGGGCAACGCAGCCTCTTGCCTTCCCCTGTGATCCTTCCTCTTGGCATAGCTGTAAATTACTTGAGGCAATGAAACAGCTCAAGTGTGATGTTGCATAAATGCATGGCAGATCCAGGACCATGAAGTGAAGATCACTACTGGGTGTGCTCAGTGAAGCTGTGAGGAATATTTCTGGCTATGCTCTCAGGACCCATGTCCTGAGACTGTGGCCATTGAGTAGAGATGTGCATGGGAATATGACTGCCCCTTCCATGCAGCAGCTACCGGGAACTGACTTCCCTGGGTTTATTTCCTATCCTGTGCCAGGACAACTGCCCCACCCTCTGCTTTGAGGACACCTCAGCATCTTTCCAGTAGCAGCATGAGACCACAGAACTTATCCCACAGATGAGTAATGGCTCTGGTGTCCTGACCTGAAATGTGTGTAGAGGTGGTCAGGCTGTCTCTTCCCATACCAGCTGTGGGATGATGATGGTAGATGGAGGAAGAGGTGGTTTGCCAGGCATCATGGTTTTGGGTCAGCATTCTCTGAGGCAGGAAACTGGGTCTTGCCTTTTCAGTGCTACCTGAAAGAGATTTGTTTTTTTAATCTGGGCTGTGTGTTGCTGTTGTTTCCTGGCCCTTTATGTTCTCCTCAGCAGCAGAGCAAGTGTCTGTGTGTGTGCGCGCACATGCGTACGTATGCCTCAAACACCTTTGCAAAGAGGAGGTGTGACATGACCACAATGACAGAGGTGTATGTCTCTGCACAGACTAAAACCCTGGGTTTGGAAGAGGAGGCAATGAACTGCATACTCTCAAAATACTTTGTGGGTTTGAGGGTACCAACAGAGAGTAATGTTATAGCTTGGGTGGACGTCTGGGCATCTATTCCTTATCCTGTTGGATTTTAGGGAGAAAGGAGCCATCTGGCTTCTGGCAGTTGTCTACTTTTGGGAACCAGCTAGCTACCCTATGAAAATCAATGTCTCAGCTGATGTGCCTTCCACTCTTCAGTGTAGTCTTCTCAGATAACAAAGCTGAGGTGTGAAGGGAGAGCTGTCTCTGTCAGGATGCTGCTTCTCATGCAGTCTGGGTGACAATGTCCAAGGCACAAAGAGAAGCCAGGAGTTGACAGCGAGATGACTATTTCTCCTGGCCAGCATCACTGATCCATTGCCAAACAGAGAGGAAGCTCTGTTCGGGTAAGGGGCTCATGGTATTTCATTTCCCCTCAGAACAAGGGTGACCAAGTAGCGAGATAGGTTATTCTTCCAGGAGAAATGTGTCCAAAACAGAGATGGTGAAAAGTTTCTGATGTCTTGTGAATTCACAACCTAACTTGGTACTCATTCATGCTCCCGTGTGTGCCTGCAATATAGTCTCCCTGAACTGGACCCGGAGGTGTTTGTGTGAGGCTACCAATGTGCGCCAAGGCAGGCTGATACATGACTTTTACAGCAATAAGCCTCAGTTGTTCACACCAACCATCCCTGCTATTCTGAGTCTGGGGTTTGATACATTTTGGTGGGTTTGGGGCATTAGTATTTCAGCTCCAACAGCAAACTTGGTACTTTATAAAGAAATATGAAATTGTTCAAGTCTGCAGGAATTTACCATCATCTAGCCAGAGACAAAAACAATTTCAAGTATAATTCAGTGGCCCCAGGGGAATTACTTGCAGTGTAAAACTTGAGCAAGCAAGATTATGGCTAGGAGGAGCCCAGCAGAACTCACTTTACTTTTAACTTGGGTTCCTAGCCATGAAAATCTACTGAAACACTCTGAAACTGTAAGCAAAGCAAAACTCTTGTTTTTCGTGTTCTGCTGTTGGAAACTGTCACTGTGGAATAACAACTTGTTTCTGAAAATGCCATGTTGTTTACAGCAAGATTTCCTAATTTTGTAAAGGTCTAGGGGAAAAAAATATCACTCCAATCTCTTCTGCATTCACTTAAACTATCTACATTCTTTCATTTGTTTTAAATTAGAGGAGCCAGAGTCTAACAGATAAAGTCATCAGCCTCAGTTCTGCTGAGGGTTTATTCACTTTAGGTCAAACAATGTTAACTTGTTTTAGAAAGCCAGCAGGGACTATTAGATGTGCAGCATTTTCCCTCAGAAACCCTCCCCTCCCACACACACATAGTTTAAAAGAGTTCAACACAATAAATATCCAATCTATTTAAAATTGGCTGTGACAGGAAAGGTTTAAGTGCTCAAATGGCAGAGAAAAGTGACATGACAATCTAGGTTACCTTAGCTCCTCTGCTGAAATAACAGCTCTGCGTTTGATTCTGTGCTGTCGACTGGGAGGTGATAAATCAGCCCTATTTTGTAAAATGTTTAGTTTAACTACTGAACCAACAGTTTAGCTGGAAGTAGCTGGTGATGAATTGACAACAGTGTTATCACTCTCTCCTTGCTTTATCACGTAATCAGCAGCTTGATCAGCTGATTAGGGAAACCGTGTTTTGGTAGCACAGAGGTGCTAATAGCCATCTCCAAAATTCAGGCTACCCATCTTGTATTTCTTCCAACTATCCACAGCTTCCCTCTACATGGACGAAGTGTGACAGCTTTCTCCTGAGACCTGCCATTTAACAGATCTTCCTCGATAGCTGGGGCTGGATCAAGATAGCTTTCAGGCATTGAGAAAAAGCTCAGGAGTAAAAATGATACATTTATATCATACGAATATATCGATTTCATCAGAATCCTCCCTCCTTCCAACAATGATGTGCTCCACCCAAAGACAGTGTATCAGTTGCTGCTTTCTTATTTTGCCTACCCCGTCCAAAGAGCTTTTAATTCACTTCGAGCTCATCAGAACCTCACTACCAGATACCCTGTAGAAACCAGGTACTCAGCTCTTACTGGCTTCTAAACCTGACTCCATGTGCTACTTATGCCAACCGACCGCTGCTCAGCTCTCTTTTCACTCAAGAGAGAGAGACACAAGAGATGCTTTCTGGGACAGCAGGAGCCATCTAAAGGCCAGAAGGTCTCTAAACCTGTAAGCTGATTACTATTTATGGGGACTAGGCTCTGAAAGTGATACCACACTGTTGTGGGTTTTTTTCCCCACTGCTTTCCCACCACCCATCTTCCTGCTCTGGCTTTTAAAAAGTGAGATAAAAAATGGGGAGACAGTATCCAGGAAAGCATGACATCCCCCACAAAAAAAAAAAATCTGTGAGGCAAGCTGGACTGTATTTATGTCTGCATGGTATGAATTTTCCAGAAGAGGCTGTATTAGGAATATGTTTGGTATTTTTACAGAGCTAAACTGTCACCATAGCTTCCTGGAATTATATTATAGTAGAAGTATTATAAATTCCCCAGCAAGGTACATCCTACATCCAGAGAAAGGATTTTCTATGAATGCTGCTTTCAAGGAGAAGAAAATATTGGATTCATTCTCTTTCAGTGTTTTACAAACCCTTTGAACAAATGTCAAATGCTACTGAAGATGCTGGCTGATCAGAGTCAGAGATAATACCTAATGAGTGATTCTGCTCTAGTTTTAGAGACTGACAGACAACTGTGGGAATTAGGGACACCTGGGGTGGGGTTCAGGTTCCAAGTGGCTCATCTGCCTGTACGGAAAAAGAAACCATAGAAACCCATCCATGTAAATTATTGCAACTAATGAACAGAAATGCTCATTAATTTTCTGTAAACAGGCTATGTTGACTGCCTATGCAAACTGTAGTATATAAAGAAGAAACATGCTTTTGAACTGACAAGAAAGCATTGAATATAACATGTTGCTAGTGTAACTATATTAATTGTTAGCACCCTCCCCCAGTTTGTCCCTGTTCGGCAACGGACTTAGAGTTGCAAATCTAGACAAATATCAATCCAGAAATCTGATCAGCAATAACATAATGCTGGGAGAAGTCGAAATGAAAGTAATGAGCTAAGGAACAAAGCCACGTTTACAGAATATTTTCAGCCCAGTCTTCTGCTGAGACACCCTCAGATGTTCATTTCAGAACTGCTTTCCCAGAAGAAAGCAGCAGCCAAATATTTTAACTCATTAGATATACTTGAACTCTTCGCTGCAGTATTGTGCTGTTTCACATGCACCAGACTCCAAATGGCTCCATGTGGATGCAAAGTATGTCCACACAAAGGTCATTTGCAGGATTAGACTGAAGCATTACAAGGGAGGCAAGGGGAAATAGTCCAAGTTAATTTAAGTCTCAAGGCGATCCTTAAGCCCTAAGCAAAATACAAAACAAACTCTGAGCACATTTTTCCCCAAAGTTTAAGGACAGGGCTTAATCTTTTTGATACAGTAAGAGTGGTCTTTCCTTTTGATCAGATGAGGATGGACTGTTAGATTTCAGGACTATACAACTGCCTGAGGTGAGGGCCACAAGTATTATACAACTTCTGTAAAGATAATTAGCCTCAATAATAGGGTCTGATTTATATAAAAAAGAAATCTAAAGGGAAAACCCTCCTCCTTGATATGCTGTATTCCTGTTTGCTCTTCTCATTCCCAGACCTGTAGGACCAGCAGCAGGAGCAACAGGTTCCGTTCCATTTGCGATGTGTCAAGCTCCTCTTTTGGAGACATCCTTAAGTTTTAGAGAAATCTTGATGAAAGCCAGAGAAAAAGCAAAGATTTGCACCGGTCATCATTTGTCAAACTTCTCTACTCACTAAGACTTTTTTTGCGCTGTTGGTAGCTTCTGTGTTTATTTAATCTGCTTTCCCTTATTTTTTGCTTTTCTTTTACAAAGACATGGTTGTTAAAACACTGCCAGCACAATCATTTTCTTAAAATTTAGTCATATTGCCTTCTGAACTGTGTGATACTTCCGAAGCACAAAAGAGTTAAAGAAAAATAAACAGATTACTGCAACTTTCTGCATTTCAAAACAGAGGTAAATAACAGCTGTGCAGAGCTCAAGTCCCCTTCCAATAGTTAGCTGCTTTAGCGAAGGGGATGAACTGAGTGGAAACACTGCAGCAGTCATCTTTTGGCTTTTCCTCCTGCAAGATGTTTTCTGACTCTGGCTCAGAGGATTATGCTCTTGGTCATGACAATGTTGTTCTTACAAGAACAAAGATGAGGGCAGAGAGTGAGGCACGCTGCTTGGATCACTGGGAAAGGATACTCCACATTAGTGTCTCATGAAGACCGCTACCTCAAACAGCTGCCTACTTCAGCTACACCTAGAGCCAAATGCTTGTTTCACAGACTGCTGGCCTAATGAAGTACTGCCCCACCTTTTATGCTACTCTACATTGAAAGAGAGTAGAGAAACAACTGACCCAGACGGAGGACATACCTGCTATTAGGAGACTGGCACTTCTGGGCAAGGGGATTGTGCTGGTTCATGTTACTGCTCCTTGCAGCACCCTCTGCAGAAGCATTGCTGGAACACGGCATTACTGTCAAATGTGGCACTCAGCACAGAGCAGACTGGCAGGTCGCTCTAAACTGTGTCAGGGCTCACTTGCCACAGACAGCGGGTCCAGTTAGTAGATAAATATTTTGGTTCTTCTCTGATAAATGCCAGAGCCTTATTCTTGTAAGCTATGGTCTAGACTATTGTAGTCTTCGCTCATTTTACATTAGCTTCCTCTGAGCCTTTTCAGCCTCTGCTCATGCAATTTCCATTGACTACACATAAGACACGTGCAGAATCTAAATGATCCTTAGCGTATTGGCTGGAAATGTTTTAATTAAATGGATCTCATACTCCCTCTCTCCTTCTGGCTTTTAATGAAAAGACTTGCTTTTGGTTCCAATTCAGAGCAGGAGCACTGCTGAAATATTGAAAACATTAATGGATTAGCAAAGCGTATGCTGAGTACTCTCTTTCAAAAATATGAATGTCGTATTCACCTTTGGTTTAGCTCACTGTGAAGACAAGAATGAGGGGCTCTTGTTCTAGATAAAGGTGTTCCAGCATGGCCGCTGTTTCTAAGTCCAGGTACAAGCAAATCCTTACAAATCTGGCTGCAAACAGGGAGCCTAATAACACAACCCCCTAACATCCTGAGGCAAAGGAAATTTTCTGCCTGCCTTGTGCTCTCCAAGTGCACTAGACACTGAGGATGGTATTCATGACACCTGATTTTACCCATCTATAAATTATTCATTTGATCTGAACTAATCGGCTAGGCTCTCTCAATAGTCAACAAAGAGACACAGAAGCTGACCAGACACGTTCATACCACTATGTGAGATGGCTTTCATCAACTTCTTAGGGTTCTTACTTCTCTTCGCTGACTTCTGGGAGAGCCCAGACTACTGTAGCTGTAATGACATACTACTAGCCCATTTCCTTTTTGTCCACTCTTGTATTGTGAGAATTACAATAAAAGTAACACTTTATTCCTGTATATAAAATAGCATCCCTTTGATGAGTAGCAGGGAACAGCTGTACAATTCTGCTCTATATAACTGCACATATGCAAGTATTAATTATTTCTATATTAAGAAATAAGTATGACATGAATTAACAGTAAGGCTTTCATCCAAGTGTGTAGGGGGAATTTTCTCCTGGTAGCATTGCTGTTAACCAAGTATATTAACTGAGACATTTCAATTATGTTAATTAGTTATTTCCTAATTCTTTGGCTTATCACTTTATAAATTGTCATGCTGTTTTGTGGGGTGAGAGAAACAGTGTGACTGTGCTGCAGGATCTGTATTACTGGAGGTTTGCTTTTAGTAAGGATGGATTTTTTACTCTGAGCGAGGTACCAGGACTTGTATTTTGAAAGTTTCTGTAAAAGAAAATACTGATTTTTAGTTTAGTTTCATTCATCATGTTACAAAACTTAGCAGTCTGTCTGTCGCAGACTATACCAGGAATGGTTGTGACCCTGTGTCCTGGTTTCGGCTGGGATAGAGTTAATTTCCTTCCTAGTAGCTGGTACAGTGCTGTGTTTTGGATTTAGGATGAGAACAAAGTTGATAGCACACTGATGTTTTAGTTGTTGCTAAGTGGTGCTTACGTTAGTCAAGGACTTTCCAGCTTCCCATGCTCTACTGACTGAGAAGGCTGGAGGGGCACAAGAAGCTGGGAGGGGGCACAGCCAGGACAGCTGACCCCAACTGGCCAACGGGATATTCCATACCATGTGATGTCATGCTCAGTATATAAAGCTGGGGGAAGAAGAAGGAAGGGGGGGAT
>NW_008825410.1:9530611-9548955 GCF_000699105.1 Pygoscelis adeliae
TGCCTGCCCATGGGAAGGAGTGAATGAATTCCTTGTTTTGCTTTGCTTGTGTGCGCGGCTTTTGCTTTACCTATTACACTGTCTTTATCTCAACCCATGAGTTTTCTCACTTTTACCCTTCCGATTCTCTTCCCCATCCCACCAGGGGCGCGGGGAGAGTGAGCGGGCGGCTGTGTGGTGCTCAGTTGCTGGCTGAGGTTAAACCACGAAACCTGGAAACAATATGCCTAGTACATGTAATTTTTATTGACATAGAAATGGGGCCCATTTAGTAGTAATAAAGAATTGAGCAGTGGTGTCCACTACTGTAAGAAATTATTAGAAGATCTGTTTCAC
This sequence comes from Pygoscelis adeliae, assembly GCF_000699105.1. Classification (NCBI taxonomy): domain Eukaryota; kingdom Metazoa; phylum Chordata; class Aves; order Sphenisciformes; family Spheniscidae; genus Pygoscelis; species Pygoscelis adeliae. The sequence goes on from NW_008825410.1 coordinate 9,530,948, forward strand.
AACTGACTTGTGTATAAATCTAGAGAAAAGTAAAATATTGAGTCATGATATAGTTGACCTCCTCTGAGGTGAAAAGTTAAGCATCATATACTATGTGCCAAATGCTTTAAAACTGAATTCAAATCTTGTCTTTTCACAGTATACACTCTCACAAGGGTTAGGTTTTTTTTGTTCATTGGAGATCGGTTCTGTATGTCAGCATCGTAGAAAGATTTTCAGTACAGATATTCTCTAAACTATTCTGTAGCAAGGAGTGACTAAACCCTTATCTTTTTCACTGCTGGACAAGATAGTAGTTGGAGATGTGTCCCTTTCATGGAACTGGGACTGAGAACCAAAGCCTCCCTACAGCAGGTTATTTTTCAGTCCTTGTGGCTGTAAAGACAGCGTTTGGTGTGTGATTGAACTGAGACCACTGCAATTATTCTCCTGATGCTATCAGCAAACAGCATGAAACAATAACTTTGTTATCCAAGAACTGCCACATTTATCACAGCTGGGATGTTAATTCAGAAAGCAAATACAACTCAGGGTTTTAACAGTATGTCTACCATAAGGCTGAGTATATGGGAAGGTACACCAGAGGTCAAAGGTGCTATTGACTACAGTTGTGGATTAAAGGGGAAGAAAAGAAGTTTTGGAAAGGAGATGCCAGTGTCGTCAAAAATAGACTTAGTTTTCTGAACATTAGCACTACAGAAACTATGATTCAGGGACCCATCTAACACATGCAAAAAGCATTTGGCAGTGAGAAAGGCCTTCAGGAGAAACCATAGTATTTCAATAGGTGCCAGGACACATAAATAGCTGTGTACGGCCTCTGTGGATCGCTTGGTAGCAGCTCCTGCAAAGTGCTCCAAAGCCTGTGCATCTCTCTCTGTATGTTCTTCTTTATGTACTTGCCTTTGGTGTCAAGAAACAGACTCCCATGAGTTCCTGAGTACCAAAATTACAGCTACCCACTCTCTCATTATAAAACTCTCTAGTTCTCCTGCGACAGCCGTTGGAACAGAGCAGTGCTAGGGATGAGTCCTGCAGCCCATCGACAGCCGAGAAGTACGAAGGCAGCGTGAGGACTGAAAGATGATCTGTACTGGATATTGATCATTATTTCAACATAGGCATATGTGAAATAATGAGTATAGTATTGAATATACTGTTTATTTTCCTGCTTAATTGTAACAAACCCCTTTTTCAGCTTTCTATGAGGTTGACATCAAAATGTTCTTCTGTCACAGGACCTGCAAAACCCACATTTTCAGTTTTTTAAGACACTTCATCTTGATTAGCAGGATTTCCAGTAGGATAACTATGTCAGTGAAGTCAAACAAACTAAAAAGCCATCTCACACACTCTTGTAGTAGCCTGTGGGCAGATCAGGCCTCATAACTCCTTTCACAAAGCTATAGTGAAATGGTACGGTCACCATTATAAAGAGCCTTTGGGATATTAGTAGCATGTTAGATGTCCTACCCTGTGTCCATTATGAAGTTCAGAGTTTTTCATAATTTTCCTTTTCTGTGGAGAAATCCCTACAAATGTAGGAGCCAATTTCTAGTCACCTAACTGGTCATACATGTAACCCGTAATTATAGAATTTGTATTCAGTGAGCAACACTCGCAATGTTTATTTTACCCACTATGTAACTGGATGGAAGTACATGGCTCCGTACTTATTTCGGGCTAAAAGCATGCAAGTGTTTAGCACTGAACCAGAAGAATATCTTTTCCTGTTTTACCTCCAAAGTAGTTCTGTTATGAAGATCTATTCCTAAACTAGCATATAGATGTCACTTAGAGACAGGTTGTAATGGGAAACATTTGCTTTTTGGCTAGATTAGTGCATTTAAATGGATCAATGATGAGATGCAGCTGTAGGGTGGAGGCTCTTTAAAAGCTGCACTTCTCAGTGCCAAATATAATGAAATACGGATGACTTCCAGCTAACTTATTGTTGATCTTTATATGAGGGGAAATTTTGCAACATGAGTATTTGATACTGTGAAGCTGTACTGTGGAAAATCAAAAAAGATACATGGTAATTATAAAGATAAGACAGATAAAGGGAGGAAGCAAAAGCTGACAAAATAGGTAAAGTAAATGTGAAATGAGCTGGAGACAATCAAAGATGAGTAAGAAATCAGAAATGGTAAAGCTCTTAGCAAAAAAGAGATTAAAATAACAGAAGGTGTAACAGATACAAGGAGTAATATGGAAATCATCGGTAAGAGACAGGGTGCAAGCAGAATAACCATGACATAAGAAGAAAATTCTTTAGGAATAAACTGTAAAGCTATACAAATTCAGGGCTAAGAAGGTTAGCCTGATTCTGAACTGATGACTTACCAACACAGGTAAAATAATTTCTTTTTTTTGCTATGCTCTACTCACAACTCTTGATTTGGATTGCATTACTTACCTAAACTTAGATGCTCAGATATGTAAAAAAAGGAGACTCTTGAAATAATTCAGATCGATCTTCTTGCTTCCCAAGTAATTTCCTTTTGCCCTCTGTCTGTATATCTACCGCAGCCACTGTCAGTTTATTTACTTTGTCTCTGACTTTAAGATGGGAAACTCTCAGGCACCTCATGCCAATCCAACAATAGTTCAAAAAAAATAAAGTCTTTTGCCAGCTGAGAAATGCAACACACCAAGTGGAGCTGCTCAGCTGAAAAAGAAATAACACACAAAAAAAGCCCATGACCTGTTGTCCTCTTCTGCAAACTGTAAAAAATGAAAACAGTTCTGGAGATAACAGAAGTCAAATAATTTTTATCAGATCCTTAAACTTACAGAAAGTTATGTGTGTAATTTCAAAAGAAATCCTAAAAATGTGACCCAGTTTGGGTTCAGCTTTCTTCAGCACTTCAACCCAAAAAAATGCATTGCAGTAGAATTCAATTAGTAGGAAAAACATCTGTGTGTGGACAGAAAGAAAAAGTGTGTGGACGAACGCTGCTAATGGGATAACCCGTAGTTTTACGTAACAGAAGGCTTGAAAAGTTTCAATGGACAAGAAGGTTACTTGTAGCTCCTCTGAACTTGCCTCATCACGTTCATTGCTTTTCCAAGCATTTGCACAACTGTATCAGAGCTGATTTTTTTTTTTCAAAAAGTCAGTGTAGCTGGACCAAGGGGCTTTGCTAAAGACACAACCGTAAATGAACCATTTTCTTGGCCTGCTGTTTTTGGGAACTGGAAACTTGAATCGTTTATGGGAAACAATATCCTTTTGGGGCCAAATCCTAACTGCATTAACTGTACGTGGAGTTGGACCGTCTCTCACATGCAGCAGAGAGTGAACCATGACAACAAAAGCTGTTTCTAGCAAGTAGCTCTCGAGAAATTAGTGGGCTGTCTATGGCAGTCCCTGTTACAGCAAGGCTGCATAAAGCGTTTTGCATTTTAAATTGCTTCAGCTCTGCCATCTAGGGGAGCTCAGCCCAACAGGGTACGTGGTGGAGGAAATAACGAGGAATCGGTCCAAAACAAAGAAGCATTTTGGCAGAAAAATCTTATGGCAGTCCCCAACCAGGTCTGCGATATGGGGAGGAGGAGGGCCCGTGGGGGACTCCTCTGGTTACGCTAGCGGGCTTGAGCTGTAACATTACCACAACACAGAAAAATGATCGGTTAGAGTCACATTAGCATTTCAACCTGACCATAATGAGGAGAACACAGTGCAGCTGCAGGTTTGGCAGTCCTGTGTGAACAGACCCTAAACAAGGCACGTTATTTAATTTCAGAATAAGAGAAACTGAGACTAAACCCGTCTTTTGAAACCATCTAGTTCATCCTCTTCCAATTCCAACTGGGTTGTTCCCAGCCCTCTGTTTTTTAGTGATTTATCTGGTCTAATTTTAAATGACTCAAGAGATGGAGTTTCCACCACTTCCCATGGGAAATTAATCCATGGTCTGATAGACACGGCCAGGATATTTTCCTGATGTTCAACCTTCAGTGGTTTTCCTTTGTTCAGTTTAATCTCATTACTCCCAGTTATTCCCCATCGGTCAGTGCTAAGCACTCAGCCCCTCTCTTTTGTGTTTACACCTTCACAGTTGGATACAGCCGTCTTTTAGAAAAATCTGGTAGGTTTGATTATGTGTTATTCACCTTTTCAATGCAGAGATAAAACAAAAAAGTAAGAGCAAAGGATAGTATGAGTTAGTCTTAAAGGACGTTTTCAAGACTTAATCTACTTCCATTCACGAAACCTAGCTGAGACCTGCTCTTGTTTTTTAGGATACAGTGACTTGTGACCCCACACAAACCTACCACCTCTTTCCTACCCGTGTCAGAACTGTGGGAACGTGTTATACAAGGTGGGAGTAACGGATGTGGGAAACCAAAATCATGTTTCTATAATAAGAGGACACAGAAGCTAACGAGTTGCAAGAAAATGTGTTTAGTGGAGTGGCATTAAAAAAGATTACTGAAAATATCTCAATGTGGGTGCTGCACTAGCTCAGCTTAGGAAATACCAGACAGTAGCATGGCAATTAATGCCAGAGACACAAGTCAAAATTTTCACTTGGAAAGAATATGACAAATCTGAAGTAGAAAGGCTGGTGAATCACAAGCATGGAGAAAGCTGTTGAAACGGTATTTATGGTGAGATCCTTCAGAGGCAAAGTACAGAGAGGGAAGACAACGTGATTGAAAACAGCTATTTCTTGACTTTGCAGAAAATGCTGAAAAGAGAATGAGAATCCCTTAACACCTTGTAAGAAAGATTAAAGACACGGAAGCTGAAATAGAGTTGTGGAAGCCAAATGGAAGCATGAAGAGTAACCTGAGCAAATCTCTTGAAAGTAGGAGACAGATCAGAGGAGGGAACAGTAGTGTTAGCTGGAAATAAATCAATAGAGGCTTTTGTGGGAGCCTTAAGAGATAACTGGGCTTTCCGGAAACTTGGGCTGAAATGCAGCATCAATAGAACACTCTGTTCCTTGTTAGCCTTCATTGTAAGGAAGCTGCTGAGAGAGATGCACTATTCCTTCTCCTTCCCCCATGAGCTCCTCTCTTTAAAATACCCGAGTTTTGCAACTAACAGTTTAAAATGTTCTTAAAGCGACAGTTTAAAATTAGAACGAAAGACTCATCTTACCTCCAGTTCTGAACTTTATGGAAGTCGTGAGCTAAGCACCCTGATTCCGTGGAGCACAGGTGGCAGAAGCCAAATCAGGGAAGATCTAGGTCAGAACTGAAGAAGAAAACTATGAGCAATGATTGTAGATGTGCTGCTCCAGGAGCAGACCCACAGCAAGGAGGAGAGAGCACCTGGACGGGCAACTGGAGTCAAGGACAGGTTTCTTAAGGTGGGAGAGACTAAAGTATCCTCGGGAAGCATTGCTCCTTGCACCTGCAAATACGCTATTTCCTTTTTCACAGTGAACCCACTGAGGAGGCAGCAAGAGGACATTACTTTTATCAGGGGTAATGACTGTAACTCTGTGGCGCTGACATTATCAAGGGCCGCTCAGATAGCACGTGCACAAGCTCCGGGCTCTTGTCCTTTGCACACAACTGAAAACACAAAGAACATTCAGATACTAAGTAGGACAAAAAAACAGTTGTTATGGGCTCAGGCACAGCTACTCCCGCAACACCGCACTGCGTTCCAGCCCGTCTGGACTGCAGTGAGGTGCGGAAGAAGATTCTCTGGCATACCTTCATGAGCCAAGTGTAAAGTTATTGTTGTTATGTGATGGGCTAGTGATAGAAACTGGATGAACTCGTCTGGAGACAGCAGAATCTCCTTTCAACTAGCTCAATTCAGATAGATAACACCAAATAGAGAGATAGACCCTAGCCAGAGACTCCCAAGCCCAGAGATACATTTTAAAATGTGTAAGACATTCAGATTTTGAATTTTAGATGTTTAAACCCGATATCCTCTCTTGCCATAGATAACCTTTTGTAATGTATGTTTAAAAAATAATTTTCTCTATGGCCTCCTGCTTTTTTTCCTTATACATTTTTTCTCATTGGACAGATTGTAAGGTTTAAGATGGTGTATTTTCAGTTCGACTTCCTACAGCATGGAACACGCTGAAGTGCCTGGTGGCTCTCCGGGGTTGCCAGCACTCCGGTTCTCAGGCAGGAGTGAGGAAAGGTTGCAAAATGTCAAACAGGATCTGAGGTTGAACTTTTTGAAAAAGAAAATAAATACGGGGTTATGCTGATAGATGAGACGTAGGGGGATTTTAAACACTGACTTAGGAGTTGTCAGGCTATGTCATTTTTTATTTCATCTGGAAAGTAATAGTACAAATATAAAAATATTGTATAGGCCAAAATCTAGTGATCTTTTTTAATTCTGCATTTTGCAGTGACTCCACCTAAGCCATTTGTCTAGATACTATTTGGCTGGGCTGTAGTGGCGTGGTATGCAATTTCACTTAGTTATCCATTTTAAGGATCAGCCTTCAAGTCAAAAAGGTAAGAGAAATGTCAGGCCAGAAAGCAAGAATCTGTGATTCACAAGATGTCACATGATTCGGTTTCTTGACTGAAACTTCTGAAATGAGAACCACCTGCTCCTGGTAGTAATGCAGCATCTCTTATTGGAAAGTCAAACAGCTATTTCAGTAGAGTCTGGGGGAAAAAAAGCTACAAGAAAGAAATTCTGCCAGAAACTTCAGCAGCAGTCCTGTGAGACCAGAAAGGAAGCACAGCAGATCCGTCAGAGTCTGAGAGCCCAGCAGAAGGTTGCTAGTTCCAGCGAAATTAAGACAAAGCAGAATTAAAAATACAACGAAAGATGAAGACAGTAAAAGAAATGCAGCGAGGGAAAAGGGGGGTGGTATTAGGAAGAGGCCAAGGTGCAGCAAGCAGAGTATGATCTAGCAGTTGATCTACTGGGCAAGGGGTCGAGTAGCTAAACCCCAGTGCAACTGGCCAGTGCTGTGACGAGGGCGTCCCCTCAAGATGCTGCTAAATAGGACGCTTTGCCATGTGCAGTGCCACTGCTGGATATGAAAAAGCATTAATGCTGTGGCTCCTACAGCAGCTTGTTTTCATTTGTTGTGGCACACTCCCTAATAGCTTGAAAGTAGAGCTGATTCGTATCTCTAAAATCAGGGCTGTAACTTCTTGATTTTCGAAACAGAAAATCTAAGACTGTATGCTTGCCCACATCACATATTTATGTTATGAAAGCCAGCTTAGAAATGTCTGCAAAGGGCCAGATTGTAACACTCTTATCTAAAGTAGCACTTTGCTCTTGGATGTCACTACACTTGGCTGTCCACTCGATTAGATGAACTTCCACGTTTTTCTAGAGCGATTCGAAAATATGAATAATAGAAGGGAAGATGATATCCAGAAATAAGAGGAGGGGTAGAATCTGGCCTCGAGCGATACGCAATATTTGGGTGGAAGGTGCTGAAAGCATACAACTGTTGCTTTTGATTGTGATTGCAATGGAATTTAAAGGAATTGTAATTAATATGACATGAAAGCTCAGATGGAGTGGCCTGGCATAAACCGAGCCTGTGGTTAGTTTAAACATCTATCACGCTGACCTCTCGTAAATCAGGGTCAGGAAACAATGAGAGGGCAGGCGAGTGTTTGTGCTGTTGTTTGCTGACTGGCTGTTCAAAGGAATGCTGGAAGAATGTGCCAAGAATCTGGCTTTGTCAGGAAAAAAAAGTTCTTGTTTTTTAAGACTGACAGATCTCTAGAGACAAAGAGGAGCGAGCTGGCGCACAGGTGAAGACGACTAAAACCAGAAGCAGGACTTCTAGAAGTTTCTCCAGGTGTTGCAAATAATTAAAAACAGTAGGAGAGGCACGAGGCATCAGACTGTAATCCTGCATTACACTGCGCCTGTGTGCTAAACAAGCACCGAGGGTGGGAGCGAGGTGGGGGTTACGGCATCTTGGCACCACGTAAGGCTTGTGCAGGAGCCTGCCCAGTTCAGAGAGTCAGGGAAAGCAAACCCGGGGTTGCTGAGGTAACTGTCGATTGCAATGCACTGGGAAAAGCAGATCGGCAAGCTCTGGCATTGCCACAAAAAGCTAGGCCAGGAACTAAGATAAGGCCCAGCGTACATTTTATGTGATCGTAGGCCAGAAGGGCTCAAATGATGAAGGATATTCCTCTAAAGCCAATTGTTCTCACTTTAAGGCTGCCTTATGGTGCCATAAAATGTCACTGGAGCAAGAGAAAACAATTTCCTGGTTGCTGAAATAATTCAGCATTTAAATGGGAGCACTGCGATGTGCTACCAACACACACAAGATGTATCGGAAAAGGCAAGTGGACCTGCTGTGGAAAGCACAAAGAGGAGTAAAAAGGAATTTAATTTGGATGAGCAATCTGGATGCCACCTCTGAAACATACAGGTTGGAAGGAGGGAAAGTGAGCAGCCTTAGTTAAAAGCAAACTTGTGAGGGTTCCCTTAACCGTAATTTCTGGAGTCAGTAAGGTAGAGCTAACGAAGTACACTCTATAGGCAATCAAGCAGGAATCCTGTGACTGACTTAAAATGCTGAACACAGAGGTTCTGGTAGAGCTCTGGAAAATAACTGAGAATATTGGAGTTAAAAAAATACCTTTTAGCTGAGACTTTATTACAAACAGGGATAAAAATATTGATTTTTATTTTGAGCTGTTTTTCTATGTCCACATTTCTCCTAACAATCATTATTATAGGAATATTATACATAAATAAGAACTACTTTTTGTCTTTCACAAAGCAATTAATGCAGACAGTGAAACATGAATGCCTAATTGCATATTTTAAAACTAACTTTTTTGGAGCAATTTTGGTATGATGACTTTGCATTGAATGAACTCAGAAGAGTGGTGGCAACTTCCCAGCATTTTTCACCTTAGATGAACCTATAGACAAAAGAGCAAATCATAAATGCTTGTTTTCCTGGAATGGCTAATTAGAAGACTTTTGAAAATATGCTGGGAAAGGGCTTTTGCAAAGGGTGTCAGGGCAGAGGAAAATTTTAAAAAAGCCAAAACCCCTCCAAACCCTAAATTCTTAAATAATTGTTTACAAGTTTGCAGCTCTTTATCTGTTAGCTATTAATTATGTTATGGATAAATACAGTACTATCTTCTGGGACACTACATTTCCCTATATATCAAAACTGTCCGAAGGAGTGAAAGCAGCAGCTCCTTTCAACAGCAGCAGAGGAGATTAGCCAGGCCTTGTTGCCTTAGTGCTCCAAGTATCTTGGTACTATGATTTTGATTAAACCTATACATGGACATCACCTGCTTCCTTGATTTTCAAAATACTTCCCACCCACCCAATTATTTCAGTTGGAGACATGGGCTGGCAAGGGAATGTAAGTCAGGAATGGTATTTTTGGACTGTAAAATACACTTTCATAGAGCAGACTGGGGGCAAGAGCGAGAGCCAGCAGAGGGTGAGAAAAACTGGTTCTGGAAAGAAGCTGAGTAAAGATAGCACTGGCAGTCAGGGAGGGCAGCACAAACCCTGGGAGAAGGACAGGGATGTTTAAGGAAGTTAACTTCATGACATTTTTTTATTTAGAGCTTGTTCTCAGTGAAAACCTAACTCCTACATCTTCACAGTTTTAAACTGTGATCCCATCTGCTCTAACGTTGAGAGCTGAGCTCGGTAAATACCGGGAGACCTCGGCAGGATGCTGGAGATGACATTGGTATCTTCTCCGCCACGAGAGCCTCCCAGTCCTGAGGGAGCACTGTGCTTCTGGCGAGGCGCTTGAGCTGCTGCGTAAACCAGAGACTGTGATAGTCCTTCTCATCCTCCCAACCCTTCCAAAAACAGCAGGGTGAAACGCCACTATCCCTGTCCTGGTTCAACCCAAGTCTGTTACCCCATAGGCTTAGCCGATACCTAGCACTTTGTGGCCACTCCTGCAGTACATATAATAGTTTTACATCGTTTAGGGCTTCGGCTGGGGAAGGGTTTCTCTTAGCAAATTAAGGTGGATGATGCAGAGGTTCTGTCTGCTCTGTCAGGATAATGGCTGCATTCAGACATGGGTGAAACTACGGCTTCAGGCAGACCAGGTTTGGCCTTGAGGAGCCTCAAGGAAGAAAGCTCTGGCATTTATGAGCAGGTGAATGACAAAGCAGAAGAAAGCACATGTGCTCCGTGTTGATCGTTATGATTCACAAACAAGAGTTTATATTCTACTCTCTTTTTCTTACTAGAAATGGGACTTGTAAGTTTTTATAATGCACTTTGGAAAGTCTACGGAATGATGGCTGAGAACAGCTATGACGTGCCTTTCTCTCCTCGGGTAATGAAGATTTACCTCGACAGCCGTCACTCCACACTGGTGAATGAACGTTTGGTGAGCCTTACCACGAACTGCACGACCGCGTTTCCATGCTATTTAGTAATGTATTAAATGTTGTACCAAAAATCTAAATTCTTGTAGTTAACACTAGTACAAGCATTCCTATTTTTAGGCCAATGCCATTATACTAAAGGAGGCTAAAGGACCGTTTGGAATGACATCCACATTGAAAATGACACTGTTTTCATGCGTACACCTATACTAACTAAAAACTGTGGCTCCGATCTTGCTAAGACTTGGCAGGGGCTTAACTCAGGGCGTGTGAGCAGTTGTGTTCAGTTGGTCTGTGTTTCTCTGTAGCCTGTATGCTATGGCGCTAGTTTGCTGTTCAAATATAGAGAACATGCACTCCTTCAGCAGCTTTACGTACAGTTTTCACAACCTATTTTTGACTTCACAAAACTCTGTTGTCCTGCATAAAATAATTTACATGTCTCAGAGACTGCTGAAGTTGAGACAGTCTAAACACAGTTTAAGGGATGGAAAATAACCGCAGTAAGTCTGCGCCCCACCAAAGACTTCAGATCAGCCTGGGGCAGTGCCATGACGTGCCTCGGCTTCCTTCTTCCCTTCTGTACAGGAAATGTGTTCTTATATTTGACTCTTTTTCTATAAATAAATGGAACATAATCAGGAAAACACTTGCGAGCTTTGGACTCCAGCTTGTGACCTGTGTAGAGAAAATATAAAAATATTTTGAGGCATATTTTGGCTAGGCTGCTGCAAGACAGGGCTGAGGCCTGACAGAACCAACTGTGTGCCAGACCTGACCTGGATAAACCCTCTTCTGGGCTTGTCCGAGTACTGGAGCTAGAAATACTGCAGCGAAGTGGGATGTTTGTTGTGCTGATTTGCGTCTCAATAGCCAGATTCCTCCTCCAGCCGCAGCTGCTGCCTAAGCTCCAGGAGCCATTGGGCGATGGTGGTGGCTCACGGAGTCCTCTCTCCATGCCTCACAAGCCAGCTAGCTTCTCCACTCTGATACTTTTGGACACAAACCAGAGAGTTTCTTTCCCCTTAAATTAAGTATTTGCTACTTTTCTTAAAATCTCTCATGAAAGACCAGTAACTGACACCCAGCAGAGTGTCTCAGCGGTTCCTGGGGTTTGTTTTCTCTAAGGGTTGTGAACTCGCAGGTGTTTGTGCCACGTCTCCAGCTCATCCTTCACCTTGCACCCAGCACCTGCTGAGCTTGTAAATTGGTTTCTGCCCAACATGGACTAAGAGGAATTGGGAGAAATGGAAATAAAGATCTAAGGAATAGGGTAAAGCCTGAGATGGGAAGACCTAAAAACCCTAGAAAATAAGACAGAGAGACTGTTAGAAACAGCACTGAGATCTATTCAGATGGAGTAACATAGGTGTCTAATGCGGTTGATTCAATTTAAGACACAGGAGATTCAGATTGACTTTACAGAGCTGAGACCGCCTCATACACAGCTTAGGCAAAATAGTACTGGAAGCTTAAATTGGGTGTTTGTAGTTAAACGCTTGAGTGCAGTTATCATCATGTTATTATGTGAAATGCCTTCTGGATAGGAATTTCTGGATAGGTTTATCTGAAGATAAGCAGTTTCAATTTATTATGGTTCTCTTTCCCATATGGCACAAATGGGCCCAGGACCAAGCTGGCTCTCAGCAGAAAGCCTTCCATCTCCACACTCATTCAGCAGGTCATGTTTAACCGATTTTAATATCCTTCCTGTATGCTCGCTGGTGGATCCATTCCAGTCAATACTCTACAGTTAAAGTTTTTAATGACAATTCATTTTTTACCCTCCCTGACTCTTTTGCTGCTCATGCTACTGTTGAATCTTTCTTCATATCTGGTCTGCTCTTTGTCTCTCTGTGCTAGTGTTTATGCTCAGCTATTATTTCCAGAAGCTAAATTTTGAGCATTCTCACCTCATTCCATATTTCCTAAGAAAAAGCAGAAACACTACTACAATAATTCTCATGAAAACCCAAACAAATAAATCAATTAAAGAACGCTTGCATGATACAGAAAGACAAAGAAATATTCATGCCCACATCAAAGAATGACCCAATTGTACTTGCCTCTCCTTTTTATTCTGGTACCTCCTGTTTTCATTCCAAGTTATATTATTGCACGTTTTCCCAGTCTATCCAGATTAGACAAGAAACATATTTTCAAAGGTATATAATCACTGAAGGATGCAGCTAGGCACCCACCCAAGCAGGTGAAATCCCGTAAAATTTTCTTGGATACTTAAGCACCTTCGAAAATCTGCCCCTGAATGTTTCAGAACAAGGGCTTATCTTTCCTGGAAAACAACAAACGTTTGTGAGTGTCACTAAAAACTACAGGACTGGCAAGAATTTGGTTAAAAGACACCAGGATAGAGCACAACATAGAAATAGGGGGTGTTGGTCGACAGCCGGCTGAACATGAGCCGGCAGTGTGCCCAGGCGGCTAAGAAGGCCAACGGCATCCTGCAAACGTTTGTGAGTGTCACTAAAAACTACAGGACTGGCAAGAATTTGGTTAAAAGACACCAGGATAGAGCACAACATAGAAATAGGGTGTAACTGGAGAAAAGCAATCTGAAGAAAAGAGATTAATACTTCTAATAGTTTAGGAAAATGGAAAATCACTGAGAAAAGGCACTTCAAGATAACTCTGTTTTCTGGCATTGCTTCCAAAATATCTGAGCTAAATTCCAATGGTTTTGTATGCAAATTCAATAGCTATGAAGGCATAACATATATCTTCCAGCAATAGAGTTGTCCCTTGTGTAACCTCATGACTTAAAAGTGCTGACAAATGTACAAAGCTTTACTGACAGTAGGACCAACGGATTTTGGAACGTGCGTAGTGATGATTTAATGTAATGAAATTTTGCATCATGATTAGAAACAAGGTTTTCTTACCATTATCAGAGGCCCAATCATGCAGGTCTAAGAGAGACTGCTAGATCACAATACTACAAGTCATTTTTGTCTCTTTCTGCTACGGAAAAAAAGGGGAAATCTTTCATGCCACTCCTGAAACAAACTAAAGGTCAGCCTTTGAATGGTATCCAAACCTTTTTCTCTCTTAGCATTACAAATAAATTGCTGTACTGCAGACTCCAGTAGTTTGTCAGTAATTCATTGCTCCGCGCAGCAGCAGCGGGAACAAGGCATGACAGCAAAGTATTTAACTAATTGAGACTAAGTTTCTGCAGATTTGGAACCGCCTTTGTGTTCCAAAACAACCTCTGGCAACAGTGAAAAGTTCAGCTGTGGATACACGTGTTCCTGTGAAGGTACAAAGAACCAGGCACCAGTTTATGGACAGAAAGGAAGGTAGTGTCAGCCAGTCCCGCGTGACAGAGCACAAATAAGGATCTGAACTACAGCTGACAACCTTCAAGGGGCTTACGGAGCCTCACCCAGAACTGATGTCTCCTTTTCCCCGTCTAAAAAATATTGGGTGTTCTCCATGTTTTCTGCAAAATAAATTACCGCCTTTCTTCAGTATGTTGGCACTCCCTTCTCTATTTTGGTTATCTTTCCCCTCTTGTAATTTTTCCCGTGTGCAGACTATTGCTCTTTCTTAACAAAGAATTATCCTTTTAACACCACAAAATAATGCCACAGTATAGTTTGTGGCTTGTGATCAATCTTTTCTAGCTGGCCACGTGTTGTTGCGGTGCTCCTCACTGCTCCGAATATCCCTGGCAAACGCAGCAGCCATTCCCGAGCGGTACAAACTCTATGGGTTCAGGCACTGAGATAGCCGTATGTGGCTGACTTCCCAGAGGAAGGCATATGGCGTTAAATGAATAATTGTGAAAGGTGTATGAAATTAGGCTCAAAGCTTTTATTTCCCCTCCACTTTATTTTCGTTTCGTTGAGAGGATGGGTAAAGTACCTGACGCTCTGCTTCTCTCGCCTACGAGGTTTCAAACGGGGACCCCCGAAATAAGCACAGGAAGGGGTTGACCCATCCTCTTCAGTTGTCTTGTGCTCTCTGGGGAATACAGCCAGAGCTAACTAACTTCTGGAAGACTGAACTGCGGTAACACACGCCTACGTCAACTTATGGGTGTAAATTTCTCCCTCCGAGCTAAGGAGAAAAAGAATTCAAGATACCTTTCACAGTGCACTCAGATATTGCATTCATCTCAGATCTTCAAATGTAGACCATCAGAGTTTTCGGAAAACATTTAAAAAAATAAAAGAAGGGAAAAACATTCCCAAATGTGATGGCTTTACAAAAGGGCAATGATCCCTCCCTCTCTTGCTATGCTACCCTGTAATGTTTTTCTTTTGAGATTCTCATTTTTAACCGAAACTGAAAATTAAAGTTTTCTAGGTAGCTAGAATCAATTACAGTCTGCATGCGTAACAAGTTTGATTACAGTAGGGGTTTTCACTGCTGTTTTATCTGAGAAAATCAAAATGCAAACATAGGCAGAGAGGCTGATTTGGCCTTTATCTTCTTCAGTATAAGGAAATATTAAAATTTAAAGCTCCAATATTTTTATTGAAATAAATGTTATTCTCAGCACAGGGCAATAGTGATGACTCATGACATAAGCACATCTCCAAGTTAAGCATTTTACTGTGTATGAACTGTGATGATTTGACCCTTTCACAGCTCAGAAACTGTTCTGCCGCTGAATATCGCATATAGTTAATCTTGTATTTTTGGAGGAAATGCTGGAATTTTACCTTACAGAAATTCATTAATAAAACCGTGAGGATTAACATAATATGGTCAGGCAATATAACACTAATAGGAAGCAATTAAAAAAAACGGACACTATTTTCTACTTTGTTCAACTATAAATACAAGAATGCGGCAGCTAACTGAATTGAGAAAGTATTTTAATTACAGAGCTTTTAGATTATTTAAATTCTGTTTTTTAAGCAGAATCTACCGGATATTCAGGCCATAGCTATAGTTTGTAACATGAAATCCTAAATGATATTCAGTTAACCAAGTTGCAGGAATTATTCTTCCTACTTCGGCTTTCTCCTGAAAATCACTTTCAGGTATTTTGGAATTGGACCATATGTAAACATGAATGAACTCAATACAGTCTAAAACCTGATGGCTGCTAAACATTTATGTAACTTTAAAACAAATTACTGCCCATGTTTTAATTTGTACTCAACAGGTAGGGAGAGGATGGTGGTGTTAAGAGCAGATGAGAAGAAAAACTGAGATAAAAATGGATGCCCACCAAATACATAAACACGATGTCCAGAAAAGTAACGGATCGTAAAGAACATCCTCCCTTCTTCGGTAACAGATGTTGCTGAACTGATTTTTAAAAAAATACATTGCTTTGTGGGTCACAGGGTGCAAAGGCAACTGAAAAAACGTTTGGCGGCCTTTTAGTTAAAGGGATGGAATCAACACTATTGTTGAACGAGGAGACAGATACAGAAGAAATGTATGATTTTTTTAAACTATCTGAGCACACCGAAGAAACTAGACCCAATAGTAATCAGACATATATGCATAATTACCTGTTCCCTCAGTTACACTAATGATATTTTGGAATCTGATTATTAAAGTAATTGAAAACTAATTTTTCAGATGGAAGTGCTTCAAGGAAAGAGTAACGTGGATGGCAACTGAGACTTCTGGACATGCTCAGATATATAAAGGTACAAAATTCAAATATGACATTAAAAGAGAAAAACACCTCTTACTCACAGCATAATTGCACATGCAAATCCACTAGTGAAATCTGTGTGGTGCTTTTTAATGGTTAAAAATATGGTGGCAGAAGGAAATAAAATTAATTTGAAGAAACGTTCCAGTTCTTATCTTTTCTATAAATCCGGCCTTTTCTAGTAAGTATGTAGATTTTAATAAACTGAATCTTCCAATGAAACAACCTTAACACAGTCTGAATTATGTGCGTCTACAGTACTTCATATTTTCGCACTAGTTTCACATTCATTCGCTTGCTACATTTTTGTTGTTGTTGCCGAAGGCCGATCGTCATAGCAAGGCGAATTGGATTGTGACTTTTTAAGAAGAGAGGGAAAAAAGGAAATAACCTGATGGATCTCCTGGACTAAGCCTAAGCCTAAGCATGTCTGCCTACGCAATGTGCCAATGCTACTAAATCCATAGAAATCAGAAGCATTAAGGAAAACTTTAATAGTCTCAGAAAAGAAAAAGAGATGAAACTCTTTTTACCACTTTCTCCCAGGGGCTGTATGGGTGTGCTTTCTTCCCTAAAACAGAAGAAAGTTATTCTATGAGGGAAAGCTTTTCAACAGAACTCTTCAAAAATATAGGTTAAAAGAGTAAAGAAGAGAGGGCTGAAGCATTTCTCTAGCAGTCATAATAACTCTTTGACCTTCTTCATTCCATTAACATCATGGATTTTATCCACATAACAGTAGCTGATGAGCCACAGGATACATAGATAAGGTATGTTTAGATTACCAGTTAAATGCATATTTTTGAAGAGCTTTTACAGGACGTGTGAAATACGCTGAAGCAGGAAAATAAACACCTGTGCAATGTCACGAGTGTTCTTAATGTTTCTTTATTAGTTTGAAGGAACCCGAAGCTAATACCAATCTGCCTTTTACAGTTCTGAGCAAAGCTATTGATATACAACAGCTACTTACTCTGCATTGGCTTCCCTCGGGGAGTTGTTGAGAACAGTTACATACAGTACAGAATTAAAGTTTTCACACTTAATTCAGCATGTAAATTAACAAACCTCTTCAAACATGATGTGTAAGGGAAGGAAGGAATCTCTAGAGTCTACAGTATTCATGCATTAACTGGTTTTCTACGTTTTCCTATACATTTTTTTTCTTTTTTTACAAGTCTTCTCCAACATTGTCAGATCCGTATTCTTAAAAATGACAAGTGGTTACAAAAAGTCTCAACTTAGACATCCTACAAAAATCAAATCATAACTGAGTAATTGTCTGACTAGCGTTAAACTTTTGTGCTTTGTGAGGTTTAATTAAGAATATACGCACAGGCGAACACCGTGTTAATTTTTGAAATTGTTTGTGTCCTATAGAAGTAAGAGGATACCACGCAGAAATTGAAACCTGCCTGGCATTGTTTTCTCTTGATTAAAATTCAGCACATTAAACAGGTTAGACCTACGGCTACATGACATACCAAAACCACGCCGTCATCCAATTTCAGATCAACAGTGTCTTGCAAAGGCTCATTTTGTACCAGCACTCTAATTCAGCACGTTCTGAGAGTTAAAACTCCTGTTCGGAAGAGGCAGTAATGAGCTGCTAGGAATGTGCTATCATACAACATACCGCTTCAGCTGACACTTTTGAATTGTGGAATTAAATCAAAATAATGCTTTCAATTTGGCAGCAGCATATCTGACCAAGACTAAAGGGATGCCGAAGTCAATAAAATTCTGTAATACAATCTTCACGCACAGAAGGGCACTTCTGAATGATCTTACGCAACACAGTGAAGGCCATGAATTGCAATGGGTAAAATGATGGACCGAGCGGAGAAAAGATGCATTCACACTGAGACTTGAGACAGACAAATTATCAGTCAAAAGGCATCTTATGTGGTAATTTTAATACTTAAAAAGGTAGTAACTTTAAAAGTCCTCTACTTCACATTTTAGATAAGAGCTCTCACTTCTGTAAATATTAATCAGTATCTCTAGAGTAAATCCCTTATTATACTGAGTTGAAAGAAACACAAATCACTTGAAC
>NW_008825410.1:9549018-9563994 GCF_000699105.1 Pygoscelis adeliae
TGAGGGAGTGTAGTCAAATTTCTGCTTCACCGAGCTTACGAATCTTCAGGTGAGGATGTGACTGCTTCAGACTCTGTATTTTGCTTTGCCATGATCATTGATAACACATATGTGCTGAAAAAAAAACACCACTGATTGCAACAGCATAGTTGATTACATTATTAATTATTAATGAATTGTTCAGAAATACTTCTGCTTGACCAATCCAGTGATCTTGTAATTACCCCTCCCTTTCCAGAGACCTGGAACGGAATTCTGATTTCACTTTCTAGCTACAGCAAGTTTCCCCACTTGCAATTCCCAGCTTTGAGGTCCACCCCTGGGAGTACCACAGGAAGCAAAGGCAAGGCTCGCCCCTTTCGTCCATCATTATCTCGCTGAGAACAGGGGCAGGCAACATAGCGGTGAAAGTCCAAACCTGTCTGCACTGTAGCTGTGTGTCACTTTTTACTGCTGTCTCTGCACGTTCTGGGAATGGTGGACCTGCGAAGTCCTAGGCTCGCAGAAGTTGGAAGTGTAGCAGAGGTATGACTTCTGCCCTTACGGGGAAGAGATGGGAAGGAACCGTTCACAGCGCAAAGCAGTGACTGCTTTGGATTATTTGAGGTTTTGCAGGGAGTTCTACACTCACTGAAAGGATCCCAACCATGACATTAAGGCCCCAGGGAGGAGGCAAATTATGGGGTATTTGAGACACCCTGGAAAAGTAAAGCAGTGGGGTTTTTAACTATTTTTTTTAAAGAAACTTACGTTTAGATCTCTGAAGTGCTCGTTGTAGTCTAAGGCATAACCTACCACAAATAAATCTGGAATTTCAAATCCGTAATCTGTATTGAGACAAATAACAAACACCATCGATACAAGATCAGTGGCAATTATATAGCCCTTAAATTCATGTGTTGGTTGTCTGACAAGCAAACTATACATAGATGTAGTCAGTTGAGGTTATGTTACTTCTGACTCTGAGATATCAAGGTCGGCAGTAGCCCTATAACCAGTTCCCGCTCGCAGACTATTTGTGACAGGGATGTGAATAGTCGGTGGAGAGTAGGAGAGCTGTGTACAATCATGACTGGCACAACAGACACATTGTGGAAGGAAGCCAAAATCAGAGCTGAAAAATTCTGCCTACGTTTGGCAGCTCCATTGCTATACGTGTGTGATGACAACTGTCCAGTATCACACTAATGATGAAAAAAATGTACAATTTTAATTCAGAAGTAACTTTCAGAGATTTATATATTTTCTTCTGAGAACAGCAAAAACTATTTTGCATATTATGCTACCAAAACATGTCAAATGCTTCTTAAATTAAAGCCCCAACCTTATGAAGACTCATGCACATGCTTAACAAAGTAAATGCGCGCAGTGTAGCTGAACCATACAACTCACATGCTTGAAGCTAAGCATAGGCATGTGTCTTTTTGCGTGTGAAGGTCTGTGCAGTATCAGCACTATATAAAACAAGTTAGACTCCTTCCAAATTGTTCACTGAGTAGCTGGAGAAAAACACCACCTTATTGACACAAAAATAGGTCAGCATAAAAAAAATTTACAGGTATTCAAGTAAGGAATTTATTCAATTGTTAAAAATTGTGGGTAATAAGACACTTTGGAATCATAAATTTGGGTAAGTGAGGAAATGACACAGCACTGTCAGTGATTTACAGGAGAGATCTCCGATGCTTTATAAAATTCATGACAGTATGAATAAACAAGGATAAAACCTGTTTCATTTTACAAGTTATTACATAAAAATATTAAGCTACCCTTCATGAAGTAATTTGATTGTGTTTTTTATATGTTTAACATTAGTGAATCCAGTCAAATACATACTTTAACTTACTGGATTAAGTTCTAAATGTTAAAAATACCACTGTATAAAAAGTTGTACAACAAAATGCTTGGGTCACAGTTCAGATTATTGGCCTAAAACCGCAGGGCCAGGCCCAACATTGAGTAACTTTTGCTTCATTAAGTTTCCCTCTCTCCCACATCCCAAACCAAGACCCTTCATGCTGCCTCCTGGTACTCACCTGCCTACTCTCCTTCTACCCTCCTCCCCAGCTCAGCTGACCAGAGCCTTCTTCAGTAGCAAATACTGGTCGATCTCTTCTAGGTGGATCTATTCTTTTCAGTATTTAGCCACATACCTGTTATTACATCATTTATTCTAAGAAGTCTAAAATGGCAATAGCTTGGTATAGCTCCATTTATGGCTTCATCGTAGCACAGTACAAGTACCAATAATTCAGAGAGAAGTGGTGCTGGAGTGACACCAACAGAGCAGCAGGAGGAAGTTTAAAAAGCCCAATTTATCTTTTGCTTTTTGGGGGGTGGGATTTAATTATAATATCATTGTTTACCCTTTAAACAATAATACTTTTCAAAAAATAATAAAAAGTGTTATTCTGTTATAAAAATGTAAAACTTGTGAATAACTAGGTCACAACGAAAAACCTTTCAAGTTCAGATGGAATCCTGCAGCTCCTCCAAAGAGATGTGATGAGGAGGTAAAAGGAAGAAATGGACTTTCTCTTCCATATAGTTTGTCAGAGCCAGAAGATAAAATACTCACCTTTCCTGGATAAAATTAAACCCTTTCATAACTTCCCTATAAAGTTAGTACTCTGCAGAAAACAGTCCCATTGACAACTGATATTTTGCAATGCTTCTAGCAGGCCACAGAATGGTATGAAAGGCAAGTGGTAGAATAGTGGTAACTTCTTCTACTGTCATGTACAGATTTTCACAACAACACTTACAATCTGGTCTGTACCCATCAGGTCGAGATGTTCTTTTCACCAACAAACTGTAATTAAAACCAAAATAAAACCCATGTGAATCTAGATATTTACCTGAAAAACATGCATAAAAACTATTCCCTTTATCAAAAAACTTCCGAGCCATGTGAATCACTGTTCTCGTTCTGCTTCTCCTCCCGACAACGTCCTGATGGCAGGGAAGAGATGGGTGTGTTCCCCTTCAAAGTCCATCACTGCCAGTCTTGAAATGGCTGAAGGGTCACTGCCACTGCAGAACAATACAAAAGCATTTCCTCTCCTTTCCTCCACCCTCCTCTTAGTGACTCAGGCAGCTCCTCCGCAGAGCTCCCCATGCGATACTGCAGCACCGAATTAAAGCAGGATCGCGGAATGGGAACCACCAGTGGAAAATATGTTGGGCTAGACTAATTAAGTACTAAGTTTTGTGATCATTTTACTCACCTTGCCACTTTAATCATTTTTGGCTTGTATTTTTCTATATTATTAAGCAGAACCTTCATAGTCCTTCCAGTTCCAACAATATCCTTACAAAACATGAAAAATAGAATAAGTAAAAAACAAAGGAAAGCTGAAAAGAGGAAATCTGGACAATGACTGAGCAGTTCCACCTTCTTATTTTGTGGAAATGATGTATTTCTCCCAGTGTATTGTGAGCCACATCCAAAAAAGGTTATAACTGAGCTCACAGTCCTCGAGGCAAGTACTTTCTACTCATAAAATAATCAGTTAAAGGACTGTCCACTTCCTCTTGAAAATAGCTGTTTCTAGTACTTGGGATGTAACACGGGACTGGGCACTGCAAGGATGCAGGGATCAGACTTTTCATATTATGCTCAAGACAACAGTATGTCAACATCTCTCCATGTCAGGGCTAAATCTGCCCTATTTTTTGTTTTATTAGTCCAGTACAAATGAGTGTTCTCCAGAACTGCTGTACCCAACCTGATCTGAATGAGATCAGTAGATACGTGGCTGCAAAACTGACCATGACACGGAGAGCAGCTGTTGATCCTGAACTCTGTGGGTGTGGATTTTTCATCAGCAACACCTTGTCTCTGCTCCCCAGCTATCTGATAGCATTAACAAAATTTGCTGCAGATGTTTTTCATTTCTGTTACAGCAGTTAGCATTAGCAAATACGGAGCTCCTAGCAGCTATTCAGGTAACCAGCCATCTCCGTGGCTGATGACTTTTTTCCCTCCTTTGCTAAGAAAAGACATTCCAAGATTTATACATTTCCTTCATTACACTGTCCAGCTTACTTCCCACACAAGCAGGCTGGGCCTGAAATGCCAGTCAGATCCTGACGTGCTCTCTAACCATTCCAGTTGCTTTTCCAACATTTTAAAAGAGAATCACCTACAATAATTAAGAGAGAATTTGCAGCACCAATGAGGTGACACATTCTTTTCCTCTACAACTGAACACTGCTGATTTACATCAGCAACATATCTGTGATGGGCTCTCCCCAGGGGACGCTGCAGGATGCAGTGCTAAGGAGCAGGAGTCAGGGGACTTGAGAGAATGACTGACGTTCTCAACCAGCCTGTGAACAACCCTGAAGTTGTAAAGCATGTGCAGGGCTATGCTGCTATTTCAAAATCAGGCAACTGAGAAGTGCAGGGCATCATTGCAGTTGATTCATTGTCCTCCAAGGAACAGAACAACTTGCAGAACAGGAGTTGATGAAACCATGGAAAGAACAAATCAAATGACGCAGAAAGAAAGACTCCTGGGTATCACACGGCAGAGTACCAATTAGAGCGGCAGCAATGTAGTTCGATCCCTCACGCAACTGCAAAAAGACTGAGAGGCCATTAAGCAAATCAACCCCTCTCCTCTTCACCACCTCCCAGCTAAAGACCCGTAAACACAGACGGGTTTTAGAAACTGAACACACAATCACAACCTGACTATGTGACTTTATCTAAGTATAATATGACATAAGCACCCGACTTACCTCCACAATTAGAACATTCTGAAAGAAACAAACAAAAAGGAATACAATTACACAATATTCACAAACTGAAAGAAACAAATGTTTGAAAAAGTGAAATGAAGATAGATAGGTCCATGTGCATACGTACAACACGGTAGGACATAAGGAGTTTCCCGTTTCATTTTTGTGCCCTGAAAAAGAGCCAGCCATAAGAGCAAGGCCGGCAGTCAGGGGCTACGACTTTATGCAGCTCTGTCTGGATTGTGCAAGAACGGATGTAGCTTCAGAAAATAAAATTAGATGGAAAAAATCCAAATGGGATGAGCTTCACGTCATTCCAGTGTGTCTAGCCGTGTACTACAGTGTACCCTATAGTTCACTAAAATATTATTTCCAATGTTAATATGAGACTACAGCAATAATATTCTTACTCTGAAATAAATGCTCTCCCCCCCCACCCCGCCCCCCAGAAACCTCACAGTAAAGGATTACAGGCCAAGTTGTACCACCCATTCTCATACTGTGAAGTACCCTCTTTTTCTTCAAATACTGCTTCTGAAATCAGTAGCATTACTGGAAGAGGAGTAGTCCAATCAAGAGCAGTGATGTCAAGCCTTATGACAGCATGAGCACACAGGCTGATCTTTTTGCTGAAATGGTTCATCACTGTTTCAGGAATCACAATATCTAAGTTGACTTCTGTTCTTCTATTAAGAGCAATAATAAGAAGTAATGTCCTTATTAGGAGAAATAAAAATCTATTTATTAGTGGGCATTATCATATGCATGTTCAGAAGGATGGACTCTTACAATCTTGCATTAAGATCTACTTTCTGAGGTGAAACCTGCAATAGCAAGAGGAAAGTAATTTCACAAATACCTATATCTATCTATCTAGCTAGCTATACATCTTACACGCATGCGCACACTGTATGTCCCGCAAAACCCTGAGACAGATAGTTTCATACCCATGCGGTATTCACCAGACTAGCTTATATTCCATTTCCTTTCTATCAATCAGGCTTGTTGGCTTTGCTGCATACATAACGTGGAGACTGTCTAACTTCCTTTTCCATCACAGAATCCCAAGGTTGAAAGTTACAAGAAAGACTCAAAACACCATGGAGAAGGAGTGTGTGAAGGGAGTGTGCTCATAAACAGCACATCTTTGACAGTTTCATTAACTGATATGTAAATCTCTTTTTAATCTTCAAAACAAAAATTATGAATGTAGATTATCCATATTTATATTCATACTGCAGTTCCTCCTAACAACCACAGTGCTTGGTAGGGAGACATAGCATGCTTCATGCATCAACCACTGCAGAAACATGTTACCACACACTGTATTATACCTGGATGCTTCTGAAATGGCAAAACACTTGGTAAAGGTGTGGAGGGAACTCCCGGTAGTAGTTCAGCAGATGTCAGCAATGGAGATATCACTCAAGAAAGCCACTAATTTAGACTGAGCTCCAGTGGAATGTGTATTAATCTTGGAGGGTGTCTCCTTTTTGGTGTTTTCATAACAGGTTTCACTGGTGGTTATCCTGCTTGGCACTCCTGACTTTCAACCTCTCAGCTGCTGACACAACCAACTCTGGATTTGAAAGATCTAGTCCTGTGGAGGTGAAAAGTCAGGCCTCTTAACAACAAAAGTCCAAAGACGCCCTGCCTCTAGAAATTTCTTCCTTCAAGAAAGAATGGAAGTATGTCAGTCCTCTATATAAGATGAAGAAACCAAAACCATGTTCAGGAGAAGCTTATGACAGGTGTGCAGGGACACATTTTCTTGAAGGAAGCCATTTGGATCCAAAAAGGGTTTGGCTCTCATCTGGCTTCCTGGATGCAGTCATAACTAGGAAAAACACTTCCAAAGACTAGCCCAGGACAGCTGGGTCTGAGGCATAAGCAAATCACTTGATTCAGTCAGTGGACGCCTGAAGATTATATGCAGGAGTAATGGTTTAACCATCCTCCAGGGAACTTGCAATATACGTAAATATTTACATGTGTGTATACACACACACACACACACATATATATGATACAGGGAGAGAGCAGAAGAGGTGACAAGGAAAGAACCTCACCAGAGCTAAAGACGGAAATGAACTCCTTTGGTACCAGCAAACAGTCCAGGATAACTGTGAGTGGCACCTGGTAAGAGAGGCTGACCTGACACCAGCCTGACATCCTGACGCATTCTGTCAGTTTTGTGCATCTCTTGCTGCTCTTCATACTGTTGACAAGAACGTTCCTCCCAAAGGAAAAGCACAGATCTTCTAGAGACAAGACCTATCCAGCAGCTATGGCATGAGGTGGGACATACCAAAACTGACATGGCAGAGGGCTGCAAAGTCCTGCATTAGCAGACTGTGTCAAGGGTGCAGCAAAGGCTGGTTGCTCCCTGAGTGAAGGGTAGCCATGAGCTGAGTGCAATAACACAGCTGGCAGTGCAGGGGCCTCGCCAGCCAGGGCTCAGCCCCACAGTGCCCCAGCGAGGCGAGCGGGCAGACCTGAGACTTGTTCAACCAGGAGTGCATATCATCAGGTGAGTTCATGGTGACGAGGCATATCTGAGGTCAAGCTGGGATGTCAATCCACAGGTTGGGATCAGGTCCAGTGAGAGTAACCATGATCAGACACAGCCCACTGATCTCCAGGCAGGTCCGCAGTGACGAGACAGGTCAGAGGTTAAACTGGGAAGTCAGTCTGTGAGTTAGGGTCTGGATCTGTAGTAACATGGAGGCATGGCTGTACCGAGCTGAAGATCGGTAGCCATACAGCATAGCTCAGGCATGGCCTAAAAGCCTAGGGTTGAGCTGAACTGAGGCTCCTGTGCCCACAGGTGTGGGTAGGGGCCCCAAGTGACACATGTCATGGCCAGCAAGGCCTATTGGTGCACACAGGGCCGTGACAGATTGAGAGGAAAGCATAGTCCTGGGACATTTTGGTGATAAACAAATATGTTTCTTTGCTACCACAGCTGCTTCAGCTATCCTATCATGAGCAGCAATAGGGATTCTCTTGCTTACTCGCAAGTGGAAATCATAAAATTAGACAGAATGAGGGGACAGCAGCCTCCCTGGCCATGGAATCAGGATTAAACCAATAGGGAGGAGCAGACCTTACTGACTAACTTGTAATTATAGATACTGTATACTATATAATATATACTATAATATATATAATAATATTTATACTATATACTATATAATAATAATAGATATTAATAGAAAATGGGGCTGAGGAAACCATGAAAGGTCATCAAGACCATTCTGTTGGCCCGAAGAATCAGCGTAAAACTATCCCTCACAGATATCTGATTTACCTGTTCTTGAACATGATGAGGACTTCAGAACTTCCCCAGGCAATGTGTCTCAGTGCCTCATTATCTAAGAGCAAAAATACAGTTAGAAAACTTCTGTTGCTATTTGACCTGAACTTGTTTTGCAGTGGAGACAGAAAAAGCTTTGTTTTCCTCTCTTTTTAACTTCTATATTTGAAGACAGATGTATTTCCTCAGTTTCCTCTTCTTCAGATTAAACAACCCCTATTTATTCAACATTTTCTCACAAGTTACATTTTCTAGCTTTCTGATCATTCTTTTGTTCTCTTCTGGAACCTGTCCGGTTGGCCAGAATCCTTCTCCAGTTGTGATGCCCCAAACCAGAGAGAAGCCTTTTCCAGTGTCGAGAAGAATAAAAGAACCACTTCGTATGCTTTACAAATAATCCTCCTTTCTATGTATTCCAGTACAACAGATACATCTTTTATAAAGGTACATTGTTGTCTCCTGTGCAACTTGTGATCCACCGATCGTCTCCAGTTCAGAACTGTTGCTTAGTCAGTCCTTCCTCAGTTGCGTTTATGCAAAAGATTACTTCTATATAAACACAAAAGTTAGTATTCATCTTTATTGTCATTACATGTCATTCTTTGAACCAAATTCTTTAAATAATTTCTTAAGATCATAATACTATCTTGTAGTATTTTCCCAGGTAGTATCATTAGCATTAAATGCTAGTTCCATCTTTTAAATCATGAATTAAATATTGCATAGTCCCTGGAGAACGTGCTTTAATGCATCCAGTCTGACTGAAGCATAATTAACCGTTTCTTGAGAACAGCTTTCCAACCAGTTATATATCCGTCGAATAGAAATTTAATCTTGTCTACATTTCGTTATCACAAATGACTCATATGAATGAAAGAAGACTAACGTGGATCCAGACATGCCTGAAGGGTTTGTCTGGCCACAGGAGTGATAGTCACCTCTGCATGACTTCAGCTGAAGTGTAAGATCTCATATTTATTGACTAACTTGAGAAGGAAGATATTGGTGGACCCTGAAATTGTCTGACCAGCATTCTGTTATTCTTGCCTCTTCTCCTCAGAGTCAAGGCGTCCAACAGTTGTAAATGATATGCATTGGGAGATTTGGTCCTCTGAAAGTCTCTTTAATCAGGCAGATGTCTAGGTCAGGAAACACAGATTCTGTTTTGTATTACGCACATTCTCGTTATTTCCAACACATTGATGAGGATTTTCTGTGCTATGGAGAAATCCTGTATGTAAGGACTTCGTAGTTGAAAAGCCACTATGAAATATTTAGATACGAAAACTTTTTGTATATATAAACAAGCAGGCATCCTGATCGTTGAAAATGACACATTAATCCCTGTTTTGATTAGGCAGGCTTACTGTGACTAAAGTCATCACACTTAACTTTTGCTTATGACTGAAGGCATTCAAAATGGTTTGCCGTCCTCTGGTACCAGAAACCATCTCCTACAAAACGACATGATATGCTGGGAAACTATCCCCTACCTTTCTCCTGTTGAAGCGGGCTACTGATAGAAGGGTTCCCGAAAAGGGATGGCAAAGCAGAGTAGTAGAAGAACAAACTGCCAAGAAATGTTTTGATATACAGTATCCAAGACTAGATAGTGGTGACGTGTAACTAAAACTGGTTGAAATAGATTAGCTTATCCTTGAGCAGATGGATAGAAGATAAAAGAAGAATGCAATGGATACAACAAATTGGTACATTATCAGTAATGTCACCATCGTCCTAAATGCACAGCTGGCTGCATCCAGCATATCTTGTGAAAGGTCACAGTTACATGAAAGACCTTATTCAGCCTCACCATGAAATCCACCTGTGATCTGGTGCGCAAGAGACTGGTGAAACTCATCAGCTTGTGGTGCTACAGCAGTAACTGGTAGCTGGACAAATGATAGGAAGCAAAAGGACGCTGAAGAAAAGATCTTTTTTCAAGTGTGTGTTTGAAGCTCCTGTACCACATAG
Source organism: Pygoscelis adeliae (assembly GCF_000699105.1). Lineage (NCBI taxonomy): Eukaryota > Metazoa > Chordata > Aves > Sphenisciformes > Spheniscidae > Pygoscelis > Pygoscelis adeliae. The sequence continues at coordinate 9,559,055 of NW_008825410.1, forward strand.
ATCAAGACTGTTTTGTCCTTTCAGATATATGTGAGGCAATTGCAGAGGAGGAAACCACATGAAAAGAAACGTAATCCAGCCTTCTGGCATGCATTTGATATTTTCTGTCTATTTTTGGAGCTTGGAGAACAGGAAATAGGAATATTTACTGACATGTTGGCTAGACTGAAGATGGCTTAATTTCTGAGTAGAGCCATCTTCACCAGTACGATCTGTGAAGTACATCCAGAAATCTAATAATGGTGCTAATGTATCTTACAGTGAGACACAGAGAACAGTCAGTTTTTTAAAATATGACCTGGAAAGATTTCTTATATAGTCCAAATAAAGAAGGGGCAGTGGCTCAACTCTCAGAGATTGAAACACCTTTCTACTGGGTCGTTGCAAGTGAATCAGCAGCTTTCATTGCTGATGGATCAGAGGGATGGTTGGGAGCTGATAGATCTGGATGACTGTGATTCATCCTGTGTTTACAGCTGTTTCTACCGGGTAGCTGGCAGGAAGTAGGCTGGTGCAATATAGAATCATAGAATATCTCAAGTTGGAAGGGACCCATAAGGATCATCAAGTCCAACTCCCTGCTCCTCGCAGGTCTACCTGAAACTAAACCATGTGACTAAGAGTGTTGTCCAGATGCTCCTTGAACTCTGACAGGCTTGGTGCCATGACTACTCCCCTGGGGAGACTGTTCCAGTGACCAACCACCCTCTCAGTGAAGAAACTTTTCCTAATGTCCAATCTGATGCAGCTTCATTCCATTTCCTCATGTCTTATCGCTGGTCACCAGAGGGAGGAGATCAGCACCTCCCCCTCCGCTGCCCCCCTTGAGGAAGTTGTAGACTGCGATGAGGGCACCCCTCAGCCTTCTCTTCTCCAAGCTGAACAAAGCGAGTGGCCTCAGCCACTCCTCTTAAGTCTTGCCCTCGAGACCTTTCACCATCTTGGTCGCCCTCCTCTGGACACACTCTAATAGTTTGATGTCCTTCTTATATTGAGGCACCCAAAACTGCACACAGTATGCACAAGTGCAGTGTAGAGTGGGACGATCACTTCCCTTGACAGGCTAGCTATGCTGTGCTTGATGCACCCCAGGACACGGTTGGCCCTTTTGGCTGCCAGGCCACACTGTTGACTCATATTCAACTTGCCATCAACCCAAACCCCCAGATGTCTTTCCACGGGGCTGCTTTCCAGCCTCTCATCCCCCAATTTGTATGTATAGCCAGGACTACCCTGTCCCAGCTGGAAAATCCAGCACTTGCTCTTGTTAAATTTCATACGGTTGGTGATTGCCCAGCCCTCTAGCCTATCCAGATCTCTCCGTAAGGCCTCTCTACCCTCAAGGGAGTCCACAGCTCCTCCTGGTTTAGTGTCATCGTCAAACTTACTTAACGTACATTTGATTCCTGCGTGCAGATCGTTTATAAAAACATTAAAGAGCACTGACCCTAAAATTGTACTCTAACTGTGTTTTTAAATGCAAAGGGGTGCTGTGAAGTTTAAAATTCTCCAGTTTTGAGTGATCAGGGTGCACACAACTTGTGACTCTGCACATGGACATTTGCACTGAGCAGAAATAATATTTGTGGTGTGAACTGGATCTACACAAAAATAAAATTGTGCTCTCATATCCTTTTTTAGACAGTAGTAGAAATGGCTCATAGCAGCATGTCTTGGGACATCTGGAAAAAGCAGGAGGTTTTTGACAATATTATAACTTTGTAAAATGAAGAAGAAATAATTTCTAATCCCTGCATTCCATGTGAATTTGTCTCTCATGTTAAAGAGACACATTTTCACTTTTATAATAAATTTCAATGTATCTGTGAATTTTAAAATTTTTAATAATGGACGGGAAACCTGCAAAAATCGAAAATCTGTAGTTTACTGCTTTTCAAAGCCATATGAGCTTATACATGGTAAGAAAGTAGGTTGTTATTATAATACATGTAAGAAAAATCCTGACTTGTAATAAGCTGAAAAATGCTCCGGCACTGAGTCAATACATTTCTATTGTTTACCTTCTCACAGGTCAGTAATAAATGGAACAAATGTCAGCTAACAAGACCAAACAGAGTAATGAGATCATGTATGCCTCCTGCCTGACAGTAGTAAGTGCTATTTTTCACCTTCCTGGAAAAGAATAGCAATTTTTTCTAGATTTTGATTTTATGTTCCATTTAGAAGACTGATTTAAAAGGAAAAGTTGCTATAAAATAGCAGTGCTTTGAAATTAGCACTGAATAAGAGTTTGAGGGAAAGGCTGTCTTTGAATTCCCAAAAAATGTGAAATTTTAACAAGGTAAAATGCTAAGTCGCAAATTTAGAAAGGGGGAGTATTTCCTGGAAAGCAGAAACTCTACTTAAGTAATCAAATAAACAACCATACTTAATGCAATACTACAGCTAAGAGGACAAACACAGCCCTTGCATGTGTAGCAAGAAAATCAGGTAGGTACACAAAGAGGGTATTTTCTCCTTAAATGTTTCAGCGTAAAATCAGTACAATAACATGCACACACATTTAAAAAAAAAGCTGTTAAAAAAAAACCAGAAAGAACTTAAGACTGAGAAAAGAAGAATTATCTGAGACCTGGAAAAAACACCTTACAGTGAAGTAAAGTTTGTAGCAGGAAGTAATAGCTTTCATTTAATTAACAGCCCAGTTCCCAGTGGGAGAACATTTTTCAGAAAAGAACTTTGACCTTTCAGCCCACAACCTCAAAGAGACCACAAAATACCTTCAATAGCTGAGCCTGGGAACAGAAATTCAGAACTGCTGTATGCACTAGAAATCATGGACTCAATAAAATACTGGCTTTACGGCACATTACAGTCTTCCACTGCAGCTGACCTCCAACTCATTTATCAGTGTTCCACAGCTGGTAATTTGCTCTCTTATTTTAGCTCAGAGGAATTCTTAACATTTTTATCTGCCCCTTTGGTCATAGGGCAGGTGATCATGTAGGGCAATCACTTTTTTCTCCCAAATCGTCTGATAACCACATTAGGTTAAAATTAAGAGTTTCTCCCAGTCTGTACTTAGCTTGAAGTTTGCTGATTCTGTTCAGACCAACAGAAGGATCTGCGTGCTTGAAATTTTGTTTCTTCCAGCTATATCAATTGCCTAGTAGTAATTTCCTGTTATTAATTCTGCCTTCAAACCTTGTCTCATTTACATCCTACAGTATGCCAGTCCTTTACAGAAGGCTCCCAATGTATTAGTTTATCTAAAAGAACCTTAAGTAGTGACTGGATGATAGGCAAATATGCAACCATACGGCAATATAAATTTGATAACGACAAGCTGCTCAATCTAGTAGGCAAAGGTACTAAAAAAGGCAATAGCGAAAGGCAAAAAGCTATCCAAATTCAGAAGAGAAAATTAGGTTCACCATTTTAGCAGTGATGACAGTTGACTGTTGGTAAAACATCTCTGAAGTATGGAGGCTTCTCCATCAATCTTTAAATCAAAATAGTTGGTAGCTCAAAACAGAAACTGGAGGCACAGTGAAGAAATTATCATTTGGGACCCTTCAGTCTAATTACCCAGAAGTTCAGACAAGAATATAATGGTGCTTTAGGACCTGAAAATGTAGGAATCTCTAAACAAAGCCCTGTTTGTGATAAGGCCAAATAACTGTACTGAAAAAAAAAAGAAAAAGAAAATGAATCTTAATGTGGCAAGATTTGCAGAAATTTTTAAGGAAGCAATTCAAAAAGGCAGATTTACCTAAGCCTTGTAAAGCTTATTGAAGGTAAGCAGGTAGCAAGCTTAAAAGAAAGAACAACTTTTTCACATGCTACTTAAATATGAAACTCCCTGCTATAGGATCTTGTGGGACTAGAGGCATAACTGGAATTACAAAGAGATGACACAGACATGGGTAACAGTTCTAGAGCTGGATGTATTCAAAATGATGGCCCAGATGTAACTTGGATTTTGGACGTCCCTGTTCTTGCTGTGTTTCACATATCCCTTCCCTAATAAAATTCCAGTTGTCTGCTGCTGAAGACATGATACAAGCCTAGACAGACCTTTCATCCTATTTAGTATGGTGGTAATGGTGGTCTTACAAGTGGAGAAAATACATGGAAATTGGGAACGATGGAAATACTCTTATCTTCAAATCCCTGCTGGTGTCCTGAGTTCCTTCCTCTCTCCTTCTTGGACAGAACTATTCTTAAACTATTTGAGAATACATGTAACATATTGTTAGTTATACCAGCCTATAAAGTATGCATGAATACACAGTTGCTGGAAAAGGTGAGTTCTTTTATACATCCAGTTCCACAGATGAAGGCATATTCATAAAAAATACAAAAGACTAAAAAAAAAGATACAGCAGATACAGCCCCCTTTTACCTATCTCTATTTCTTTTTTTTTGGGGGGGAGGTGGAAGGCTACAAAATAGTGTATTTTCATTCCCTTTAGTTCGATTTCCATTCAGAAGTCTGCATTTTCAGTTAGATTATTTCTAAAGACACCTTCTTTTCATGTGTACTCCATATCATCAGAAATACGTGAACTGATAATGTGATTCTTCAAACTGAATTGTTAACGGATTATCAGCTTACTCACCACACCTGCAGCACTTGCTTTCTTAGCACTGTATTTGGGGAACCTCAGGTACTACTGGTTAAACAAGACATTTTATGACAACTGACTTAGGCTTGAAGAAGCAGTGCCATCAGGCTGAAGAATCATCAGCAAACTAAGGTTAAACAATAATGCATCGAGTTTCAGTGAAGAGGTCCAAAGGAAGTTACAAGGACTGCTGTTAGAAGTGAAATCATTTTACGGTATGCACAGGAATGAAATCCACATACACTAACGCTTCATCAAGATGTTAGAAAATAATGTGAAAGACTTTTGAGAAATTGGACATCTAAGTAGGAGCTTTCTACAGGGTTCTAGAAAAGATCATGAACATCCGAT
>NW_008825410.1:9564065-9571408 GCF_000699105.1 Pygoscelis adeliae
TAATCTCAAACGTTACTTTTTTAGACACTCAGTTTGGTCAGTATCAGCTGCTGATGGGAGCAACTCGGTTAGTATGTTACGAGTCTATGTATACAGACTCCAGCTACTTGAAGTCTGTAAAGCTAGTTCAGTATCTCCAAGAGTTAACAGAGTGGGGGACATAATGGAGGGCATGATGATATGCTCTCACTGACGTTTTGTTCTTAGAGAGCACTGTGTTGAATGCTGTACACGCACGTGTTCTGCTTGCAGCCATCTTTACAGCACGCTTCTGTTGTGCATAACTAGTAGTGCAAACTACCATAATCAATCTAAAGGTAATGCAGGAACGGATCACTGTCTCCATTCTCTTACTTAAAGGAAAAAGTATCATTTTCTGATCATCTGGAATTGGAAGAGGTTTTCTGGACACAGGTGAAATCAACAGAATTATGAACACATAGAAGCAGGTAGACAGTGGGTGAGCAGAGCCCATGTGAAAAATGGGATAGGAAGGTTGGGAAGTTTTCTTTGTACTTTCCTTCCTCCAGAACAACAACAAAAAAAGAAAACAATGATGAACAGTAGAACAGATTACCTAAGAAGGAAGTGCAAAGAAAGGTGATTGATTGACTTTGGGGAGGAAAAAAAATAGTGTCTTTTGCTGTGGAAAAAACAGTTAAGGATAGCAACTGTCAGAAGAGTAGACAGTCTAAAATCAAATTAAGAAAAAACGCAGAACAGACGTGACTAAAGATGGCAGTTAAGTAGAGGTACTGAAGATGTGGAAAGCTTCAAGACACAAAATCAACCTTCGAAAAGATGAAAGAGGCAAGGCTACACATCTGATAGGAATACAGTAAGATGTAGAGATAAGTGGAGGACATGACTATTGCAGAAGTGTAGAGTGGATTTTGTATACCTTTACTGTCATACAAATAGTCTCTCATGTACATAATGTTCTAAAGAGAATGCCAGTATTTTTTCTGCAAATTTATGGGCATTATTCCAGAAAGGAATGCATATAGGGAGAGAAAGCACAACATTAGTCGAGGCAGTGAATACTGAAGGAGAAAAAAAAAAACAAACGTATAGAACTAACAGATTCTGAGAAACAAACTTGGAATGGTGAAGGAAAGGATAATATGTATTTTAAATCTAGAGAATAAAACTTTGTGTTACACAGCTGCCACATGTATGGTTTATTAAATACTGAAATGCTAACATATTTAGGAGAATGCTAGAGAAACAGCTCTCAGAACTGTTGTTAGAAACTATGACATGCAGAGAAAATGGTTCAGTAAAATAAGAGAAGAAATGAGAGGCATAAGAAAAGAAAGTGAGATTGCATTACGTTCCTGGAACATCTTCTCATAGGACAAGTGGGGCAAGAAAACGGTAGACAGTGGATAAACTGATTTAGGTGAGACATATAAAGGAAGTTTAGAGATTTTATAGACAAATCCTGCCAGAAGGAAGTGAGGAGTGCTGCATGGTGGATATCTTCCTCTGAGTGAAACCTCTTTTTGATACAAGCTGATCAGTCGTTTTAGGAGAGCATCAGAGTAGTGATGGAGTGCTCAAACTAACACAATGAAGTGCAGAGAGAATGTAAGACATTCACCTTCTTTTTTTCTTGATTGCTATTTATTACCTTCTACACTGCTCCGAAAATGCCCAAACCACTGGCTGTCGACAAGATGTACTTAATACAAACAAAGGAAATAGTCCTTCATAAAGAACATAAGCATTGATCCATATTACAGACAGATGGAATATCAGAAATTCATTGGCTGCATAATTGTATCATACTAGCTACATAACTACTTTGTTTTAATAAGAAGTTCTTATTAACCTAACAAATAAGCATGATTAATTTGTTCACATTCTATGTTATGTAGAAATAGTAATAAAGACAAAAACATATGGATCTAATTTTGACATCAAATACATTACACAACTATAATAAGTATTTAATTGCAAAGTTTATGATTTTGTCTAATTTGTCTCATTTGCAAGGAGACAAGTCAAAGTGGTATAGGAGTTTTTTGAAAGGTTACAGGACGTACTACATACGGAGTGATACACAGAATCATTCCTTCACTAGAGACTTTGGACTATGTAACCAGCTCCAAAGCTCTTGGGACAAAATATACACACACACAAGTTTAAGAGGTAAATGGCAGTGACAACTCACAACTCTGGTACAGCTGAATCTACTGAAGTTTCTAGATGTTTTAAAATTTACTTTGTTTAAATGCCACAAATACTTTAAAATGTTATGAATTTTTACAGTATTATACAGTATGATTACAGTATTAATACTAAACAGGGTTATGTTATTTGTTCTTTCACCTCATCTACATAAATTTTCATAGCCATCTTGCTTTGAAACAGTGCCTCTAGTTTTCTGGACAGTTATTAATTATCTCCCTGTTTTCAAAATTTATTCCTCTCTACAAACATTAATGACAATTTTTACCCAAATGAACATTTCAGCTTTAATGTATGAACTATGAAATCAGCTACTGAGAAATTTTACGTTCACCACTTCCATCATTAAAGAAGATATTTTGAAATTATATTTTTTCTGCATAGAAATGAATAGTTACAAAGCATTAGAGTCTTAAGCTGTATCAGGACTCATTCTTCAAGTACTTTTATTAATGATTCATGCCATGGAAATCTTCATTCTTGCCTCTGTGACCTTCTTCACAGAAGAATTTCAAATTGTGGATTATTTTCTTCAGGTAACAGTTTGGGTCTGTATGCTAACTCGCCTCTCTCTCAGAATATTTCTCTTTTTCATGGTTTGGGTCATACATTTTTCCCAGGCTTATAGTATTTTTATAAACAAAAGCATATTGTAAAGAAGTACAGAGGAGACATTCTTCCTTCTGAAGAGCTATTATCCTTAACAGCCTCTTTGTAATTAGCTTTTAAAAGTTTTTGCTTTCTTTAAGCTTTCTCAGAAAAATTGTTATAGAATCTATTGTTATAGAACAGCATGTTCATGAATATACTCAGTAACCTTTTTTTTCCAATAATAAGTAATGCATGGAAATTATTTAGTTGTTCACTAAGATTATAGGCTAGCTGAGGTTCCAGGTATTATTGCTTAATGAAGAGCACTTTAAGATCAAACTCTCAGAATCTTTTGTCTGCAGGTTTCAAAACTGTTTACGTTATTGATGCTTTTGAACTTTACAGAAACTTAATGGAACTTACATTCCGAACTCATGCTGGCACTTTTGGAAACACCTTCCATGATCATTAAGTTAATGGGACTTAACCTGGCATATTTACAATCTTTGCTTAATAAGTACTCCAAGCAGGCAGAAGAAGCACCCAGCTCGCTTAAAAGCAGGGAAGTTGAATTCTATCAGTAAGTCTTCCACTAATTCAGTCAGTGACTTAGAATGGTTACTAAAGCCAGCAGTTTTAAAAGCCACCAGCTAAATTAAGGTACTAAAAAACACTTCAAGGAAAGATTTACATTGACTGTAGGAGGCTCTGAATCAGTCTGCAAATGGCTGATTAGTAAAATGTGCTGAATACTTGCACTAATTGCTTAAGTCAACAACAGATGGAGGAGTTGGCATCCATGGACATAAGGCCACTCCTTCATATATCCAACTTTAGACGTGTAAGTATGAACATTTGAGCTCAAGCTTTGCGTCCCAGCTTTTCAAACAGTAAAATAAGTCTTAAGGAAACCCCATTCTCATGTGTTATAGTGAAAATGCTATTTAATTATTCATACATCAGCTGTGTCACAGACAACCACACATACAAACAACCGCCAAACGTGCCCTTTCAGCAAGTCTGCTCCCCTGGCAGTCCCAGCCCTCCCTTCCTGCCTGCTTCAGCCCCTCCACACCCAGCTTCCAGCACTGGGATCCCTTCCTGATCAGCAACCGCCTTCGTTCCCAAACCAGCCCCTTCACGCCTACCCAAGATCCCAGCCTCCTTACCCAGCAATCTTAGACTATATTGCTGTTCAGTCTTCTCCCCAAGTATCTCCTAGCCTCCCAACAGCCAAATTTTATGTCCTGTTCCATACCTGGGAACAGGAGGGCTGTGCCAATGAGGAAAAGGTCACCAGGATTTTCAGTATAAGAAAACAATTATCTACTTCATTTTCGGAAAGAGCAGAACTACTTGAAGTGAAATCTTCCTTCTCTCTCATACACATGTGGACACATAGAAAAACACAAAAGTTCTGTGAAAGAAAATAATGTTTTGCCCCAGTGAATTCAAATGATATTAGAAAGATTATGTCTGGAAAAGATATTAATAACTGAAACCATTCATCAAGAAAATGTGGGACTGGAATATGAGGAAGGGGAGCTGGACCTAGAAGCTTAGAAAGCGTTTGGACAATCTGGGAAAGAGAAATGTTGGGTAAGACTAATAGATGCACTGTCAGCTCTGCCTGTGAGGTAGAGAAACATATGCAAAATCATCATAGAAAAACAGGTAGCTCCAGTGTTTGAATATTAGAAAGTAGCAAATGAATTAATATTTCCCAAGAACATGATTAACGCTTTAGTGATAATCTGGAAACAAACACCCTGCAGGAGTATTTAAAAGTGCAAATCGAGGACATACATATCACTAAAATATTCTGAGTATAACAGCATTTTTTTCATTTAAGTTCTCATTGCATCAAAGCCTATTTAATATTAATGAAATATTTAAAGTTAAGTTTTTCTCTTCTTTTTCTTGTGTGCTATAGTACAACAAAACAAATGAGTTTTCTAGTGCTACATTTGAGTGCTTTGAAGAAACTGATATAATTTAGTGCCAGCTAATAAAAGAGTAACTGCACGTACAGTACAAATAACAAGATAAGTATTATGTTGCCTTAATGCATAAGTAAAGAATCCATTTCTGACCATTTTCCACATAGACCATTTGCCTAATGAAATCAGCCTTCCTTCCTCTTCAAAGTACTGCTTTGTATTACCATGGCTGGATTAAAATAGCCTCTTCACTGACTCAAACCACTCTCTTTCATTACCACAACATTCAAGCATAGTGCAAAGCAAATTCAGTCGTACAGCCAGCCTGATGTTGAAATAAAAAAAATCCCATTTGATTATCTGAGTGACAGGTTCCACAACCGAACTTCGTGCAGTAGGCAAAATTGTATTAAAGTCCTCGTATGCTGAATTCAACAGGGATACTCAATGTGCAGTTTGCTTGCATGCACCCATCGAAGGCAGAAAAAACAAGGCTCCAAGACATAAACAAGCTCAGGGGAAGCATTCCAACACAAATTTTGCCCACAATCTCACTGATGGTATATGTATAACTGCTGGGAAATCCCTACACTAGGATGGAGGGGCTACATTCTGACCTTTTGGGGCATCTGCAATCTGAAAGCGATGGCATTACACCTATTTAATAGAGATTAATAAATTTCTTTGATTCCAGTATTAGTATCTGACAGACCATGTGCAAAATTACACAGCTTTTCTCAAGTGTTTCTAGTGGATGTATTTTCTTTCTTAAATTTAAAATTAACAAACCTTCCCAGTCAGCTTTGAAAGATCATCTCCTCCCATTATCTGCATATCTTGCATAGACTGATCATTCTGAAAGAAGAAAGACAAAACTTTGAAGTTGGATATAACTGTATAAAATAAAAGTATAAACATGTTAACTTTTTTTGCATCTTTCACAGTCTTGGTTATCAATATTTTCTAATGCTTGTTAGTATTGGTGTATGAGAAAACCACATTCTCACTTGTTCCTGTGGCTTCTATCATCTCCTGGTTATAATTAAGCTAACATCAAGCTCCAGGCTTTACTGAACTAAAAGAAGTTGCATCTTTCTTTCTTAAATAAATAATGTTCCCTTGCTTGCTATTTCTTAATATGACAAGTGTTGAGTAACGTATTTGTCCCTTTCACAACAGGAGGACAGGAGCATCTCAACACTTGACCAAACACCTGTAATCACATTCTTTTTTCAGAACAGTCTTTAGAAACACAGGCAAAATGTGCTTACATCTGTCACTCACACAGACAACTCAGCTATTTTTGAAGAAATTCACTCAGTATTTTTTTCAGAGGAAAAAAGTTTTGCAAAAATTATCACTTGTTATCAAGAATAGTTCCAGTGTGCCATACAGTTTAAAGAGTTTTGGTTTTGCTTTTTCAACTAACTCAAAGATAAAATCCTTGAGGTCAATTTCGTAAAATAAAATACTGCCAATCTGGTCAAAATAAACACAACAGAATAGTATGCTTTGATTTTCCTATTAGAGAAGGTATTTTTTCAAAAAAATCAGTAAAACTTTTTCTGATAAATTTGTTTTACAGATATTTCTAGCTGAAATTCATTCTGATGGAAAATTCTCAACCAGCTCTAGTTCAAATTCATTCTCAGCAGCACGCAAAGTTAAGATCACATAAGGGAGATATACGGAAGCCCTACTTTTAAGGGAAGACAAAAGAGGCCTTAAAGAAGGTAGCAAATTAAAAACTATACAGTCATGGCCAGGCTATATGAACTTTCCAGAGAAAGCAAGAGCAAAACTAAGTATAGTTAATGTGGGGGTTTTGCCAAATTGGTGCATATGTGCTAATCTCATCTCCCTACCCATAGGAAGACAGCGTTAGTCCAATTTTAATAATAGCTGCAGTACCACAACGTGACACTGTAGTTTACTAGTAACATCAGGAAGATTTATCATTACAAACAACTGACAAAAATGCAATACTTGAATACTTTGCTTTTATTTCATAAATCCAGTGCTCTGAAGTCAAATGTTTTTCCATGAATAAATAATGGGACAGCAGGACTTATAAGGGAGGTGAGGATATACTGGGCTAAGGGGTTTGTAGCTCTTCTTCTTCCCCTCAAAAAGCAGCACCCGCAGAGGTAGCACGCATGTGCCTGCCACGAGGCACGGTTACAGCTGCACACCTGCGCAGATGGAAACTGCATCTGTCCACACTCACAGCCCAGCTGGCAGAAGTCCAGGGACGTCCAAGGCACCTTTGCAGCCACTTGATCACAAGCAATCTGACAACCCCAGGAACTATTCGTGGTCCCCATGGGAATGGATTGTCTAAATTAATACAGCCTTCCTGAGTAACTGTAAGTAAAGGTTGCAGAATTGCCCAGATGACAATTTCTCCAGGTTTGCATCCTGCAGACCCATCAAAATGCTCCCCTTTTACTCAGACTCCGCTCCCCCAAAAACTCTCACACCACAGCTTTTTAAGAGGTCCTTAGCAGTCATTGCCTTAGGAGACAGTTTTTTAGACCTGCCTTCACTTTTTCTGCACCGAATCGAGGAGCTTTAGATCCTTTTCATGCTGCTCTTATTCGTTTCCTGGGAAACAGAGCT
>NW_008825410.1:9571423-9579051 GCF_000699105.1 Pygoscelis adeliae
AGGTTACATCCCATATGTTTTCTAATGTAAGTTTCAACATTTCTCTTATTTTTGTAAAGGAAAACAGAAAGAAAAAAACAAAACAAAACAAGCAACTTATTTCCTCAGAAGATTATTTTAAAACTAAAGAAAAAGTGGAGATAGAGAAGATTTTAAGTTCAGGCTTAAAAGCGTAAGCCTTTTGTTGTGGAGCAAGACAGGTCACTCTTCAAAAGTCAGGGACATATTCAGGTCAAGACTATTATAAGACTATAAAAAGCAGATAGTTTCTAATATCTACCACGGCATGTGTAACCAAGGCAGTGACAAAATATTTTTTCATTTCCGAATGAGAAAGTCTGGAATTTCATTAACAACCAACACACAAGAATTACTGAAGAGGCAGTTTGCCCTTAGTGGCTAGTTGAAAAAGAGAGGGGAAAAAAAGACAACAGTGAGGTGCAATGATTAATGAATTTATTTACTTTTAACTAAAAAAAAATCTCTTTCAGCAGTCTTCGCAGCAGCACTGTTTCCTTTGCATTTGGTATTTCTGGCTCCAGCTGAAAGGAAGATGCTGAAATAGCATCTTCATTGCTGGCAAGCAGTTAAGCAAACACAAAGGCCATTGAGAGCCGGGGGATCACAGCACCCCATCAATCTGCATATTCGTACATTGGCTGTTGTGACACAACTGCACACAATTATGAAAATCCTCATGTGCTGACTGGAGAACGATTGCTGTCAGAGGACAGGGCTGAGTACTCACTGTGCCGAAGAACCATATAGAAAAATGCAGCTCAGAACCCTCTAGCCAAGGTGCTTTCAAGAAATTTAACAAAATTACTTGCATCACACAGTAGAGCAATTCTCTTGTAAAAAAAATTTCAGATCATTGATTTTAATGCCATTTATAACTATCTCTACATTAATCAACTCATATTGTAAAATACATACCTGCCAAACAGCAAGACTCAATACCACGATGTCACATTACTGTAATCATAATGTTCATATAGATAATGTGCACACTATGGTTGCCATAGGAACCCTTCAATGCTATCAGTGCTATTTTGTGAGTTCTCAGTTTATAATCTCAAAATAACACTGCACCAAATGTTAAGTATAAAGTACAATAAATGTCAGGGAAAAAAAAAAATCTGTTTCATTCAGTACCAATTACTGTCAATTCAGAACCGTTTGCTTAATTTTCATGGTCTCAAGTCATTCAGAGCTTCTTTTTTCCTTTGGGAGTTGTTCCATACCTTGATAAAACTGATATGATTGAGTCTCTAGGACTTCTTATAAATGCAGAGACATGAATTAAAGGTTCACTTTCCATCACCCAAAGCTCCTCAACTCTTGCTTTCTAATATCCCTAAACCCTATCAACACAATTTTTGCTGTTAAATGCTTGACACTAAATATAACGTCCCAGATAGAGATATATCAAAATCACACTATGTTTTGGTTTAATGCAGCACAAAATTTATTGCAGCTGTTTCTAACAAGACATGATGCACTTGTGTTGCATCCCTACACCTCATCCCAAGCTATATTTAATACTGCATTTCTGATTTTTTTCTGTGTTTAATAAATCTGCATTTTCCAGGATAAATCTCAATTTCTTTGTTTTTATTTGCTATGTTGTGCTTTTTCACCTGTTCATCTTTGGTTTATAATTTTATTTCATTCAGATCTTGTCAATATACATCTTCAGATCCTATGAATACTTGATGAATGAAAGCAAGAATGTTGCTATTTCCACCTCCTTTTTTCACAGCATGCAAGATAAAACTTTGACTTTCTATGTTGATTGGAAGTATAGATATTTAAATTCCATCTATAGTAAGTCATGTCTTTTGAACTGGGTGGGGCACAGAATTATTACATCTCTTTTACATCTCCTGAGATCAACACTTGGACATAGTTCAAGTTACAAGTGAAATGAGTTGGGTGGTCTCAGGAAAATTTATTATAAACAGCATTGCTCATCCGAAAATTGCACCAAACTGTGAACATCTGTTACTCTTCTAAAGAAATAGAATCTGGAGTACATTAATACTGGGCTCAGTGAAAGAAAGATTCTTTAATCATGGCAAAAAAGCAGCTCTAACATAACAGTTTAAATGCATAACTATAAATTATGAAATATGGACACCAGGTCATTATCACACACCTAGTTACTATAGTCTGCAGAGTTCATATGGAATTTCTTCAAAAAAATGTGACTAAATCTTTCTCCCAAAATTCATCAGGGAAACTCTTAACAAAGAAGGATGTGACCATCAGGCCTGTTCTACTTTGCTTTCTGCCACTTGGGTGATACAGCAGATCCCCCAACCTGAGGATTCCCATGAGGACAGCTCTCTTACTTCGCACCATAATCCCATCTCCTACCACTGGGTTTTCCAGGAAGGTTTTGATCAAAAAGAAGTGATTGACAGACCATCACTTTCAGTTGTCCCTTGGAACCTTAAGCCGTTGAACAAAGGGTATCTCTAAGGCTTCCCTTATCCTTCCCTAATGGCTAAGTGAAATGGTTAGGACAGAATTACTGCCTGTAAAGTTTCTGACATACCCACAATTGGCAGAGTTTGAAAAACAAGAGTCAAGCACCACTTCACCGATAGGTTTGGTGTGACATGTCTGCTAAAGCACAGTTCAGTCTCCACATTCACTTTGGCCTCACCTTTTTATTTCCGTTAAGGCTGTCATTAACTGCACGTGATCTATGCTGCTTCTGTTCTCATACGGTGACCCATGACCTTGAAATGTCTTCATTAAAGACAGGATTACTCTGTTCCTAATTCAGGTATCTGAAAGTTAAGACATCTAAATCTACACATCCTGGGCTCCCTTCATAATCAATGGAGAAAACAAGATTGATCACGTAAATCATCTATTTCACCGTATGGGAAATCTAGAGCAAATAACTTACACCTAGACATCTAACTGTAAGAAATCTGAAGTTAGGTGTGATGAATCCCAGCTTAAGAGATGAGATCAGTATTTTCTTCCTGAAAACCTCACTGAGCACTCCGAAAGAAATTATTTTCAACCGCATTTACCACAGGCACATAAGAAGCAATGATCTGGACTATTTTCCATTAGTAACATCCTGAACTACCCACACAGGCTCTGTCTCACACAAGCATTTAACACAATTCTCCTTGGTACCACCCCAGGATAATTTGCCTGCATGTTTACTCAAAGGTTTCATTTTAATCTAGGTGAAATATATTTGAGGAGAGATTTCGAAAGATACAACCGATCTAATATTTCTTCCAACTTATGTCACGAAAAAATATTAGCAACCAGCCTTCGCAGATTTTTTACAAAAACATTACACTGGATGATTAATAGAGATCTACACTCTAAACTTCTTAGAGCAGAAATATAAATTTACCTATAGGATTTGCCCACTGAATAATGAAAACAATTGGATTTCATGGGGGGGGTGGTTCATGATCATCAAGAATGGAGTCTCAATGAACCTCAGTAAAACAATAACTTGCATTTGATACTGGAGGAAGGACAGCAACTGGGTAGGCTTTTGTGAGTTCTCAGTTTGTAAGGGAGGAAGAACAGCAACTGGGTAGGCTACACTAACAGTAACTTTGAAGGTGATCTGAACAGCTACATTTTGAATGGCACTGAGGGAACAAGGTGGATGGCATTAAAGCCAAAGGGGAGAAGACATTTACCAAATTAATGAATGATGAGGATTTGAACAAAATTCTTGGTAGTTCATACAGTAAAGAAAAGTTTCAAATTACTTTGAAACATCACATGGACAAAATTGACTTATGAAATGGATATATGTTTTCAGAGACATGGCTACAATACACTGCTGCAACAGAAATTGACAATGACAGAAACCCCAAGCAGAACTGTATACTCTGGCATACAAATTAACACACATTACAGATATGTTTTTCAGTTAAGAAAAAACTTAATGTTCTGATGAAAACAGAGCAGATATGACAAGAAATTACTTTCCAGTTAATATCTTTCAAAAATGAAACCACAGAAGCAATGTCTCTCACACAACTTTGAAATAGAAAATTATTATATGTGACTTAGCTACAGCAAACTGATTCATAATATAACCAAGCTTTCTGCATTTAAAAAACAGCATTGAAGAAATTAATTGCAGGTGTTGGCAGAGTTTAGATAGATGTAGCTTCAATTATAAAGACTTCTGCTTTGAAATTATATACTATTCAATAATTATTATACCTTTTGCTACATGACCATGCTCTACCATCCCAGCCATGAACATAATAATTAAAATGAAAATTTTGATGTTCCAGTTTGGATGCTAACACCCTAGTATTGAAACTTAATGGCTTTGCAGCCTGCCTCCTGAGAAGTACTTCAATATATGAATATGTTGGTTGGGGAAGTGTCAGTATGGCATCTACATCATCTGTTAACTTATTTTGACTACTAGGTAAGGTCAAACTGATATATAAAGTATAGGCTATGAAATTATCCTCAGTGTATCAGCAGAAGTAAGAACATCGGTGGAGTGGTAATACATAAGATGCTGTATTTACAAGCAACATACACTTGAACTGATACCAGTTTGGGTTTCTTCTCTAAAGAACAACAGCTAAGAACAAAGGACCCCAAAAGTGTAGGTCAGAACATGGGCTGGCAACTAGAAGGGCTATGCAGGCTTAAGTAGCAACATTCAGAGGACAACTAGTAAGCACTGTCAAGCTGGAGACTTGTGCAAATGAGTGGGAATGATATGGATCACTTCCCAATAAAGACTGGAAAGCATGCCTTCCCTTCCCCAGAATCAAATGTATACCAAAGGGCAGACTGCAACCTCCAGGGCACGCCCACATTCAAAATAATCAAGTGCCAGGTCACTGATACGTTTGCAGGAGGTGCTTTGAATACCTTGCAAACAAGCCAACAATGCTGAACCAACTGGAAATCAAATACAGTAAACAGGCATGCACCCGCTGTCAGACCATCACCCATCCCGCAGGGACAGTAAAGGTACATTTGCACTGAAGCACTGATAGTTTTGTATATCTCAGCTTTAAAACTGCCTTCCTGAGCTGCTTGGTAACCACACCATTGACTATGCTGCACTGAGATTTGCCTTGTTGCTATTGCCAGGATAACTTGTGATAGTAAATTTTAAACTGGTGTAAGTACATCTATCAGAGCTCTAGTTACTACAGTGTAAGACATACTTTACTTCTCTATGGTTAGATCTACAATATAACTAATTTGAAGATTTCACTTATTTTTTTATTATTTTTCTTCCTTGTTATTCCTTAACTAAAAGCTCCATCACACAGGTTTGGAAGTGCTTCAAATTCAGGCTAGTCTACTCAGTTCCAAGGAAGGCCAAAGTTCTGCAATGAGGAAGTTGGCTTTGGACAGAGAAAGGCAAACAACAAACTTACTGACAGCAAGGTACTCCTTATCAGCTGACCTGTGGTAACACATGTGTATGTTTCTTCCCTGCTGTAAAAGCAAGGCAGATCATTCAGCTTAAACAACTCTCAGGGCATCAGTAAGTTATTAAGCATAATAAATTAGATTGTCTACAATCATCGGATCACACATTCAGTAATTTCTTGTGTACCAGGACTCCTGCATGCCTTCTCTGTATTTAATCCAAAGAAGGTAAGGTATCTTGAAATAGGTACTAGAAAATTCATCCCCTATAGGAGTTGCTTCCATGGAGATTCTCTGGTATTTAATGAAGCATAGACTGCCATTGAAGCTTCTCCCTTCCCGGTCAAGGCATTTGGAATTGCGTGGACTATCAGATATCAACAAAGGTGAACTCACATGCAATGTTAATGCAGTTAACACAGGTTAATACAGATTATACCTGCAACTAAGAACATATTTGCTAGGGGCAAATATTAAAAACTGTAAATTCTTTACACACTTCTAATTTGCTGGAAGCATGTGTTCAACACTATATTTCCACCTATTAATAAATTCTGTAGATATACAGAATAAAGATATTCCAAATATTTTCAAATACAGACAATTTTCTAAAAACATGACTGCATACATGATCTACCCCCGTTCATAGAATCATAGAATCATAGAATCATTAAGGTTGGAAGAGACATCTAAGATCATCGAGTCCAACCGTCGACCCAACACCACCATGCCCACTAAACCATCTCCCTAAGCGCCTCAACTATACGTCATTTAAATACTTCCAGGGATGGTGACTCAACCACTTCCCTGGGCAGCCTGTTCCAATGTTTAACTACTCTTTCAGTAAAGAAATTTTTCCTTACATCCAATCTAAACCTCCCCTGGCGCAACTTGAGGCCATTTCCTCTCGTCCTTTCGCCAGTTACTTGGGAGAAGAGACCGACACCCACCTCGCTACAACCTCCTTTCAGGTAGTTGTAGAGAGCAATGAGGTCTCCCCTCAGCCTCCTTTTCTCCAGGCTAAACACCCCCAGCTCCCTCAGCCGCTCCTCATAAGACTTGTTCTCCAGACCCCTCACCAGCCTCGTTGCCCTTCTCTGGACACGCTCCAACATCTCAACATCCTTCTTGTAGTGAGGGGCCCAAAACTGAACACAGTATTCGAGGTGCGGCCTCACCAGTGCCGAGTACAGGGGCACGATCACTTCCCTACTCCTGCTGGCCACACTATTGCTGATACAGGCCAGGATGCCATTGGCCTTCTTGGCCGCCTGGGCACACTGCTGGCTCATGTTCAGCCGGCTGTCGACCAACACCCCCAGGTCCTTTTCCGAAAGGCAGCTTTCCAGCCACTCTTCCCCAAGCCTGTAGCGCTGCATGGGCTTGTTGTGGCCGAAGTGCAGGACCCGGCACTTGGCCTTGTTGAATCTCATACAGTTGGTATTATTGCAGGTAAAACTTTCCTTAAAATCTCTAAACAGAGATATGATTTCAGTTTTATTGGCATAAACATGAAGTAACTCTACAGGAAAAGGGCCAAACTGTTGTAAATTGCAGCAGAATTTAGACCAGTTAACTTGGCTAATAAGGACTATAGACAATAAATTATTTCATATTTTCTTTTCTGGTTTAGCAGTTAAGTTTTATGTATTTGCTTGGTATTGGTTCAATGGGTTATTTTGTTTAAGAATGAGGCAGTAAGACTGCAGAACCACATATAACCATATGGCACAAACAGCACCTGTACACTTAAAAAGATCAGCAAGACCTAATATCAAGAACATGTGATACCAAATGTTTTAAATCATATATAAATCAGAAACACAATATATCCTCAAAACTCAGGTTAGTTTCCACAGTGTGTAGTCTGAGGTTTCTTTGTACTATAACTTCTTTTTATTCTGTAAAATAATATTTAAAACATAGAAATAAAATCTGCATATGTTCCAGGATGAGAAAAGATACTAACAATTTCACAGGGCTGTTCAGTCATGTGGTTCAGACCACACACTTTGTCTCCAGAGATGGGAGGCAAATAAAATTTAAAACTTACAGGCAAAAGAACAATTTAGGAAGTGTACTCTCCAGAACTGCCATAATCCTACTCAGGTACTCACTTTGGACTGCCAGGAGGCATTACTAAGGGTGTCCACCTTTTGTGATAATAATGTAATACAAGCCCACGCTCTTGGAATAGGAGACTTTTGCTTCTTTTCTTCCTC
>NW_008825410.1:9579071-9583800 GCF_000699105.1 Pygoscelis adeliae
TACTATGCTATGGTAATGCAAAAATCATAAAGGACATCAAGCATGCTACGGCCAACTATGCTGGACTCAGCTAGGAAAAGGTCAGTTTGGGTTCAAGACCATGTTAACTGGAGTATCTGTCTTTTACCCAATTATTGTTTAACATTAAATGCATGAACATTACAGCAGCGGAACTAGAAGTCATGTTTCCCAGCATCAACAGACGGTCTCAGCATGCCAGTTGGGACACTACTAGATCCATAGGTACCATCTTACCTTAACTGTGTTGTAATGAACAAAAGTAAATGAACATTGTGAAAAATCGTATAGTGAATTTGTAGCTGGTAGTAAAAACCCTGTCCCTTGGGGGGTTTAGCAAGTACAAGAGAAAACAGCTTTCTCTAGACTAAGCACAAAGTACTAACCTTCTGACCCTGACTATCAGCAGTTCCTAGGATTTGGTGATAAAAGGAAGGTAGAAGAAGAATCTTCAAATTTGTCAGATAGCCACAGGCTGAGAAAACAGATAGATAGGTGTAAGCAAATTCACAAAAGATGAGACTGATAAAAAATTCAAATGCTTAGCCCCTTCCAGCAATCTGGAGTCTAGTGTACCATTGACTCTCACAACTCAGTAGCGCTTTCTTTTATTCCACTATGTTTAGTCCCTTGGCTCATGACAGCTTGGAAACTTTTGACAAGACACATATCCTCTGTGAGTTTTCTGACAAGGTTATTTTACAGTATCCCTCCCCTATTTAATATTCTAACTTCTGTCTATCAAATGAGGAGGGAAAAGAATTTTGTATTTGTCACACAGATAAGCACTGCGATAATACAGTACTTCTTGTTATGGCGATATTCCTTTAAAGTAACCTTTTTGTTTTATGCCTTACAGCACCCCTGGGGTGTGGCACTGCATGAACATCACACATGCTATGATGTGTTTCAAGAAACAGCATTTAAGAGATGCCAGTAAGAGAGTCATAGAATTCCTTGGGAAAATTAGAACCCTCCGGCTTCTTTTAATTAATTTTGCCCCATTTCAGATCTTAATATAAAAAACCACACACTAGATGGTATTATTAGCATCCAAATAAGTAATCAAGGCGCTATTTTTCCAATGCATAAACATGTCACGGTACTTTCAGACTCGTCAGAACTTATTTGTACAGCAGGATTAGCAACCATTATGTTCTGGACCTTTCTTATATGTAAGAGACTATCTCCCTGTCACTGTAAAAATCTGTGAAGCAGACTGAAAATATAGACTATAGTTTCTCCTAACGATGACATACAGTATTGCTGCAAATGTCATAATTTAGTAGTAGCTTGCTGTATTTTTGGCAGAATATGAAATGAAATATTTTACTAAGACTAAACTTCAATTTTTTAGGCTTTGTAACAAATCACTGCTTTACAACAAATATTGTATCCAGGGGAACTTTAGAATCTAACTCTTTGAAAAGATGACCTCTTGAATGCTTTTAATGAAATCCCTTGATGCTTTGAATCTGTTCTAAAACTGACCAATTCTAAAAACATCCACAGTCTCAAATGTTAAGATGTTCCAGAAGCCTGGATTGCTTAAAAATACTGAAGATTTAATCTCATGAAAAAAATATTAAAAAAACTTGAGAAAAATTAACTTCAGATCTAAAACTCCATTTATACGTAGTAGCTGTACCCTCTGTAGCATACTGTAATCAAAAACATTTATTTCAAATTGGAAAACCTTTTTCAAAAGAAAACATTACAGCTTGTTAGAAAAATGTGACCCTTGGGGAGACAAATTTCTCCAGAAAGATTAGAAAATACCTCTTGTGGAGTTTGCATTAGATCTGAAGTCCACAAGAACAGAGTATCAACCCACAATACAGGAAAACTGTAGAATTTTTTCAGTTAGAAAAAAGAATTCCACAGCTAAAAATCACAAATCAATATAAAGGAAGGCAATATCTAAGCAGGGCACAATAGATAAAAAATAAAAGTATCTTGACAAGGCAAGTAATTACTTGCGTTAATATGCCCCATAAATGCCTTAATATTTTGATATTGCTGGAGAGCTGTAGCGCAGCTCAGTACCACTCTGCCTTCACGGCCACATCTGTTCTCGTTCTGTCCCCATGGCAATCAGGCTGCTTCCTACTCAGTTCTCCCCCGGCTGAGCTGTTTGGTTCCCCCGAATCTTTTATATGTGAGTCACTGAAACACTTACTCATACTTAAAAAAATCACTAAGAATTCAGATGGTGCTAACATATGTAAGGGGTGTGTAGGTGTGTTATCTGATGCATACAGTTACAGAGATCACCCCTGTACGAGTAAGTTTTACATTGCAGATAAACTTGATAAACTGACTGCATGATAGGCTTATTATGACCTTTCCTGAACTATGCCCACAAATTAACACCTACTTATATTATTAGTAACACTCCAAGCCCCTAAGTGGTGTCCAACAGGAAAATACTGTATGTTTTAATTACAATAACTTAAATTAGAAACACTTTCTTCCTCCTTACACTCAAGACAGCCTTGAGCGAGTGACGAATTTAAGCTCTCCTATCTCACAACTCTGCCGTCATGTTAAATGGAAGCTGTAGATGCCTAGAAAGGAAAGCGTGTGCCTCCAGACCTGAGAAGTTCCACGACACTGAATTTTAAGGTCACATTTTATTACATACAGTATAGCCTTCTCCAGTTTGCCTTAGAACACTATGAAAAGTAGGTTGATTCTCAAAAATAATTAGGGTTGAAATACCCGTGCTCCTTCTGACACCTCTGAGGAGTATCTCTCAGATAAAGATGAGGGGGGTCTAAGGCTCGCCGTGCTGCACCCTTGGTGATGAGGATCCCTCAACTATGGGCAGACTTCTTTTTCCAGCAGGATCTGTACTGACTAAAGAAGTTACTGCCCACAAGCTGTCCCCAGCTGCTTGTAACTCTGCCTCTGGCAGGGGCTACTGGCAGGCTGAGATGCATGCGTGCATCTGGGTCAGAAAAAATGAATCCAGCAAGCTGAAGCCGTTCAAATAGGAAGTCTCTGGTAACTGGTCTCATCTTGGCTAAGACAGGTTAGGAAGTGCTCAGAAGCAGCTGAGCTGGCAAGTGTGACTGGCAGGAGGGCACTGCAGTCGCTGAGGAATGAACCGGAGGCTGTCATCGTTCCAGACAGTGCAGATGCAATCAGAAAAGAGACCCATTTCCAGTGTCTCAGTTTCACACCAAACCACTAACTATCTGTACCTGATGTACAGATGAATCTGGCAGGAGACTTGATTCTCAAAGTTGCCTGAATCATGCTGTTACTATTGGAGTAACCAATAAGGCTGCTGTTCTTCTCATGACATTTTTTGTAAATATCTTAAAGAAAATCATCAGCTAGTTGCAAGAATAAGCTTTTGGGACAACTTCCACTACTAACACATTTTCAGCTATTTCTCTGAAAAGCTTTAGTGTCTCTGAGGCTGACATTTTGCAGTAAGACACTGCTGAATGTAGAAGTGTTTTTTGTTTCTTTCATGAAAAATATTCTATTTTTAAACAGGTCTTAACACTTGGAAAATGAACATTCAGACACAGTTAGGAGGACTGTGAATTGTAGCATCTCCAAACATTCTATCCACACAAAATATGATCTGTTTCCACTGTTCCTCGCCTTCCTAACCATCTCAGGTCTTATTAAGTTTCAGGAAACAACTGAAGCATCAGAGATACAGAGATAGCATCAGTGCCTGCTTAAGACTGGGGAGTATCTTTGGCGTGGAACTGTAAAGGACCTTTTACTCACTACTTTTAGCAGGTTTGAGCATTTCACAGAGCTTTCACTCAAAAAGATACTACTACTTTAGGATGCAAATGCCATCTTATCCATTCACAGACATGGAAAAGTACACAGAGATAAAATCCCTTTGGCAATTCTAGGAGTAGATTTCTAGTCCCAAATCTCTCATGTTTAGCTTGCCCATAAGACACCTATTTGGCAGCACCACCTACAGTCACTAGAACACATTTCTCAGAACAGCAACAACTTTAAGGTCTATATCCCTGACACTGGTAGCTTTTGTGGACTAAATTAATGTCATATGTTTGTTGCCCATTAGCTTCTAAAAGTATGCCATGCTGCAAAATTCTCTGTGCAGGTAGGTGTTCGCTGTCTACAGTGCTGACTGCAAGCCATGCATCTGAAAAATGTTAAAAGAGTGAGTATATTTTAGTTTTTGAATGTCTAGTACACGACAACCTTTCTCCAAATTAAATAAACAAACCACATTTTGCCTACACTGAAGCTATTTATTTTGTCAAATTGATAATTTGCAGATAATCTGGAGTTCAGTCTGGTGAAATTATTGCAGAATTTGGCCTTAAAGTTGATAGGAATTCATTCTACCAGGTAGGCTCCAATTTGTAATTCCTCCATGGCTACTCAGCATCAAGAAGATGACATGGTCATCAGCTAAACTGTGTGCGTGAAGCAAAATAAAGGGAACTCACAGCCTGCCCAAGAGAAAACATGTAAGTACAAAAGCTAATGTGGATTTTCTTTCATTTTAGGATGCACATTAAATGCAAGCAATACACTTTGTTGTTTCTTTTGTGTGGTTAAATGAATAAAACCATTTTGAAATTACTTGCTTTTCAGCGTCAGGATTACAACATATTGTTTTCAGATGTAAAGTTCATACTGATCTTAAAAAAACAAGTTCCATACAGTAAAATTATACTGAATAAGCTATTTTGCAAAGCAGGAA
>NW_008825410.1:9583819-9585553 GCF_000699105.1 Pygoscelis adeliae
AGGAATGTACATTTTACACCATTCTCTGCTCTGATTATAGTCTGACACCTCAGGCTGTTGTGTTTTTTATAATTTAAATATTTAGTAATGGTGTATGAGAAGTAAAGCTACATGGCAGAAAAATAAATTGTTTTACTACATTTACCAACCAGCTTTCAACTTACTCATTATAAAATCCTTCTGTTTCCTTACTCCTACAGCAGAGAGATTTAGCAAAATTATTTACTGAGATGGCTTCATATAGCAAAAACATTCAGATTTCTACTAAACAATTCTTGTTTTGTTGCTTGTTTTTGGAATTTTGCAGCACTAATGGTCCTGTTTATGCCAAGATTAATAACCAACAGTTGTAAATATATTTCAAACAACTGGAGGCTGAAGAGGAAACAGATCATATCAATGGATTTGTTTGTGAACAGACTTCAATGCAACCATTGTGCATGGATTACAATTCAGAGGTCACTTTTTTTATTAGTTATGTTCTGGAAACTATAAATAATGTATTCATTTTAAAGAATTACATGAATTGACCAAATGCACATAATCCTCTAGCACTTTCCTCCAAGTGACTAGCAAGCAACATTCCTTTGAAGTTCATTCATATTTTTCAGGATGATTTTCAACAATATCTTCTTGACACCAGAAGATGAAAAATGCACTTCTAGAACCCGCAATTCAGATACTATATGGAAAACAGATCAATATTCTGTAATAATCTGTGCTCAAGATGGAATTAACAACTATGATGTATAACCTGATTATCAACAATTCATCTACTATACTTTTTCAGAAGTGCATTGCACAATTTCAAAATAACAGAGATGACTCGTCTTCTGTCACTTTAGTCCACACAGGAATAACTAAAGAAATCACAGAAGTCTTAAGGAAAAGTATCAATCTCACTCCTAGTTTAGCTCACCATGGTTTTCACTGAAAAAAAGCTATGCCACCGAGATTCACTTGCCCTTCCCCAAAATGTGAGGTCTACTATCATACTTTGTAAAATATAATAATTAAGAGAATTAAATAGACAGCTATGGATAACAATATGGCAATATTACACTTTTCACAAGAACAGGTAGCAATGCACGTAGAAAGCACATTGGTCTGCCTAATAAAAGTATGTGGTATTTTACTCTCTTCCACCAGTCCCCACCACCAGTTTCAACGACGACTCTTTGGATGATTCTTTCAATTTTTAGCTTCCATCATCTGTCCACTAAAGAAGTCTTAATTCACATGCATTTACTTTCTCTTCTACTGACAGGTTGCTGAGAACTTCTCAAGAAAGTCTACAGATTCTGCATACTTCCTCTACTTCTCCATTTAATTTTTCCAATTCCATTTCAAAATTGAACTTTGGTTTAAAGATCGCACTTGGCATACCCATGGAACAGGATTGGGTGATATTGTTGCATCTATTAGTAGGGGATTAGACTTGATGAGCCAGAACATCCTCTTCTGTCTCAAGCTCTATGTCAACCTTTACCTTTATCAGCCTGTCCTAAATTGTCTCTTCCACACTGAACAGAGAAGCTCTAATTATTGTTCATGAACAGTCTGCTCTTCTGGTATGGTTCTCATGCTATGTTTTTTTGCTAAAACATATGCCAGTCAGCCCTTCTCTTCATGACATCTACATCCTTCTATTCCTTTGTTCACTCTCTCTTTTCATTCATCCTTAAACATTCTTTCTTGTATAGTCCTATCTATTAATTTGTAAACACCCTAGTA
>NW_008825410.1:9585604-9597165 GCF_000699105.1 Pygoscelis adeliae
CTTCCCTCTGGATTCTTCCCAATTAGTTCTTTAATCTGCTAAAGTTATCAATGTCACAAACATATTAAAGAATTTCTGGATCCATGTTTCTTACCTCTCCTGCTGGTGTCATATTCTCCTTGGATGACATTCCCAAGCCCAACTTCTTCCTCCATTACTTTTCATCCTTGACTTCAACCTATCATGTTTCTGAAAATAATTTTGAATTCTTCTATCAATCTGAAACTCTCACCTCTTTTCAATTTCAGAGCTCTGATTCCCTGTGGAGGAGCGATCACTCAGGAAAAAATGCAGTATGGTGAAAATTGAATATATTAGATTTTATTCATCCAGTTTTAAAGTCTCTGCAGTCAATTCCACTGTTCCTAACTTATGTTACATTAAAATCCAATGTCTTAGAACTTAATACCTAAGAAGCTGATGAATTCTATCAGTTCTTACATCAGTATTTCCAGAATACATTGTTTTCCCCTAAAACTTGGCAGGCAGCTTTCCATTTCATGTGAGGACTATTCTAGTGCTTCCTTGTCTACCCACTATACTTACTGCCTCACATGTCTTGAGTTCATTCAAAAAAGTGTATGTTTTCTCCTCTCTGCCTCTTAAAACTCAGAGCTGCTGCTTCTCATTCAAATTTCAATCATTGGATTTTATTTTCCTCTCCATCTACTTCCTGACGCTTACACTTAAGTCTACATGATACTTCCATATCTGTTTATTTCTGAAATCATATTTTCTAACTCTCACCTTGGTGCTTTCTTTTACTTTGCCTGCTGTGCTAGAAGCTTGTAAAGTCACCATACAGTCTCTAATCAAATCCCCACTTAAACAATCTCCTTATTTTGAGCTCATTTAAATACACAAAATTAAAATGAGAACAAGTATATTGTATCACCTGTAAGTCTACAAGAAACAGCATTCTCCAAAGAGTTTATTGTATTTCTATGGAGGAAAACTACCCATGTATCTTCCACTCACCATACTTTTCATTATTATTTTTAATATCATTCTTACTGATTAAGAAGCCTTCAAAATCTGAGTTATAACAATGTTATCAAGTGTTTCTTTGTAAATTGTATATTTATGGATTTACAGATATAAACTTCGTTTACAGTTAAGCACACCTAATTTTTTATTTATTCATCTCTACGTAAGCCTTTAAGTTTCTGTCCACAAGTATAAACGTCTTAATTTTCTCTACTGTATCATTTTAGCATTCTACTGAAAAAAAACCCTAAACAAATGGAAAAACATAGTTCAATTTCTAGAGGAAGTAAAAACATGCTTTCAGACAAGGCTGTACCTCCAGTTTCAGTTGCAGGAATTCTATTAAAGGTCTAAGAATTAATACTGATGTCTGTAGAGTATAAACAGTATAACCACATTATTTTTAAGCTATGGTTTCCTAAGTTGGATTCCACTTTGTTTCCTCTGAAAATAATAAACAAATGGTATTTTCCCACTTTACCTGTATATATACTAAATTCAGTAATCTGACATGCCAATTTGAGGTAATTAAACTAAGACACCATTTGAAAAACACAGGTTTTCTCATAAAAATGTCCAGGCTTAGGCACATAGGTCAAACACTTTGCAAACCAGATAAAACCATCCTGATTCTGGAAGTACAAACAGCCCCTCAACTCATTAATATCCAGAGAATCTAAATGTACTATGCTTCATTTAAAACTCAATTCATTTGTATGAAGAAGTCTAAAAAAGAATTTACATGCCCAGCTTTCAGCTACTTAATACGAAAGCAGATCTTAACATCTTAATTAAGTGTCTAAATTCTGGAATATGATGACAGGTTTGAAAAACAAAGAGCCATGTAAAGCTGGTCATATTTGCAATCTCCTTTTACTTGAAAGGTAATCATGTCCATATGCCAGACATCAAAATACATTTTCTGCTGATACTTTGCAGTTAAGATGCACTTTCACTGATGCCAAGATCTGACTTCGGGTCATAATTACAGCCCATTTTTGCTACATGATTAAACCAAGAAATCCCACTTTAAATTGCAACCTCTAAAAATCGACTAACCTTTCAGAACTGAAGTTGGAATGAGACAATTCAAAAATCCCATGAGTTTGAGCTGAAATTAGTTGTTGGATTTAAACAGCTGGAGGGGGGAAGGGAGACATATCTGAAGGAAGTATACTGAGAGCAGCAGGACTCCCTTTAGGAGAGAAACAGAGAACAGTTAGTAGAAGGAAGCAGGATAAATAATGTGAGAACAGTGTCTATAAAATGAAAAAGGGATAAAAAGAGAGAAAAATAGGTTGAGAGCAGTAGTAAGTATTAATAGAAAGTGGAACAGAAAAGGCAAAGGGAAGCAAAGAAGTCTTACTTCTAAAACTGTAATTATTTGCCTCTGATTAAAGTGTAAAACATTGTGAGAGGTATGTTATTACAGGATAAACAACTGACATGGAGGATTTGGGAGTCTCATATAAGGCTGGGACAAAGGGTCACTCAAACGAGTGACAGCTAGTTCCTCAAGTGTTCTGACCACGGCTATGTTGACAAGGGTACGTTCTCTAAAAATTGTAACTGGACAGGACACGACGACAACTCAAAACACAAAGGATGGCAGGTAGTGGTACTGGTAATTTAGTCAGCATTACATTTATGCATATCTCATGGAATGAATCTACCAATATTAATGTCATTTCAAATTTATACTGCAGCGTCAGCCAGCTTCTCACGTCCAGGAAGATATCAAGCACTGTTCCAAGCACTAAATCAAGCATAGCTTCAGGCTCTAAATACATGACACCTGTTTGGAAGCACTTATAAGAAAAAAAGGATTTATTTTCCAAAAACTAGATGCAAGCACTAGTTCTAGGAAAGGCACTACCTTCCTGCTAAAGCATTAGGCTAAGATCCAAAACATGCACAGCCACTAAATGCTAGGATCATCTAGGATTTAGCCTTCATAATTGCATCCTTGCGTAACAAAATCTGTATTGCAGTTTCAGTTTGATATAACATGCTTTTATTTTATTTCCTAAGCTATGATGTGAAGATTTCCACACTTTTGCAGTGTACATCTCCTGCCACTCATTGCTTATGGGTTAGTATGGCTAATAAGAGTTGACTGGTCACCAAGGAAAGAAATTTTAGAGCCAGGGTATCTTCATACTGGAGAAGACATAACCC
Organism: Pygoscelis adeliae; assembly: GCF_000699105.1. NCBI lineage: Eukaryota > Metazoa > Chordata > Aves > Sphenisciformes > Spheniscidae > Pygoscelis > Pygoscelis adeliae. The sequence continues at coordinate 9,588,770 of NW_008825410.1, forward strand.
AACAGGAAAAGCATGTGCATTACCTATATGCCAGGTGCAAAATAAAAACCAATTTAAGTAATTCCACTATTCACCAAGCAGTGTTATTGAAGTGCTATCATTACTACACCAAAAAATACGAGTATAATTTCCATGTGCCTTTATGTGAGACAAACATTATATTTTACTTTATTAATTAGTTCTTCAATACTGCTAAATAGCTAGAAAATGTATAATATTAGTATTGCCCTTGTCCTTCATAGACCTGACTAATTCTTGAAAGAGAAGTCCTAGGACCAAATCCTAACCAAATGGCTACAAAAGGCTCTCATCCACTTCTCTCCCATGATGGAAAAAATTCAGGCTGGATTTGTGAAAGTTAGGAAAAGTTTATGGTCACTGGGGTCAGAGCAAAATGCCAACCAACCTCTGACTGTGGAAAGGATGTAGAGTTATTGTGGGAACTACTAGACTCAGCAAGTTGCATTCGTGCTCAGAGAGAAACTGTATTATCACTCCATTTATTTAGTGTACTTCCTCAGCCATTTCTAGGACAATTTACTTCTAGAAATGCTCCCTTACTATGCAGTGTGAACTACAAGGTGGAATACAAATGTATAGCTTATGCAAATAGAAATTGTAATCACGCGTTCTAAAAAAAGGCCGGTCATCTCACTATCATTGCCTCACTGAAACAAATGAATCATTATTGCATAATTTCCTCTGAAGATAACAGGAAGTCTTGATCAACACTGGATTTGGTTCAATGGCTTATTTCGTTTTCTTATAAAACACTATCATCATCTAGTGGTATATTTTGCTACTATGCAAACTGCATGTTATGAAGATGAAAGCATTTCATTTATTTAGCATTAAACATTTAGAGTAAGACATAGATTTATCATCTTGCAGTTATGGCAAACTATGTGGGGTGGGGGTGGAAAATGGAGTAACATGAAATAAACTTGACAGAACTGTTGAGGATTTTGAGAACAAACAACATGCTGACATTTTACTTGACAGAAACTTGAATAATTTTCTGTCCAAAAGTGAAGACAGATTAAATAAAAAAATACAGCTTGAGGACGCTTCATATCCTCATTCATAGTATCCATAAAGTATAAAGGGACATGAGCAAATATTTTGAAAGAAAACCTCACATGTTTTTCAAACAAAAATATTTTTCACACTGTTTTTCTTATAATTTGGGAAAAAAATTTAGACTTCCCATTTACAAAAGTCCACTATTTATTATGAACATAAAACCAGAATCTACATAAATAAGTTGTTGACTTACGTGGTAACTTTTCAGTCTAACAAAATCGACTTTCATGGAGATGAACCTTTCTGAATTTCTGCTGAGATTTTTAATGTGCTCCACAAGGTCAGCACAGAACTTGTAGCCGCCTTTGAGGACACAGAGAACCACAATATCATTGTCTCCAATGTCTTGCATAATATCTTTGGCCAATCGTTCTGTCCTGGGGCAAAAAAATTAAGGATAAAATAACATTAGATGCAGATTCTCTAAGTTCATGGTATGCTTTCCATGCCGTCACAAAGAAACACTAAGGCGAATATATCGCTTGACTGACAGTCTGTTTAAGTGTCTTGACTTGACTGGGTTTGGATCAAGTTCCCAGTAGGCAGATACAGAGTGATGGATGCAAGATGCAAAGCATGTGAATCAAACTGGTTAACCTTAAATGCATAAATTCCCCAGTTATAGAAAAGGGAGTAACACATCTCAGCATTGAATTCATAAGCATTTCAGAGACTTTGGAGTAAAGAATGCAACTTAGCCTTCAATTTTACCTCACAGAAACATCAATATAAAATATTCCTGTACAATCCCCTAACTTCTGTTAGTTACTACCCAAGAACAATAAATTAAGTGAAAGATAGGGAAGAGAATTATTAGAAATACATCACACTGGTAGGCTTTGTAAGACACTACCCCTACAATTTTAATAAAAATATACACAAATACCAGAAAGAAATATAGCATCCATCAAAATTTTATAAAGAGTGCACATTATCGCTATTTCACACAGCAAAAAAAGAAGAGTGCAAAGAGCTTAAGTGACTTGTTCAAGCTCACACACATGAGAATAATCAAGGTTATGCTCCAATTAACCCAGAACTGCAGGGTTCCCATATCTGTCTTCTCTTTGACAATTCTGCATTGCAAACACAATGTGGCAGATGATTGAAACCAAACATACACATTTCTGCCATAGAATGGTACATAAATTTTCAAGATAAAAATATTAAACATGAATGCTTATCTTAAGTAGCTTTGATTTCTAAAGAACAAGGTAGATGGCATTTCTAGACCTAAAACAGGGTATCAGGTCATTTCTAGATATAAAGCAGGTATCAACAGAAAACTGAACGATGTCATTTGATGTTTTGAGGAACAACAGCTCAGTGCATTATTTTCTGTAAACACTTCTGCTGGAAAGTTCTTTGATAGCTCTCTGAATTAGATTAGTAGTTTCAATGAGAGTGGACTTCTTGACAGGATGCAATTTATTAAATAATCCTATAACTTATCCCATGTCTTTCGTGATTGCATTTTTCATCTTTTTTTTTTCTCTACCCACTGTAACATGGAAATCCACTCGCCACTACATAAATACACTGAACTTTAGTGAAATCTACATGTGCGCATGTACCAGAGAAGAATAAACCCTAAACTGAAGATAATATACTAGTTACAAGCAAAAGCTGTCACTTCATTTTCAAATCTTTTTGTATTTGTAATGCTCAGGTAAATTCCATATAGCTGCAATTAGTATTTTTTAGATTTGAAAAACAGAAGATATCATTAGATTACCTTGTTTGACCTCAAATATATAATTCCTTTTACTGATGTAAGAATGAAGATTATTAAAAGACTTTCACTTACTTTGCTGAAGATTGGTAAAATAGTCTTTTATCATCTTTTATCAAGTCTGAGAATCACGGGGAAAACCTCTCGTCAAGAAGAAACATTTCTCTGGTGATTTTCATTTTTTTATATTCTTCCTCAGATTGTTTGAGGAGCTGAATTTTCCAAAAATTCCAAAGACCATTTTGTATTTTAAAAGAGTATGCACTCCAGCATAGACAAAAATGTATTAATTTCAATTTCTAAATAAAAACATACCAGTTCTTTAACCTGTATTTAATTGTTACCAACTGACAAGAAAATTTTCTCAAGTGCTGAGCCTTCTTCCTGCATAAAAATTTTGCATGATCACAATATATTCAGTTCTGTGTCCTTTTCCATTAGAACAGAATCAGTCTTTTCTGCTGGAGTAAGAAAAAACAGTGGAGTTCATTCTGCTGTACAAAAAAACCACTGCAGTTCAATGCTTACTTCAAACAAATTTATACTGAATTCTATGAGAACTGAAGTTGTAACATATTTATTTAAAAAAAAAGAGGAGTTAAAAGTCAGTTGACCCTAACCAAAAGAGATTAAAAATTCAACACAATGGTAACTGAAAAGGCAATGAAGGAAAGCTTGTGTTTAAAAACAAATACAGGAGTCATAACTCTTCCTTATGACGGATGTTTACAATCTTCTTTCACGGAGTTCCAACAATTTCAGTACTTGCAACTGGCTGTTTAAATGTGGTAGGTAGAAAGCTGCAGGCTGAAAATGTCCCATGAAATTCCATTCAGATGTTCCCAATAAATACACTGTCGAAAATTACCATTTCCATTTTGTAACTTTTTCATGAGATTTTTAACAGCATGTCAAAATAGTAACTGAGCACGAACAGAGCTGGACTACCACAAATACCAAAGCACCATCAAATGCCTACACTGAGAGCATATGGGAACTACTACAAGGTAAGGAATGAGGGGTGATCAAGCTTTCCCACTGCCACCCTCCAAACCTAGCATCTGGACCCGAACACTCCACGACAAGCTCTTTCGTTGTGCTGAATGGCAGAAGACAGTGGTGCAGTTGGGAACCATTAGGTTAATCGGCATTAATGATTTGTACTACAGAGTTGCCAAAGTTGTACGTAATTAAATGTAGTCTCTTCTCCTTTTTGTATTGAAAACACAGGATGGTTAGAGTGCAAGTGGGACATTCAAGTATAACTATACACAAAGCTTTGTACTTGCCCTTTCACCTTCAGTTCAGCTCTCTTGTAATTTACATACCAATGCCAATTTCACTACATGATCCCACTTCTTTTTGTGGGACCCCTGTCTCATTCAATGCCCAAATCAGAAATTAGGTGAAAGAAATTAGACAGGGAGTTGCAAAGGCAACTACAAGTCTAGCAATTCCTAAACTTCAAGCATTTTTTTACTTTCCAAATTAAATAAAGTATTTTTATAATTGCTAATATAACATTTTAGGACAAATGTTATATACACGCTGTCTGTGGATGACAGGCTTTATAAAAAAGAATAATACTACTGACCAAAGAATTTATTTAGTAACATTCAAACTACACATACCTGTCAACAATAATGCCGTGAGGTATGAGCACATATTCCAGATCTCCGTAGTAGTGTTGAGGATAAGTGAACAAATCCAGACTGTATCCGGGCCAATTGTCTGAAATCTGAATATCAAACAGTACTGTTAAGAATGCTTCATGGTGTTTGACAATATGTAGCTGATATAAAATCAGTGTTCTAGTACACTCTATTGGCTGAATTAATTGTATGACATACTCTCTTCCAGTTATAATTTACTATTTCACTTTTCCTATTAATTATTTTGCTTCTCAGTGCATCTCAGAAATCAAATGCTACAGTTTTTTCCCCACAGAATGTGGGAAACTTCACCTGAAATTACAAACAACTAGATAGAAAGACAAAACATTTAATACTAAACTGGTGGCAAGTCTAAGTTTCTTACTACTTTCAAACTTGAAATGCAAATGTAAGATTACCAGTAGGAAGGGATACTCCAGTGGGAGATTCAGACAGTGGGATTAAAAGTCATAAAATCATACATTAAAATTGTACATTTCTGGTTTAGTTGTATTTTAAGGTTGCATATAAATAAATAAATATTCTACAGATTAAACAGCACACAGGGAGAATAAATTATGTGGTTCATGGACAGTAAAGGAGGTTGTAGCGAGGTGGGTGTCGGTCTCTTCTCCCAAGTAACTGGCGAAAGGACGAGAGGAAATGGCCTCAAGTTGCGCCAGGGGAGGTTTAGATTGGATGTGAGGAAAAATTTCTTTACTGAAAGAGTGGTTAAACATTGGCACAGGCTGCCCAGGGAAGTGGTTGAGTCACCATCCCTGGAAATATTTAAAAGACGTGTAGATGAGGCGCTTAGGGAGATGGTTTAGTGGGCATGGTGGTGTTGGGTCGACAGTTGGACTCGATGATCTTAGAGGTCTTTTCCAACCTTAATGATTCTATGATTCTATGATTCTACCTGTAGAAATCAGTGGAAGACTGTACTTCTTGCCAAAGGTGAGGTTCTTAATTTAGATAAGTCATCAAAGATAAGTTATTACAAAATGTTTGCATCTTACCTCAGTATCAGCTAGTCTGTAAATCCACACATTTATAGAAAAAATATTTTACAGACATTAGTTTAATAAGTGTCAGAATACAACAATTAGGACATCCCACAGCATACAATGGCAGTAGAGATCAAGTAGGGCAAAAGTCAGCTAACAGGTAAAGGCTTCAGGAAGCTATGAAGATGCAAAGTCATCAGCACAAGAACTAAACAAACTCCAAACCAACAATTTTCACAATTCCTTATGAAAGACAAGACCTGCAGGTTCACAAGGTATCTTGGAACCATTACAAAGCTTTGCTTCAATATTGTTTCAGGATAAAAAGCAACACCTAATAAGTTTTCTTTACAATCATGTTCCTCAAGTCACATATTGTCTTTCTTCTTTCTACATCTTGGCCACATGAACCTTAAGTAGAAGGATAAATAGTGAGAAATTTGCCTTTGTGAACTGCATGTCTTAATGGTATTTCTGCCTAATATAGCCTTGAAAGGACCATCACTGAAAATAACTTCTGCTTACGATTTCATGTAGTAGAACAATAAACCACGTCTCAAAAATATCTAGGCTAACATAACTTATGTGATGTTGAGCTGTTCCTCCACATCTGGTCTTCTTGAACTTAGGCGTAGCCCTGCCTCATGCTGTACTGAAGCAGTGTTCTGCCTCATGGATTTTTGTTTGGTTGGGGCTTTTTTGCATATTCATTGACAGCTACAGACACCTCGACTGTGGTGTTTTCTTAACTCTGTTCAACAGGTATCAAAAAAAGTTATTTGTTGGTAACTGCTACTGAACATTTGCCCATGAAGAGCATGACTCGGAGATCACTGGAAGCAATGAAAGCTTCTCCCCTGACTTACACAAGCCTTGAAACTACACAAAAGAAAAAAGTTACTTAGTTATGTTCCTCACTTCCGTAGAAACAGGACATTATAAATATCCTCCTTGGCGAGGTTTTTAATTAGAGGCAAATCTTGCTCCAAAACACTGCTGCGGAAGGCCTAGGAAGCCTATTTTCCCACTTTCATTTTCAGTACATAGGGGCTGACACTTTTTAAACATTTTGTAGCAATGAACTGTCTGGCATGATTTTGTTCAAAAGCATTTTAACATAAAATGAAACAATTTCAGATAGTGCTTTAAATTGCGTAAGTACTATAAACACCCACTAAGAACCCTTGTCAGTATTGCTTACTTATGCGTTCTCGTCAAATGGCATGTTTTTAGTGTGATGCAGAAGATCAAACTAAATGGATGGAAACTGCTTCAGAACTCATACAAACCAATAGCTTTTACTTAGGTTAAAATAAATGCTTTATGAAACAGGATCAGGATGAAATTTTCATTTTCCTATCTATCCTTCTGGTCCTTCTGGTTCTCTTGAATAAAAGAACATAAACTGCATCACTTTGCAATAATATAGAAGTTCTCATTTACAAGTGCTCACTGGCATTTGACAAATAAGATTAAATTCACGTGTACCTTCTAATTAATTATTTTTCTAATATAATAAGCCTATTTCATATTCTTCTTTCTTTTAAACAGGCACTTCCCAACAATAAGGCTTAGAAATTCTCATTTACCCTAAAGCTATTCACAGTGTTATGCCATAGGACAATTTTCAAGTAACTGTAAATTTTTATGAGTATGCTGCTTGTGAATTAAAAAAAAAAAAGTTATTATCCTCAGTTTAATAGCTAAGCATCAAAAAATATCTGCCCCAAATTAAACTCAAGTTCTATTTACTTCCAGCTTTAGCCCTTGAAAATACGAAGGAAATATTTGTGATTGTTTCAATAAAAAGACAGTATTCAACTGGATAAATAAATATATATACTAAATACATTGGTACACAAGTGTGTAAAAAAAGTCCTACAGTGAAAGAAAGAGCTATTTTTGAAGTTCAGGCTTGGCATGTTCAAGCAGCCTAGCAGAAATTCTTCAGTACGTCTTTAAAAAGTTGATGTAAATATATACAAAAAGGAATACAAATACATGGCAATACCCAAAAGCATTCCTTTGAGGCATAAGAGAGAAGGTGGAGACATTCAATTGCAACACCTTTGGAAGAACATTGCTAGTTTTGTTGTCTGGCGAAGTGGGTACACATGAAGTTTGAGCACAGTACTCACTTCAAAGCAACAACGATCTGGATTCCGCTTTGGTATAAAATAAGGGAGAGAGCATCAAGCAAAGTCCAGCTTTTATAAACTTAAATCGTACCGCACTGGCCTTACTTTTGCTTGGTTTTTTTGGGGGGCTTGGCGAGCACATGCACACATTTGTGGGTAGCAAGCAGAAGAAATGAAAACAGTACAGCAGAACATGGTTACGAGCATTCATCTCCTCTTTTGCAATATCCTCCTGTTGCTTTGGCACTAAACACAGTCACCCACTTTAAAAATGTCATTTATTACACAGGTGTCAGGAGAGGTGGTTGATGCATGCTGGTTTCAGACAGCGCTCGAACATACAGCAGTGCATTTCTTTGGAAGGGGGATGGAGGGGACACTGGCGTGGACAGGGTGTAACCGCTGCCTACACAGAGCCCTCAGCTCCGGGCCATGATCTGGGCAGCTGTCTGCAACTCAGTTAAAATCCCAATGCCACAATAAAATAAGAACATGCCGAAGGTGGTGGCAGTGATGGTATTTGCTTCACAGGAGAATCTGGTTTGTCCCTCAGACTGAGCATAGTCGTTCATTTTTGCATAATTTACTCAGCCGCACAGGTACTCAAAACTCACTGTCGAAGTTTGGGCTTTTTCCCACCACAGAAAAATAAGGGGCAGCCTAACAGCGTGCTTTTAAACGCTCCCAGATCCTCAAAGGCCTCTGAGCATTTCGGTGGGAGCCAGACGCATCGGGATCCCTGGGGATCCTGATCTCAATTACACAAACAACCTGGTGCAACGCA
>NW_008825410.1:9597993-9607627 GCF_000699105.1 Pygoscelis adeliae
CGCCGGGCTGCGGGGTGCCCGAGAGGGTTGGCCCCGGGGCGGGGGGCTGCACCCCTGTGTTTGGGGCCGGGCCCCCCGCCTCCCGGGGGAACAGAGCCTGCGGTGTGCCGGCCGGCGGCCGGGGCTCACCAAACAGGCACTCATCAGCTTTTCTTATGCCATGACAAGATAAGCTTAATTGCTAAAGGTCTCTAATGAGGAGGGCAAATACGGACTGTAACGCATAAGCTAAACTGTAAAGTCACGGGATGGCTGTTCAGAAAGCACTGCATAGGGCACAGCGGTGCCGGCAGGCGGGTTAGCCTTGGCTAGGGGCATCGTGGTGGGAAGGTTTGAACAGAGGTAATGGGTTAGCAGATTAGATTAAGCTGGTGTGGTTTAAATAGACATTTTAACTGTTTTTTGCTTATGCTCGGGGGGGAGAAATAGGATGCCAGAAAGCAAACTTTCAATAATTCATTAATCTTGCTTTCCATCTTTGCTGACTTCTGAACTGGTGCTCCTTCTTCCCAACCACTGTGTACGTGCTGGAGCAAGTGGTGTGTTCGCAATGCCTTCAGCCCCCCTCCATGTTCCTCATGCTGTCTGTCTAGTAGAAGGAGAACAGATTAGGAACCACGCTGCCTTGTGCCATCCTCCTTCCAATTCTGTAAAAATTATTATTAATACTTTGCTTTCACAGCCTCAGAGATGAGAAGCAGCTTGCTTCTCCTCTTGGGTTGCTCTGATCATTGTCTGCCTTTATATATCCATGTAAGAAGTTCAAATTTCGACTCACTGAATCCTATCTTTTGGGAAAAATGCTAACAGCCTCTCAGTCCACCGTAGGTACAATTACTTAAGAAAGTATTCCACTTTCCTAAAAGTGAAAGTTGGTAATAGTTTACAGTATTTATCTGTTAAACATACAACTGGTAGAATTCTGCCATTCCTATATTAGAACTTATTAGGGGAAGAATTGGTTTTAGGAGAGACCCGGGCATAATGAAATATACTTAGTGATACCTGAGAGGCTCTTACAGACCAAGTAGGTAGACATTTCAATTTGGTACACTGCTTTCTAGAATGTAGTCATTGAGACTTGTAGGTCACGAGTCACAACAGATGAATCCAGGGAGCACCATGGGTGCACTTACATTAGGACTCTGGTGTCCAATGTGGGCTGTTTTTTAGGTGCATCCTGTTAGTGCACTTACATTAGAACTGACAGGACAATGAATAGCTTAGGAATCTGGTGTTAAGAAGGCTTCTAGAAATGAATCGCCAATTAAGTCTGGCTAAGTACTAAAGCAATGGAAAATTGTCTTGCGATAAATGCTTTGTTTCTTCTATGAAGCCAGATCTTTTTGCTTTTTGGTGGGTTAAGGAACTACTCTTAGAAGAACTATTGCTACAACTGACAACATGTCTGAAAGAACAGAAGACCAGGTTTACACAGTGACAGAGGCCAACTCCAGAATACGTCTGCCTCGGAAGCAATGCCTGTACATGAAGACTGAGGTATGCTGGAAAAAAATAGTTCCTGTCCACAGTGCTTTAATATAAACTTAATAAAAAGTAGTGATAAACAGCATATACAGATCTGTACAAACCTACATAAAGTAAATAAAAATATTTTTTGTAAAATATATAGGAGATTTTCATAATGGGCAAAATCCCTAAATACTTTTGCATTTCAATTGCATGTCAACATTTCATACAACTATTGAGAAAGAAAGTCTAATGTTTCATCTAAACTTTGGGATTAAATGATACTGATTTGTACCCACAATCACTTTTCAAGATTTGAAGATTCTTCTTGCTTAGAGGTGGGCAAGAACCCCTTCTAAAGCCCACATTCGCCCTAAAGCTAATGCAATCTGATTCAGTCACCACCTCGTTACACATAAAGCTGCTGTTGCATAAACATCACAGGACTACAGCTAGAAACTCAGATTAATTTTGCCACTGCTGTATGAGTACTGGTTTCGTCTACCTTTTGGACTAGTTGGGTTACTATTACAGAGTTTTCTGTCTTTTTAAACCACATTCTTTATCAGTCCACTGGAATATAAGAGATGGTTCTAACTACACCACAGACAGAAGCTCAACAATTTGGAAATATTAACATGAACAAGACAGTAAAAAATAAATTCGTCTGGCACTGTGCTGAAAAACTTAAGCAGGAAATGTTTGTTCTTCCCATCAAGGTTGGATGACTGTGTTTTGTCAAGTCTTCCTTTTGGTATTCTTTTCTTCCAACAATTTTACAGGGCTCACTTAAGTGTAACAGAGTGTCATGTCTCACTAATAAAAATAAATAAGAACATGGAAATGAAAAACTAGATAAATTTGTCTGGGATACAGTTTGAAGGATAGTGCTGCTATCAGCAGCCACCGGTCCAATCCACAAAGTTGCTCTTCTCCATGTAAGATTTTTTCAGTGGCATAAAATGTAATACATTTTTTAGTTCTGTTGCAAATGGGACAAATTCATGGTTCTGCAAACCCACAGAATTAACAGAAACTAGAATTACTGAGGTTCTTTGTGCATGATGAAAATGAAGCTGCTAAGGATTTTGCTGTGGAGGTATATGCACTTACTGAACATTTACATTGTTTTTTTACACTATGAACTGGTATAGAATGAATGCTTTTAGAGCAGATTTTAAAAATCGTTTTTAATTAGGGCCAAAATCTGATTATTTAAAACATGATATCAGTCTGAACTGTGAAAAAGACTGTAAGCATTCTGAAAAACTTTCCTATTATCTTTGTTTAGTTCTTTGTTTATAAACTAAAAATAGGAGGAAAAGAATAAACACTTTTAGATATACAACCATGGGAAATGATCAAAGGGGGAAAGAACAAAGAAAATAGGGTAGATCATACTTACAAGAAGGTCCGGGTAGGTCTGGACACATAGCCAAAAGACATAAAGGAGCAGATGGAAGAAGCGACACACAGAGAAACAAAGCAGAGTTAAGACTTATATGCAAATCCCTTGTGAATGTATTTATATCTTGGGCCTTTACGGAACAAACTTCATAATTTCAGTCACATATCCTTTCCTCTCTTACTCTGTTACTGATAAAAGCAGGACATGTAGTATTCACCCTTTCACAACTCTAAGGTAAAGAAATATTGAAAATAGAAGGTTGGGGCAGGGACATATCAAGAAAGCAGTCCAAGACAAACATTATCATGGAGTTACCTGTTAGCCTTTGCAACTCCATTATGTATTCTCCTCCCAAGAAGTTATAACAGACATTTGACAACTCAGTTTAATATGTAAACACCAAAAATAGACAAGAAAAGCATGAAAATCCAGAAAATTTCAAGAGGTATGGCTTACCTAGGTAGAAGCTTGCCAATTAGAGGATGGAGTAAGAGCTCTTATTCTGGTTCTGCTTATTGCTGCAGCTGTTATGTGAACAGCAGAACTGTAAGCAATCTTGTCAAGCATAAACCTGCATTTCTTAGTGGTTACAAGGTAAGCGAACCCCCCAGTTGTTGCAGAGAAAGACATTTTTGGGTAAAATGGTCACTGAAAAGAATATTAAAAACAGAGTGTAGCAGATACAGTACTTTAGGGCATGTTGAAAGCAATTCTAAATTGCTTTCATATCCAGCTTTACCATATTGCAGAATTTTGTGTTCTTTTGCATTACCTGAGGCAGTTACCCAGTCCATGGAGTGGCTGCTGAAGACCCTGAGTGCAGCAGAACATATTTGCCAGACAGTGTTACAGACAGCTGGGAGAACACGAAGCAGGTTTTCAAACCATTCCCCTACATTCAAGAACCTAGGCAGACCATAGGAAAAGCTGTCCAATCAGGCAGGGCTAGGTAGCATCCTACGATGTATAGTAGTATAGATGCTATGCTTCCCCTTTGTGACTACTGTACTGTGCAGGTGATGGAGTGGCACTGCAAGCTGGAATCTAGCTTCTGTCCACCTTCAGCTTCAGCAGAATTAGCACCTTGGGGAATTAGAAAGTTCAGCTTTAAAGCAATTGCAGCATCTAAGATCAACAAGGGAAACTCAGAGCATTTAGTTATCACAGTTAACCTGTATTGAGTCTACGAGACTGACTGACTTAGGCTTTGAAAATTAACTATGATAATTTTGATATCAAGAAAATGCCTAAAAGCTGCCATTCAAGATGTTAGTCTGGTTTTTCATTTTTTTATGATCTTTAAATCAGTGTTAGGCACTGCTTGACAGAATTCTGGGCTTTGACTTATTTGGTCCATGATAAACATCTTTAATACAAAACTACATTTTTGTTTGTTATTAATCTCACTGTGCCAGATTAGAACAGCGGGAGCTTCACTTTGCAATTTCCTGGCTCCTGAAGATACTCTTCCTGCTTTTCAGGTTCATGTTATTAATATAGAGTTCTTCATAGCTGAAATAAAACACAAACAAAAATTTCCTTTTGTCCCTTAATACTAGAATAAACTTTATTTCCCTCATGATATTATGCAAATATTTCCTCTAACCAGCTATTGAGAAGTATTGATGTTTGAATGATAAAGCATTATTTTCAAGAAATGCTGCTCACTTCATATCCTATGACAAATTCATCACGCATGGCCATGAAAACTAGTCAGGGACTTGTAAATATATAGTGAGTGCCATCCAGTGCAATTACTTTAACTGTTAGAGTTTGCTTTCTTTTTAAAGGAGGTTGTTCACTTGGCTTCATCCCTCTTTTTTTTTTAATGAACTACAGCAAATTTGGGAAAATCTGCAAAACAAAAGAATTCTGAGTGTTTTAAACAAGTAAACAAATAACAGTTTAAGGACTTTTCCCCCCCCCCAAAACCAGCTCAATTGCCTTTGATGTAATTTTGTATACTTCACAGCTTGCCTAGAATAAACAGTGCAGTAACAAAAGTGTATTGAAAAGCAGAATCTGGTCCAGCAAGTTCTCCTGTACATAGGCACGCTAAATGTTCATGGCCGGCCAACCCCTGAGCTCTGTTGCTGCACAGAATGACCCGCTCCCTGAGGGTGCCGGAATGCTGGATTTAGACCATTTGCTAATTTTATCGTTTGTGTAAAAGACCATTCTCTTGAGCAAACAGCAAAACGTGGTTGTTTCTTCATTGTGCAGTGCTTGGGGCCACACGTTGAACACCACTGTATTTTTTTTCCTCTGAAGAGAGAATTACTACAATGCTTCCTCAGCTTTCATACGGCCCTCAAAGCAATACAGGAACAGTTCTAGAGGTACTTGTCTATCTTTACAGCAGCTCTGGGAACTAGAGGATTGAGCCACCTGAATTTTCCACATGGGGGCTCTCACCTAGCAAGAGCACATTAAACATTAATTTCATTAATTTTGAGTGACCAGTTTGAGACAATAGCTTTCAAACTATTATATAGCGCTGCCTAGGTTCAAAGCATAGCTTCTAACTTTAGGCACACGTATCCTGTATTTAAAACATATGGGCTCAAATTGCAGAAGTCAGGAACCCCAAAAATGAGAAATGCAGTATTAATGACTACCAGCGAAAAAGCCAGGTACAAGTCATTTACCATTGCATTTCAAAAACATTCTATGACAAAGACATGAATAAATCATATTGCTCCAGGGAATAAGTTAAGTGCTTTAAATCTCATTTCTCTTTCTTCAACTCCTACTTTCCAGTTGCTGAAACAAATGAAATGAGGGTTCTTGGAAAACAGATCCTTTTAGTAAACAACTTGAATCTGTTCCCCTTATTGCATGGTCTTAATTCATCCCCAGATGATCATATTTATTATTATAAGCACGTAGGAGCTCTACTTACAGACAAAAAATTTATTGTGTCAGACACTAAGCAAAGAGAGGAAAAGATGATCCACAGGACAGATAACAATCTAAGCCTAAGACAAGAAACAACTGGCTACAGTGCCAGGGGAGTTCAAGGAAACTGCACAGGTCAGCGAGATAAGCCCTAATCTCAGCTCACCACCAGCTCAGCTGTTGTTAAATTTTTGGTGGGCACCATTGCAAAGAACATTTGAGGAAGGATTTGAAGACAAAGTTATTCCAGTGTTTGCATGTTTGCGTGAATTTCTCCATGCTGTGGAGTCAGTGTGGAGGCAAGCATGGAATAACGAATTAACAACGCAGGCTACTACTGTGACTGAACAGAAGTTAATCCTCACAGCGACATCCACAAGACCAGCTGACATAAATATAATCTACTATTTGGCTATGCCTGCTCATCTACAACCATTTGTTGGAGGTACAGTCTAGAAAAAAAAAAGGATTTTTTTATAACTTGGTGAAATGGAAGTCACATTTACATCAGCACCCTTTAAACAGCAAAGAAAAAAACGCAAACAAGAAACTCATCTCACCTTCGAGTCCTACCACAATGCCACCGCTTAGCCTGGAGGATGAAAACCCTGAATTTACTCACATTTTGTTTGCATAACATTGCATAACAAAAAGGAGCTGGAGCAAGATCAAGTCAGAATGAAAAAAAATTACAATCTCGGCGTTCAGCAGTCAAGTATACATGACTACCTCAGATGTCCACTCATGGGGAGAAATGGCCAGTCCTCCTTAGCTTGGTCAGGCTCAATACACTAGTTACTGGGGTGGGTGATGCCCATCAGCTGCAGAGCTCAGCAGCTGGCTGCCCTGGCTATGGGAAATGTCAGGCAACCTTAATAATAGGTTTTGCCACCTGTCTGTCCTGTAATTATATTATTAATATTATAAGCATCATAAAGCCGAGGATGAAAGCGTTGACTAGGACTAGCATTTATCTAGGACTCCCATTAATCTGCATATATGTGAAGTTTTCTTATCTGAAAGATCTCTGCCTTCATTAGGGCTGAAATTGTTAGATATGTTGTTTCCCCTGAAACATATGCCAGCGAGAGGGCTAGATTTTAGCTTTGTGGCAGAGGGATCACAGCAGCAGTTTGTGACGCCAACTTTTCACAAAAATGTACAAAGGGCCAGAACATGCCCTCCTATAATAAAACCCACCTACAGTGACTAAGGAGAATGAAATCGATGAGGAGTTTCTCCCATGTTATTTCTCCCACAGAATTTTGCCCTTACTGTTTTTGAGGGGAATGAGGTTACCCTTCAGCAAGGAAGATTTTGAGGAACTCTCCCAGACGTAGTCCCCAGGAATGCATGCAGAGCCCAAGAAACCACCGTGCTTTGAGACCAGCCACATGGAGCCCATATGCTCCTGTCAGATCTGACGCTCGCTCGAGGCAGCTCTATCGGAGCCATACAATCAGGAACTCCCTGTGTTTGTGATGATGCCATATCTGATCCCTTCCTTCCTGGATATAAATAGTTTCATTCTGAAGAACAGCCAGTGAGATATTTATCATAATTTCATGTTGCTATTTTTAAAAAATAGATACACAGTTTTGTCATGCATAACTTCCAACAGGAAATATTTTCAGTTTGTGGCAACACAACACTTACTGGCCAACAGAGCATTCATCCTGCGTTTAGCATGTTTTGTGATGGTTATCCAATTTAATATTGACCGTTTAAAAACAGCAGTTTGATAAAATAATTATGAAGTACTAGAAGCATTTTGATGATTTTCTTTCTCATTATTTCATTGATTATCAGTAATTGACTAGTGAATTTAGAGAACGTTTCAACTGCTAATGCTACTTTTTAGCCTGTGGACAGAACTCCCATAGCGGTGGCTGGTTTTGCGGAGTGAAGTTAACACTCTTCTGTAGTGAAGTTTGAAGTCCCACAGCTTGTGTGATTTGGATCTGTTTTAGCAATAGCCCACAATAAACAATTTTATTGAAACTTCACTTTTATATTTGCAAAAATGTATTGAATTTCTGAAGACTAAACCCTATTCCAGCTAGGGCTTGTATAATTCTGTGGTCTATCTGTGAAGGATATTATGATTTGGAAAGACCAAGTGTGGAAAAACAGAAGCTTTTCATCTATTCTGAATGCAGTTGTTTGTAGGAAAGCACTTGATCCATCTTGAGGGTTTTTTACTTTTCTTTACTCATGTGGAGCTGGTCAGTCAGTAGAAAGGTTGCCATCAGCACCAGTAACTTTGAATTACACACGACACATTTGCTTAGTTACACAACTTCCACCCTCAGCAAGTGCTCAGGATATATTTGAAAACGCCAGTAAAACTTCCAGCAGCTTGTGTCACAGTAAAAATGCTGTAGTAAAGATGAGGGAAGTTGGAAGCTCCTGCTGATGAAAACTAATTAATCTGTAAGTAAAATCAAAGTCACAAGAGACATCTTAATGTTAAATTGAGATGTTAAGAAATGTCCAAGATGCTATGTTTTTATACATTACTGTCTTTTTTTTTAATGAAGAAGACAGCTTAAAACATTTTTTAAACTGAAGAACATTATAATTTCCTTTTGTT
Organism: Pygoscelis adeliae; assembly: GCF_000699105.1. Taxonomy (NCBI): domain Eukaryota; kingdom Metazoa; phylum Chordata; class Aves; order Sphenisciformes; family Spheniscidae; genus Pygoscelis; species Pygoscelis adeliae. The sequence continues at coordinate 9,606,363 of NW_008825410.1, forward strand.
TCAAAATATCACAGCAAAAGTTCTGCTCTCAGGTCTGCACACTGGCTGTCAACCTGACTTGACTCTAGGGAGTTCCAGAAACAGATTATCATTCAGGACTTACAGTTCTGAAGACACAGGTTGGAGAAAAGCTGCCCAATAAAAACAATTTGAGACTTGTTTCTGTTAATATTTAGTATCTTTCATGAAGGAACAATTCTATCAGAACAATTGAGTTTACTCACCTTTTTGCTTTAGTTATACTGACGGTACATACTAGTTGATTCGTGAACATTACACCTTCAATTATTGGCATTTCCTGAACATAGAAATACAGTTACATTGTTTGGATTCTGTAAATTTATTTTGTCAAACTTCCCAGAGAGAGTTAAAGGGTAAGAATGTTATCCTTCTGTGTGTATTTTCAATGGCTTTCATTATATTTTTTTCCATAATCAGAAGTATTGGTAGGTTGCATGGATCACACATCAAAATAGATAGAAGGAGTTATAACCTCCCCATAGGGTGACAGAAGCTATTCACATGTATCAAGAGGGGTACATCCCGTGTGGCAGCAGAGCTACCTGCAAAGCGCTATATGAGGTTTATGCAAAAAAAACCCCACAGTGCTGTTGAAAGACACTAGTGAAAGCCCACTCAGCTGCGGAAGTGCACTGGCTTTAGTCTCTCCCTCTCCTGTTAAGCAGGAATACTTTTTGCATCCCTTCCCGTTCACTTCCTAATTTCCCAATAATATACTAATATCTTTCTGACAATTTTAAAAAGAAGTCATTATTGCTGGTGGATGACGAATGTTTCCAAGTGTGGCCTAGTTGCTTGTCCCGAATTTTGGGCTAGGCCATCACCTGCTTTGCACTTCCATAAAGTTAGCACTGATGATAAATGGAAGAACCAAATCCAGATCCTCATCAACCTAACTCAGCCAAATGGTCTACGAGTAAGTAAAAGCTGAGAGTGAGGCAGTGGGAATGCACGCTGTTTTGGAGTCAAATCTAGTTTTTTATTTTAAGCCACAAGAAACAGCTATGTTTGATTATACTGCATTTCTTAAGAAAGGCATCTTGTACTTCACTAGGAGATAAAGTGACATGTTATTAAGTGCTTAGAATTGGTGTGGTTTTGTTAAAATATACAGTATAAGTCATTCTTTTGAGTAAACAGTAAATGAAATTCATATTTTACAAAACCACAGCTTTCTTCCAGCTTATGTCTTTCAAAAATAAACATGATTACTTAACAATAAATTACAAAGAACAAAATAGACA
>NW_008825410.1:9607703-9621800 GCF_000699105.1 Pygoscelis adeliae
GCATGTCATAGACAAGTTTAAGATGCACAAGAAATATAGCCTAGAATCACTGTGAAGTCTTCAAAGCCATTCCCCGACAAATTTATGAAAAGAACTTAATGTACGTGAAAATTTGGCTTTTAATAGTTCATTTGAAATTTTTTACTTCATCCTCTGCTGATGTCAGATACTATGACGTCACAACAGCTGCTGTTGGTAATGATTGATACCATACAAAAAAGCTGTGTTCTGAAGCAAAGGTTAAGCAGTAGGAAAGAAAAACAATTTTTCTTTTTATGCAAATAATTGCAGTATAGCATACTGATATAATTTCTGCCTAGGTCTTGACTCACATGCTAGTATATTGCTTTCATTCTAACATTACACACATAATAGCAATCAAAACACATTTTTCTACTTTAGTTGTAGATTTACTATGGTATTACAGAATTATTTATACATTATACGTTAACACACAGAGCAAGCTACATATGGTATCTGTATTGCATGAAGTCTATATTATTATGGGCTTCCACTATGAAAATTGTTTTTGGTAACAAAAAATGAGTACACAAAATGTTATGCAGAAGCCAAGCTGTTTAGCAATACAAACGCTCAAGCTTTTAAGTAAAAAGCGCAACAGCTCTTTAATAACTAGTCCAGAAGCCATCCCACCCTGAAGTTATATTTACCAAGCTGTCTTCAGCAGCCAATTATTTCATTTTGTTTTGGCTATGCAAGGAAAGAAGTGCTCCAAACATACGAAACAGTATTTTTTATACTTTTTGTATGATGTTTATAGAAATCTTAGTAGTTAATAAAAATTACAAAGAATAATAGATTAAATTCATGGTTTTATACTCAAAGTTTAATTAAGAATTTTATTTCAAAACGTTTGTGAATTATACAGATGAGAGCTATAGGTAACAACTTTTCTAAGAAGCTACATACTGATATTAGTTGAATATTTCCTTCTGAATAGTTGGTGGTGTCAATTTCTTCTGAGAATTTAGGGGGGTGGTTCTTGGAGATGAAGGGATACAGAAAACGAAAAGGAGGAAAGAGGCAACATCTGAAAAACAGTCCTTACTCATTTGCGATGTAGATAACTTTGTGCTTCTCAATTACTTCTATGTCATGCTCCAGTTGTTTCATCTGTGATTCCAGCTTTTCTTTATATATCTTCTTGGGTATGGTGTCTATTTCTACCGAAAGACCCTGAAATTCACGATACACTTCCTCCCAGTTCTTTTTCAGCCCCTAGTGCCATTACATGAAAAGGAAATATATGAGAAAAACTTACTTCATTAAGAATAATATACGCATAAACTACTTAGGGTTTTTTGTTAATATTGCATTTGCTAAGTGTCACTGCAATGTTAAAATAATAGATAAACATATGGATAATGTTTAATCATCTTAATTGGACAAAATTAATTAAATGCTTAAAAGTCAAAGTAGTTGCAACAGAAATAATTTTGACTCATTCTGATGCAATGTAAGGAATGGTCTTTAAAAAACTCCATGCCTTGGAGACAAAAAATTACAGACTTTAAGAAGCAACAAAACAATAATTAAACTAGTCAATGAGGGATGAGCTACAAAAATGCTAAACTGAAAAAAAAGTATGTCAATGTGACTAACAGTGAACTCTCTAGCCTACCAGGAACTCAAGGAAGCCTGTACACTTCATTTCCAGTCCTCAGTATCTTCAAGAAAAACTGCACAAGGTAAATGAAGTGACTCTTCCTTATTCTGTATAAGAGACTTTCTATGCTTTCAATGATCCACAGGTAGGCAACTTTGCTCCATTGTATCTAATGCTAGTATGCTCACTGAGGAACTACTAGGATTCATAAAAGCTGCCTCAAAACTCGTATCACTCAAATGGTTTCTTTTCTCCAAAATGCAACAGGAAATATCTTACAAACTGCACTACAGAAACCACTTCCCCATAAACAGCAACCTGGCTACCACAGATATCATGACGTCACACACAGTGGTGTTACCTACCCTAAGTAATCACACGAGTACCAATACTTGGAACTCCAGCCAAACTCAGCGGCGGTTTCAGTTCATCTCACCACCAGCTTCATTTTCCATAACTGAGACTTTGCTCAGACCATGGACACCAAACTAATCCCACAATATTTTAACTTCTATGAACTACTTTGAAAAAATTCTAAATAATTGCATTCCCTTCCTAATCTACATTTACAATAACATCTATAGGCAATTTATTTATCACTTGGACTAAAAAACCTAGCTGTCACTGACCCTATCAACAATAATTTCAATAATAACTGCTACCTCTCTTGAATGCTGCTATGCAAAGGATTACCTTACTAGATAAAGTGAACTGTATCTTCCATATTAAAAGCCCAAGACTAAAACTCTGCCTAAAAAAACCCATGCAATCAACTGAAATGTACTTATAAACCTGTTAATTCAATATTGGAGACAATCTTTTATCCACCAATATATGCTGAATGGAACCAGACTGTGGTAGAAAAATAAAATTTAAAACTTGTCTTTACATCCTCACTATTACTGCAACAATTGTTCTTACTTTGTCTCCTTAAGAGGATAATCAAAATCTACACGTCCTACACATGCATATGTGAGGATTTAGTAGAGTTTATTCAGCGCATCAAACATCCTCATGAAAACTATATGGGTGAACTTAATAATCACACCTACTACAAGGAACTCATACAGCAATCAGTAAATAATACAATATGGCTATCAGTGAGAAAACACTTTTCCAAAATGTTTTTGCCTCTCGGTTCTGTTTCCTTAGTATAAGGAAAAAGTAATCAGAAAGTATCCTCAAAAATGAAGAATTGCAGTTACTCTCTTGGGAACTAAAGTTTTCCTCCTTAACTAAAACCGGATTCAGCTGACACACTGATTTTATGGCACGTTGTGATTTCCATCCTCATGTCCTTCTTCTCCACTATTGTCAAGCACCTTTTCTCCCAGACTAGCTAATTGATTAACACACTGAAGTTAAATTTAGAGGAATTATTCTTAATACATATTTAGCTTTGAAGATCGTTGCTTCTATTTCAGAACTCAAGGACTCTTGTGCTTAAAAACTTGTCTAATTTTGTCCACTGTATGAATTGATTTAACAGAAAAAAATGACCTCTCCCTGCCAATACTGACTAAGAAAAACACACTTTTTAATATGAACTAATATTTTACTGATTCAAAGCAGTGTATTTATTGCATAGCAATTCGTGCTTTTGCGTATTTCTATTAAGCATCTAAGTATTGTCCATAAAGGTTATTCCAACAATCTTCATACACAAATATCTACATAAATTAAAAAACCCTACCTCAACATGTGAAACTAAGAGCAACAAGCCTATTTATTTACTGTCTTGTAATGCTACTTGTCTTTGCAATCCAAGGCTGTAAAGTACTTAAATAAAGCTCCTAGTCTACCAGGTGTAAGGTATAGTTTATAAATATATAGCCATGGAAATAAACACAGTATTTCCAAAACTTTCATAGAATAGTCATTCATAGCTTCTTTTAAATAATTCTTCTTTGTGTACATTAGTAAAAACTGGTTTGGAAATCATTGAAACCAGTGAGTTTTAAAACACATTAGAGCATGCACTCATCACAATTTACTGTATCCCTACAGAGTGGAGAGATCAAAAGCAGATCATGACTCCCTACATAAAAATCTCCCTCACAGCTCCTCCGACAGCCATGTAATATGCTGACCGCTATTGCTATGGGCTAGATCACAAACTGAGTATCTAACTCTATATAAGGAATTCTAATACATGCTGGATCAGTGAGAAATATGTACTGCATTTATCAACATACACTTTTATTCTCCTAAAATTCCAACCAAAGTAAGCATAATGGAGAGAGAGTTCAAAAAATGTTGGCACAAATTATTTCCCGTTATTTTTGTAAGTTCATGAGGCTTGATTTTGTTCTCAGACATCTATTGCCACATATTCTTTCAAATCAGATAGTGCACATGTGTTCACTAGCAATGTCAATTATTTTAAAAGACAGGAATTCCCATATGTCCACAGCTGAGCACTGGGCAGAAGCCACATACCCTGGGGACACTAATTCCTCCTGACAATATAACTGTATAAGCAATCTGGCCCATGAAAGAGCAAACTTTTTTGAAAAATTTAAAAGAAAATACTGAGTTAATAAAAACAATCTAAAAACTTTTCAGTTAAAAAATATTTCAGTGCACTCTTGGATTTAAAAAATACAGAACATTATTCTAATCAAACTAAATGCAGAACTGTGAGCAGCTGAACTCACACACCTTTTTGCACATATATTTTTGCTGCATGGTTAACTTGCTGGACCATCAGCTTGTCCCATGCCTTTCCCACCATAAAGGTATCTTAATCTTCACCCTTGCTGTTATGTTCTTTATATTGCTGTCAATGCAATACCCTCACCTCTCTCCCGTACTCCTTCCTAGCTTCTACTGCTTGCTGCATAAGCAAGAGACACCGTTGTGCTAGCTATTTGGATCATGCTGATTAACCAGTTAACCTTTGCAAGTGAGTTAGACACGGTGTTTTCTCACTAGATATTCTGTTGGCTTTTTTGTGGGAATTTAGCATCTTGGAGATGTCCATCCATCTGCTAATTTGTTTCAGTGGCTGAGAAGATCAAGTTTTTAAGGGACAGACTGATAAACAGATATCACAGTAATGTAAGCCTCATTTTCATAGGAAATTTGGCTAAAATGTGGTCACGAGAAATTCCAGTTCAAGGATTGGATATACTTTTAAAATGTCTCTTTTCCGCTCCACTTCTTTTATGGTATTATTTCTCTTTAGAAAATCTTGTGCAATAAAAACTGTATGAAAGACAGTATCCAAAACAGCTTGACAAAATACAATTTTTCCAGTCATAGTTCTACAAATATATTGCAGTTTAATTCTGTTTTCGCCACATTTTAAAGCATGACCTTATGCTTTAGTCGGTGAGGTCACAATGTGAAGATAGAAACTGCCAATAAAAGTGGTAATGTTATGCATCAGGGGGAAAAAAAAACCCAACAATCAATTTGTATTTCTCCATGATTCACAAGTAGAGAGTCACAACTGTCACTAAATCCATACAGGTGATTTTCTGCATTCCTTTGAAGTTTCACTGAAATTCCATGTCATTAAGGGGAATAGGAATCTAACAGAATTGAACTACTTGTAAAACTGGACTAAAACTGTAGCTAAATCAGCTCCCTTCAGTTCAGTTTACAACTGTTCTACAGCTCCATCTAGTGAAAAAGTAGCCAACTCATTTGCCTCGCTTAAAAATCTAGTATACTTTTATTATTTATATGGACTTACATTACCTTATTAATCTTTTGTACATGTTACTAATTACACTAAATCAAAATATGCACCTGCAGAAGACTTCTCCTTTCTTCATCAGATAGCTGTTTCATGGCTCTTTTCTTGAGATGCTCCAAGATACCAGCCTCATATTCTTTCTGAGCTCTCTTCATTTCTTCATTTCTCTGTGTTACATATTTTGGTGTAACACCATAATCCTATAAGGGTAAGGATGAAGTTTCTTATACGTGCTTTTAAGAAGGAAACAAAGACATACCTGCCATCCATAGTATATTACATTTGCAAAGACAGCTTGAAATGGAATTTTCTGCCACCGAGCAATAAAACCTTAAATCACTATGTTCTTAGAAGTATCAAACGTGATTGTCTTTGTAGCCTGAGCAAAACGCATAAACAATTCCCTTCAATTTCTTTTTGCAACCTTGGAAGACAACAGAATCCAGAAACCAAAACGTCTAATTATAAGAACTGATGGTTGAGTGAGGAGTTTGAAACCTGTTAATGACAGCAAGCTATTTTACATTTTTATATGGTGTCAGATTCTACGTTCTGAAACACAGTCCTTAGATACTTTCTTTGAAAGATCTTCCTCTGTCCTGATTTTTGCTGAACATTGCAAGAGAGTGAATACTGTTAACACATACACGAAAATTGAACTAGTTAGGAATGATAAACTATCCCATACTGGATGTGGCAGAATTGTGCTTCTGGGAGGAAAAATAATTTCTGAATATCCCAGATGTACTTGGGGGGAACACATCTATTTTGCCTTATCCTTTGTAAAATGAAGCCTATCTAGCTCTGCCAGAAGGTAACAGCATCTACCTTCTTTCTACCAAATCCTAAATGATTCACAAATCTTTTAGTGTTGGGTAGCACTATGACTAGCATTGTTTATATTTATATGTTTAGTCGTGCAAAGGTACTGCAAGGGCTGCAGGTTCCCTTTTTTGCATCTTCTCTGCCATGAGTTTTATCACGTCGTGTCTCTTTCTGCATAATGCTCTGTCATGAATTACTTGTTTAGATAAGCCAGACTCCTGATACACCTTGTTATCCTGAGTAGTGGAATGGACTCTTCTTGTGCTTGAAGGAAGTTGTCCTTAAAGGCATGCCAGCTCTCGTAAGCTCCTTTGCTTTTCAGAGCTGTCTCCCACAGGGTCCTACACACTAGTTCCCTGGAATAAGCTGATGTTTGCTCTCCTGAAGTACAGGGTCTGTACACTACTACCTGCTTCCCCAAAGAGGAGGGGATCTTGAACTACTTCGTGGCCTGTGCAACCAAGACTACTATTGGTTATCCCACCTCTGAACAGTTCTTTCTCATTTGTAAGTGGCAGAACCAGAAAAGTATGACCACTGATTGGCTCATCCACCATCTCTGTTAAGAAGCTGTTGCTGACATGCTCCAGGAACCTTTTTGGATTGCTTTCATCCCATTGTGTTGTCCTTTCAGCAGATACCAAGGAGGGTGAAGTCTTCCATAAGAAGCTGCACTGTGATCTGAAGATTTCCTCAAGTTGCTTAAAGAGATTTCATCCAGTTCCTCACCTGATTGGATAGTCCATAGCAAACACACTTTTGACACTTACTGGCCTTTCCTCTGATCCTGACCCACAAGCTCAACCAGCCTGTTGCCAATTCCATAGAAGAGCTCCATATATTTGAACAGCTCCTTCAACCAAAGGGCAACCCCTCCTCTGCTTCCCTGCCCGTCTTTCCGAAAGAGCCAGCATTCATTCATCACAGAACTCCATTTGTCTCCCCATTAGATACTCCCTGGGTTCCCAATGCAACACATATGCTATTGCTTTAGCAGCATCATTCTGCCAATTTTTTGCTGACAGCATAAGCAAGTGAATACAGAGCAAAGGCAAGGCACAACTCTAGTGCCAGTGATTTCTCCTTGATGAATTTCAAAGGTCTACCACAAACAGCAGTGGTATCTAAACATCTCAAAAAGAATCATAAACATCTCATAGGAGAATGCAATAGAGAACCTAAAATAGGCATTGCTACTAGTATTTGCACTATAATTTAATAAAACTTACCTTTTTTTTAATATATTTTGGAACAAGTCCTGAAGTTTCAAGCAGATATTTATCTCCCTGTCTTCTATCAACATAAATAGGTTGAGGCTTTTTAGGCGATCCTGTGATAGCAGCAACTGCATTTGTATTTATAAAATTCTTTTTACTCTGAATTCCCATAACTGGGTGATCTGTCCTCCGTGGCACTGATAATGCAGGCAATTTCTTACTATCCTGTTCTTTTTTTCCTGTGAATTGAGCATGTAAAAATTCTCAGTGATAACCATGAAGAGTTTTGCAATTTAATGTTATTACATTTTTCAAAAGGAAAAAATTATGTACGAAATTACATAAAAATAGAAACCAACTGTATCTACAATGAAAGAATTGACTGGGAAAGTACTAGGATGAAAATGAGTATGCTTGTTTGGCATAACAGAAGTTTCATAACCTAGGAAATACTGTGTTGTTTTTTTCCTTATAATATGCCACTCATTTCCTCTTAACTGCAGCAGTACAGGACTTTTTTCAAATGTAACTAAAACTACTTTTGCTAGAGATGCTCATTGTCAGGGCCCTTAGGCATTAATGGCCCTGCCCGGTTGCACCTGGGGCATCCACCCCACACCCTTGGGCTCAGGAGCCCCATTTCAGCTTAGCCCTGGGCTGTCAGTGCCCGGCTGAGCTGTCTCAGCCACGCCTGCCCCTAGTCCTATTCCTGAAGAGCTAGGTGGAATCAGTGGATGGACCTGGCCCATTACCCCATCTTGCCTGATGGTCATTAGGCCATTGATAGGACACGTTTTCATCACCACCCCACTCTGCTTGCCTGCCTCTGGTGTGGTGGGACTGCACCCTGTTGGTGAGGTCATTGCCCAGCCTGCATTGTCGTTGCTCTCAATTTCTGGCTCACCTCTCCTTAGGGAAAAGCCCTGCTCTTGCTGCTCCCTAACGCTCATAAACAGCTTCTCACAATCCTTTCTCCAGAGAATATAGAAACTCTTCCTTGTTAGTGTAATCTTTTCTCCAAGGCACCAACAGAAAGTCAGTAGTCTCCTGAGTAGTCTCCCTTCAGGTGCATGACGAAAGACAATTCATTTCCCACCATATTTCCCATGAGATAGAATTCTAACTCACAGTCATTATCAGAGACAATGATTTGATTCAGGTTGTCTGAGTTCACGATGTTCTTTGGCAGAAAATAAGTGTAATGTCACAAGTGACAGAGCTCATTCCTACAACAGCGGGTTTCCTGATACTGACCCCACAAACCAGTGCTTTCCTGGGTTTTGTTTTTTACAACCTGATAGCTTGCCATAACTTAGTACCGTAGGACACACAGACTTAAATCTCTGTTTCTCTTAGGATGTCCTTTTGGAAACAAGATCTCTGAAGCTTCTCAGTGAGCACTGGCTCACCCTTATCGGCAGTACACTGGTGCACACGTGCTGTTTTGGGAGCCCCCACTTCTTCTAGAGCCAGCAAACAAATTTGGTTAAAACGAATGCCGGAGTCCAGTAAAACTGCAAGATTCAGCCAAAGGTTAGGAAACATACCTTTTGTAAGAAAGTGGTGAGTAATCAGAATCTAAAAGAATGACACTATCCCAGACTTTAAGAAAAAAAAATTAATTTTTCTGCTCTGTCCTTGCAATCTATTTTTTAACTAGTTGGATCAAACCCAGTTTTGAAGGTGGCATAGATACCATAAACACAATGCCATAATCCCATTTAGACAACTGATAACTGGTTAAATTCCAAGTGATGAAAGTGCCATACTTTAAAAGAGGTGATTGAGCAGTGTAACTTCTCTGAGGTAGGTATGAAATTCCATCCAAGAAAGGTACAAGAACTTTCTGAGTTAATGATACAGTTCCTTCTCAAGATCTGTTAGGATCTAATCATGGCAATGAAATTACTAGTCTGGATCAAAGCTATGATGTGTCATAGTCATTTTGAGGCTCTGGTACATTGACTCCAAATGCAAACACCCAAGCATATATTGATATTATGAAGCCCTGAATCAACAAGTTGAAATAGAAATATTGTGAGCTACTTGTCTGAGAAAAATGGGTCAGAGTGCTCTATCTCAATATATAGCAAATTTGAAGTAGATAACATTGATTTTATAATACAAGTACTTAAAAGGGATCTTACAGACTGCTCCGACTTATTGGTGAATCAACCTTCTTTCCTATGCCCATCTAAAACACTAGTGTGGTAATTTAACAAGGTCTTGAGCTTGGAAGCATTCATGCTCGGATGTCATGAAGTATTACATGCCAGTATACTGAACGCTGTTCAGATGTCCTGAAAAAGTGAAGACTTCATTCAAAAATGACCCAGGATGCCTACAGAACCTCTGGGACTAAAGCTGACCTTAAGGTTCTAATAATCCATATTGCCTGAAGCATTAAGCCTCCAAAGCCTCCTGGGACAGCCTGTATTTTCAGTGCTAAAGCCATTTGAGTGTGCCACACGAATTTGGGTGCTGGACTCCTACATTCTCTTAGACAACTTTTGTACATTAAGCTTTTCTGTTTTTCCAGGCTAAAAACAATTTCAAGCTGAAACTTTAGAACTCAATTACAAATTCTGACAGCAATGTCCTTAGAACTCCAGCAGCACTAAGAAGGTCACTCCACCCTTGCAGAACCGGCCATGAGGCTGAACATTAGAACTGCCAACTCCTTATACCTAGAATTACGGTTTGTACCCAAGGATAAGATGAATTTTGCAAAAAAAATTCCAGTTTTCTTATTTCTGTGACATGCAGCTCTCCAAAAACTTCTATGCTTTGAACACTGCCAGCCAATTTAATGCTACAGGATGAAAAGCCAACAATGACAGCTGAAGAGTAAAAGCTGTATGTTGCTTATAACATCAAGAAAGGCACGCATGCTTTTCCCATATCTCTTCAAGCATTAAAAACAATTACTTCACTTCTAATACCCCCATTCATATTATTTACTTTAATATTAATGATCAGTTGCAGAAAAGAATGATGTACAAATCTAAACTACATAATTGCAAACTGAAATATCAGCAGGATAGAACATACCGTCAACACATCTTCAACATCTGAAAAGCTGCAGCCAAAAGAGATATAATTTTTCTTTATGTTTCAGCTGGTTTTGTACCACATGACAGTAAATGCTTTCTGTATTTTCTAATCACATAAATAATCTCCTTGTTGCGTGTTTCAGTATTTTACACAATAAATACGAAACATTTTTGTAAAATAAAGAAGGAATTTTGGTATCATAGATACTATAAAAGGAACAATGGAAACTGCCCCAGCATACAAAAATTATTTTAAATTTAAAAAAAATGTGATTCTCCATAACTGTTACTTTCAACACTAATATTATCAATTTTAAAATAAAAAAATACATTACATTTCATATATTTCATGTCTACACTTACTTGCTGGTAGCTTGGGTTCCTTTGAATGTTTCTGCAGAAAGTTTTTTGGAGATGGCACTGCAACTTTTGCTGGTCCCATAGTTTTCCACCGAGCTTTATTTTTCTCTACTTCACGTTTCACGGATGGTCTAAATGTGGATATATACCTTAGATGTTAAAAAATAGCCATAAAGAAGTTAAAGGTCAGAAAATTATTAAAAATACTTCTTCAAAGAATATACATTTTTGCAGTAGTTCATGCCAAAAGTGTAGGCTATTTTGTTTTGTACCCTCTCCCAAATAAAGGCCATCATTCATATAACCTCCATACTAAGGCTAAGCCCAGCTCTGCACTGACAAGTTGTTTTTCTGATTCTGAAGTTAGCTTGCTTCTTCCTTCTTCTCTTGTGTCTCCAAATCAGTATTATCACACTTTGGGAAACGGTTCCTGTATATGCACTGTTCATATAAATACTGAACACAGACATTTTGAAACTGAACAAAACATAAATTTTGGAAATAAACTGCTTGCATGAATTCATTATTTTTATGAGGTTGTGCATTACGTACACTTTGGTCTTCATTTTTTAATTAACACCATTTTGACAAGTTTTTTTTAACATGGCTATTTGTTTTGTTCAAAAATGCATCCAAAATATGCAGCTGTTGTGCATCTATGGGAAAATAGTAATCATGAACCTACTTTGCTAGATTTTCTATATTTGAAAGTTTGTAGTATAGGAAAGATGCAAATGCCAATGTTATCTCGGCCGTTTCAGAAGCTGCAGTTACAGTACCTTGTAGGGCCTTACGCAGCAAACTCATCTAAGGAAAAGCTTAGCTGGTTTCAAAAAAGATGAGATCTGTATTGATAATGAGAACATTCACTGCTTCATTCTATGGCATGAAACATATTTTAGAGGTATGTAAGACCTCATGCTTCAGAAAACATGTCAAACATAGACTAGAGTTGGACAGAATGTCCTTGATCATCAGTTTATCTTATTACTGTCCACTGTATCACCGTCTCAATGTTCCTGTTGAACCATCTGTTACAGACTATTATAAGACATTAGACAAGATGGATGACTGCTCCAAAATAGCACAGCAAACTGTGTATTTCTTATATTACACAGATCCGAACTATGATCCTGAACTACTGTAATCAGTGGTGGGTTTGGCACTGAAATGGCTAATGTGAAAATCAGTAAGGGCTCAGACAAGAAAAGCTGCATGCACACGGTATGCACACACTGCTGTTTTGGTGTAAAGTTGCATATGGCACTGTAACTTCTGCTTTAATCAAAAGTATGCAAACACGTTCTCCAAAAGAAGCCAAATGCTGATCATTAGCTGATTAGCAGCATCTTGCCTCCATCTGAAGGACTGAGCTGTCACAGATGTTTTTCTGAAGGAGCAGAACTCCCTGCTCCTGAAGCTAAGGCTACCTCATTGTACCTTTTAAAATCTGTCCACCTTCAGGAAACGTGTCATCTTAATTTATGGTAGACAAAAGCTGATGAACAGTTGTGCTCTTCTTTCACAGAAAAAATGTAAGTGTTTATGAAAAACTATACCATGTTTTCAGGACAAAAAGAACAAAAAGATTACATATAATGCAACCTATTTTATGGAAATACTGAAATAAGATGAGAGAAAGGATGTAATGCTGGGCCAGTGAATGGGAGTCATAGTAGCAACACTGATAAAAGCTTTTTTTTTTTTTTTTGAGCTGCAAATGTCTGATACGTGTATCTGTACTTGATCATAACATTAGAAAATGTAAGAGGACTTAATTAAAAACGTGGAGTTATTTTGCCTTCTGGATATTTGGTCTCCAAAATCAGAACGGGGGTTATGTACATAAGATTATATATAATTCCAGAAATACCTCTAATTATAAGGAATGAGGTTGGGTTTTTTTGTGTTAAATTCATAGCAAACAGCCATAGACATAGGCACAAACCCACTACATTCATAAATTATTGCGTTCCTCACCATTTGCTAGGAGTGGCACTGTAGCCACACAGTAGAGAAAGGTAGTGACTTTATGAGGAGTTTGACCTTGTAGGGTTCACACAGCCTTGGAATGAGAAAGTGAAGAGGAAAGTATTGAGTTTATTACATATTGGCGTATGGTAAAGATTTCTTTTGTAGACAGCTATAGGCATTCCTTTGGACAAAGAGATGCGGCAGTTGTATCTTTTCAGTGACTTTTCAGGCCAAGAAAGTGGCTATATGTTGTCATACACCAATATTGTAGGGTTAGAGAGGGTTCCAAGGAAGAAAACATGGTTATGGGGGACTTCAGAATCTTAATCCATTCATCATTTGGCAAGGGGAAAAAAAGACAATACATTTGTAAGAAGACAGTTACTATTCTTCAGGTGTTGTCTTGGGACACCAAAGTTGGGGAAAATGAGGATGCTTGCCTTGGTTTCCTAAATAGTACCTGGTCAGTTGAGAGTGAAATATATATGATTTAATTTGAAAAGAACAGACCCTAGATTTTGTATGCATTAGTTCAAACTGGTCAGATCATGCTATTAACCAGGTTCCACACTGTTGTTACCAGCCGGATATTCGGCACATCGCGAACTGAAGCAGGAAGTGGGGTGACAACAGAAGTCAATGAGGTCAGAAGGGGATTTATCAGATTGTATCCAACCTAAGAAATCCCTGGCCTAAACTGAACCTGGTGGTCATGCAGTATCCAAATCCCTGAATGGTATTAAGACAGGAATGGATTTAGTTTGCTGCATGCCTTGCCATACTGTCATTTCACTTTCCTCTGTCTGCCCAAAGTGTCTTTCATTCACATTGGAAACAAAAAAAGATGTATTATCTATTTTTACATGGAAAAGGTTCAGAACTAGGAATCTCACAAGTCTAAATCCTTTTACCTGAAAAGGGATAACTATCTTTGTTCTAAGGAGTGTCACTGATATTTCTACTCATTTTAAAGCTATTGAGTTATGACCTATGTTAACCTTTCACTGAAAGTGCTAACTGTAACTGCTTGCTTTCATATAAAATAATAGGGACCTGACAAAACAACATATGTTTGCATAATTATCAAACAGGAACTTTACAAAAACTCTCAAAGGAATTAATACTAGGGGACCAAAAGGCATTTTTAATGCTTTTAATCGAAGGGGTGAGAAAGAGAAGCAAAAGAAACAATGTCAGAAGACACACTTGACACATTAAAAGAACGGAAGTGTGGCACTGAGAAAAATTAAAGAAAAAACTCGACTTTTCAGGTGCTCACTGAAAAATTGTTGTAAGTGCGAATAACAATGATGTCGTGTAATTCCTCTGTGTGGAAAG
>NW_008825410.1:9621812-9622150 GCF_000699105.1 Pygoscelis adeliae
TAAGTTTTTTGTCAATGAACAAGATAGCCTTGAATACACCAAAGTGAATCATCAGCTCACGGAGCAGGCGGTAAACCCTCAGATGTTTGTTAGTAACGCATTAGGAGGAGCAATAACTATGCAAAAACTAGATTTTTTTTTTTTTTTTAATACCTGTAACCCGTAAGATGTATGGCCTTGCCAGAACCAGTCACCGTGTCAGCAAGCGGTGCTGTCACACCCACGTACCTGGGAGGTTTGACAGGCTTCTCCTCCAGGCGGGGCAGGAGGTTATAGATGCTCTCCTGGGCGCGCTGCGCCGTCATCCTCCGGCCGAGGGGCCCCGGACGCGGGGAAGC
>NW_008825410.1:9623026-9628209 GCF_000699105.1 Pygoscelis adeliae
GGTCTGGTGGGATGGTGGTGGGACAGTTGCAGTTGAAGGTTTTACTTTGGGGTTATTTTTTTTCTCTCTGCATAAAAGCTCTGAGAAAAGTCAAATGGAAGTCGTCCTGTGTTAACAGTTTTGAAATATGGTAATTATCAGTCTTGACCTACCTTGAGGCCTTTGACAGCTGTGACCTGTCACTGACTTCTCTGGTTACTGATTTTTAACCACACATCATGTTTTTGCAAACTTTGTGTCTCTGCCAGTAACCAGGTTCAGTTTTTACTATAACTCTTGTCATCAGCAGTGGTTGCTAAAACTGTGGATATTTGCTGATGATATGTAGGTGCTGTCAGCAGTCCAAGTGAAGGGTCGAGGTGTATTGTCAAAACTTAACATTTTATTGGAGGTACGAATGTAAGCTCTGCTTCAAAAAAAAAACCCACTCTTTTGTGAGAATAGCTATATCTAAAGTTGGATGGTTTGGTGTTCTAACTAGACTGGTAAACCCTACAAGATATAAAGTCTACTTTGAGCTGTTTTTACAGGAAGGTTTTGCCGATTTAATAAAAAATTGTTTCAAAGAAACAGTTGAATTCAATGGTTGCAAGCTTCTGTGTAAATGTACTTTATGTGGGTGCAAAATTGAATTATACTGGAATAGATTAAACCGATTGAGCAGCTGAATAAAGAAATTCCCTGCAAATTTTTGCACCAGATTAACCAAGTTGATTTCAAACAATACCATAGGCTGCTTAGAACTTCATGTAAACATGGTAAGCTGATAACTAGAGATATCCGGGTCTACTTCCTTCCTTGTCTACACCTGTAATTTGGGGGGATTTAAGTCCCCGTGGCCTAGATTTATAAAGCAATCCAGATGTTAAGTCCAGCAGCTGTGTAGTGTGTACTGAGTGGCTGCATCTTAAAGTGAATCGGTAGTGCGACTAGACATGGTAGGCAGGCCACTATGCTTGGCATGGTTCATACTCCCTTAGTTCATACATAACACTTGAAGTGATTCTTACTTTCAGGAAATAAAATCACTAAAATATTGTCTCTAAATTTTTTAAAATACCGAACATAACTTATTTACATCTAGATGTTTCATACAAATATCTCTTTCTGGCCCTGTAGCTCTGTAGGTTTGTATTCACTAGAGTGCATTACTAGTACAGCACAGCCTTATAATGATACTGAATATTACAACTATTCTTCACAGATTGTTTTTTCTTTTTAATAACTATGATAAAAACCTTATATTGCATCTACACATGGCCATTCCCTTCTACTTTACAAGGATACGGAAAAAACCGTACAGTATGATATGCCTGTTTTTACTCTGATCTATGCCTTGTAATTACAGCCTGTTCATCATGTCACAGCACTGGGTGCAAACACAGGGATTCACTGTTTGCAAGCTCCTCTCTCCTTACAGAAGTGGGCAAATGCAAAGATTTAAATAATTAGAAGTACTTTGACTTTGTAACGTATGCTAATAGTTTGTTAAAGAAAGTAGAGCGTAAAAGACAGACCGGGGAACACAGAGCAGAATCTAGAGCAAGAAGCATCTGGAAGTAAAGAGTCTTTGTTTTTGTGGTTTGCTCTTACAAAACTTGAGCTTCTGTGTCATTTTTGAAGTTTGTGACCTGTGTCTCTGGAGTCATTCGATATTATGCACACTGATGGGGGACAGCAGGGTCTTAAAGGACTGGTGTGATAACTGTAAACATGGCTTAATCATGAGTGGGTCTTTGGAAGATGATGCAGTTCCCATTTGGTGCTCACCTGCCTTCTACTGCAATTCCAGACCTCCTTCTGCTCCCCACGGTGAAAAAAGGCTCTTGGACTGGAGAGCATGTAGAGAAAAGGCACAGAACAACTGAAGGATTTGGAAACTTAGTCTTTAGTGAATTCCTTTAATTGTTGTGTTTAGTCTGTCTTGATGAACGTGGGAAAACACTTTCTCATTAATTTTTTTTCCCCACTGGTAAAAGTAGCTGGTATATAAACTAAAAAAAAATGCCAAAACATTGCAAAGCAAATGCTGGGGTGCTAGCAGCTAGATTGAGTCTTTAAAATGTAGTTACTAGAAGTTGCTGATTGCCATTTTGGTTACGTGTTACAGTGCCAGGAGAAAAAAAAAAAAAAAGTACAACTTGCAGCTTAGTCAACCATCTCTTTGTAGTGCATACTATAGCAACTAAAAGTAATAATTTCTACAAAATACTGATTCTATATATAGTTCAAATATATATACATAAAAAATATTTATTACTTTTTTAGAATTGATGAGTAAGCATCGAGTTGGATTTTTACATCTAAAATCTCATTAATTTCCTAAAAGGAAGTTCAGTGTTGCTTTTCTTTAAGTATTTTTAGTCATGAACAATGAATAAATAACAATAATAAAGTGATATTTGTTTGCCTACCTAAAATGAAAAATGACTCAGTAGGGATTTTCCATGCAAATTTGTGCTGATTTCTGCCCCCTTCTTGCCCCTTTACGGAGATTTTGAGAGTTCTTCCCCCTTTGCCCAAAACACGCATAAATCATGTGCTGCAATTCATGCTGATACTGGTGTTGATTTCTCTAAGCAAACAAAATACCATGTTGAGAGCTTCTTGCTTAATCTTTGTTGGAGATCCAACTTTCCTAGTGATGTTGGGTTTTTTCCGAGGGTAGAGTGTCTTCATGACGTGTTTTCTCTCTCTCTTACTTTACACAAATACACTCAATACAATTCCGTTATAGGAGTTCTTCACAAATCACTTGCTTGGTTTGCCATCCCTTCAGAAGAGAACTGGATGCAACTCTTCCAGCCTTGCTGTTGCACAAATCTGTGAGTTTTCTGTGTATTTTAAGTCGGTCTTGCATTTCTTTTTTTTCAAAAGACAATATAAGAAATCAAAGGCATCTTGGGAGGTGGGAAAAATGCATATTTTGTTAACATTTTGATTACAAGAAGATATTTTAGTTAATCTTCATTATTTGTAAATGCGTACTTAAAAGTAAGTCTACTAGAGGAAAAACTAATTGGTTTTGAATTCCTATAAACAATATTATTTGCAAATAGTATTGTAGTGTTAGATTTGAGTGTCTTTGTTTACTCTGAGGACATGGACTGTTTGAAGTTGGATTTGTCAGTGGGAAGCGAGCTGGAGCTATGCAGGAGAGGGAAATGGGTCTTATTCTGAAAAATACCTCCCTGGCACTGCTAAAGTCATAACTGGATTTATGTTTGAATTCTTGCTGTTCTGAATTTCATATCCCTTAGGTTTTTTCCTAGATGTTTGCTGAAGGACTAATTACTGTTTTTTTCTTTTTGAAGCAGTTAAGTGGATTGTCAAGTTGGTTTGGGAAAAAAAAAACCAAACCCAACAACCCAGCAGAAGAAGATGTTGCATGTTGTTCCGTATCAGCCTTTAAGACTAATAACCCAAAACAGTCTTACTAGCATGTGTTTTAAACTCATGCTTTCAAGACCTGTTGCATTTGCACAGATATGGAAGTCATGGTTCTCAAGCCATTCTCTTGTTGGAAACAAAAATATTATCCTGATGGGACCTCCGGGTGCTGGGAAAACAACAGTTGGGAGAATAGTAGGTCAGAAACTAGATTGCCCTGTCATAGACATAGATGACGATGTCCTTGAAACAACCTGGAATATGAGTGTGTCGGAAAAACTGCAGGACGTAGGTAATGAGCAATTTTTAGAGGAGGAAGGAAAAGCCCTGTTGAAGTTTTCAGCATCTGGAAGTGTCATTTCCCTTACTGGGTCCAATCCAATGCATTCTGCTGGCATGCAGCATATGAAGAAAAATGGAATAGTTGTATATCTGGATGTGCCCACAACAGTCATTATGAGCAGGCTGAAATCGATGAAAGTGGATCGCATCGTGGGCCAGTCTCCTGGTATTTCTCTCAAGGACATACTTCAGTTTAGGAAGCAGTTCTACAAAAGGTGGTACGACATCCGTGTTCTTTGTGGAGGGGATATTGCAGCAGAGGTTGTAGCTGAAAAGGTACTTGATGCTGTGAAGAGATACCAAAACTCAGAACTGGAAACTTTCATTTCCACTAGGTCTAGTAGGTCCGGAAGGAGTATGGAACAAGACTCTTGTAAATATTTCAGTGATGTTGTTACTGAGGGCTTAGCCCCTGATGGAGGACTCTTTGTTCCTGAGAGAGGACTTCCAGAATTCACTGCTGGAGAATGGCAAAGCCTAATAGAAGCAACGTACATTGAAAGAGCCCAGGCGATACTAGAAAGATGCGTACATCCTGCCGATATTCCTGCTTCTAAGCTGGCAGAAATTATTGGAACTGCTTATGGAGAAAACTTTACTTGTTCTAAAATTGCCCCAGTTAGGCATCTGGCAGGCAATCAGTTTCTCCTTGAGTTATTTCATGGACCAACAGCATCATTCAAAGATTTTGCATTACAGATGGTGCCACATATATTTGCATACTGCATTCCCAGAAGCTGCAATTACTTGGTTCTGGTAGCTACTTCTGGTGACACAGGGAGCGCTGTCCTAGATGGCTTTAGTCGTCTCCATGACACTGACAAACAGAGAATTGCTGTGATGAATTTTTTTCCTGAGGATGGAGTAAGCCCAATTCAAAAATCACAGATGATTGGCTGTCAGAAAGAAAATGCCTGGTCAGTAGGTGTCAAATCTGATTTTGATTTTTGCCAGACAGCTATAAAGCAAATCTTTACTAATTCTGATTATACTGGCTTTCTTACAGTAGAATATGGAACAGCTTTAGCTGCAGCAAACTCCATAAACTGGGCACGACTGCTTCCGCAGATAGTTTATCATGCCTCTGCATACCTTGATCTTGTTCATCAAGATATTATTCCTTTTGGAAGCCCTGTAGATGTTTGCATTCCTACAGGAAACTTTGGCAACATATTAGCTGCTTTGTATGCTAAAATGATGGGAATTCCTATTAGAAAATGTATTTGTGCTTCCAATGAAAACAATGTTTTGACTGACTTCGTAAGAACAGGTGTTTATGATTTGAGGGGAAGAAAATTGATTCCCACTTTTTCACCAGCAGTAGATATCTTGAAGTCCTCCAATCTTGAGCGATACTTGCACCTGATTGCTAATGAGGATGGACAACTGGTGACACAATTATATAATCAGCTGGAAAATCAGGGTCACTTCCAGCTACAGAAAGATCTACT